>NC_081406.1:231216908-231555421 GCF_030272615.1 Cryptomeria japonica
TTGCACACACTCACGACCAATTTATCCATAATAAACTTACCCATTCCCATCATGGCTTGTTATTGATCTCCCTAAGATTGGTTAGCCATTCATAATAAACCTCCCTTTTCATCCCTTTCCATCCATAATAAATCAGATCCTATCTATGGCTAAGGCAAAATCCTATGTCTAGTAATGGGTGTGGAACTGAGAACATCACATGTTTCGAGGAGTACAGTTTCTTCTAGCTTCCTTCAATCTATTCGCTCATAATCCGCAATAAAGTTTCATCTTCTCCGCAATAAAGTATCAGTTTCATGGATTCAGTCAGTTTCAGATGAGACAGCAGCAACAATGGGCTTCAACAAATCAAATCTTTCAACAGACTCGGACAACATTATGGTTTAGTGCTATCTATCCTTTCTGTGAAAGTAAACATTGTGACCACAAGCAAATAAGACTTATACAAGTGACAAGAGACACTAAACTTGAGGATTACAGTGGATGTTGGTGTCGAGTCTTGGTTTTTTTTTATTTCATCTTTTTTTTGGTGACATGTCTTTTAGCTTTTCCGGGATGTCTTTGACTAGAGATTCTATCTCCAGGATGTCTTTGACTAGAAAGGTGAGGATGGGGTATCGTCACCTATTTGTATTTGTTGTCTGTGGATTGTCTCTTAGTAATGCTATGACTTGTCCAAGGATATGAGGACACTGTGAGTCTAGTGTGAACTGGGGCATTCCTTGTTTGTGACTATCTTATCTCCATGCAAACAGGTACAATGACTTTCTGGGTCGAACATATTCGATTGTCATAACCTACTTGCCATAATAAAGCTCAATGATGATAACACACAAGAAGCTCTTTCACTTTCATATCTTCTGTCTTCCATCCCCCTTTCTTGATTGACTTCCATCATCCTTCTCGAGTCCGTGTAACCTGCTATCACATGACTGAGTATAATGACACACCAAAAACATTTGCATTTCATGTAGTTGCACCTGCATTACCACATATAAGCATTTCATACATACATATAGATATCACAACTGCATCACATCCTGCACACAACACCTGTTAGCACAATTTACATTTGCATTGTCATATTCATCCACATTTCATACATTCACATTTGCATCATGCATACACATATAAAATATAAAAGAACAAATATTGCATTTCATCATGTACATATTTGCATCCATATCATAACCATCACATAGAAACATACATCACATAAGAACATCTCATCACATAGGTACACATGCATATAGCTACTGCAAAGATGAGTCATCTCATATATATATTAAAATCATAAGTGTCATGATACAATGATGTCAAAATCATATGGATACAATCACCCGCAGGTGTCTACATCATCATAAAAAATGGTACAAAACTGATACAGAGGAACCCACTGATAACTCCTGCCAACACTATTGGTAGTTCTAATCTTGTCCATGTCATGGTATCCCATGCCACATGCCACATGTCCCACCCTCATCTCTAGTCCTGAATCCTAGAACACTCGTCTAAGGGCATCCCTGTCTCCATCTCGATCGTACGGAATTAGCTTCCCATCGATCGGTATCCACAGAATCCTGTATACATCCTCCAGGGTGACTGTCATCTCCCCCATCGGCAAATGAAACGTACATGTCTCTGAGTGCCACCTCTCCGCCAATGCAGTTAGCAATCCCATGTTCGCCCGAAACTCAGGCACATACAAAATATGTCTCAATCCCATAGCCTCAATCGCAGCTCGGTCCTCGGCTGTCAACTCAAGTCGCAACCTCTTAGTCGATGGGAATCTCTCTCGTGACTCCAACATAGGCAAATACTCCTGCAGTCACACAAATCAATCATCTTAGTCCTAGTGACACTCACTGTTCATCACAAAGTGTTGCTTCTATCCTAGTGGTACTCCCTATTCATCACAAAGTACTACGTGTTTGGCACTCCCTGTTCATCACAAAGTGCTGCTCACATTTGCACTCACTGTTCATCACAAAGTGCTGCTCATATTTTAGTACTCCCTATTCATCACAAAGTACTGTATCTTGGTACTCACTGTTCATCACAAAGTGCCTTGATCTATCCTATCCTAGGGCCTTTGCTTGAGTGAATCCTCTTGAGTAGTTTCCTAATTGGCAACGTATGTTCTATCATAGAATTGTCAATCCTAGCCCTATTTGCTATCCTTGTTTTCCCTAGAGGACTTGCTTGAGTGTATCCTCTCAGCAGCTTATCCAATCGACAACGTATGTTCATCACAGAACTGTCGATTTGACCTAGAAGACACAAATTCACATTTTTTGGACACAAACGCGTTTTCTTGACATAAACATGCATTTATTACATTACCTAGCATGCATTAATGACAAAAATAAATGCATCAAAGTACGAGGGGGTTTGGCGGTACTTACTGGCTCTCCTGCCTCTACTGGCCTCTGGAATCGGCGAACGCGGTCGAAACTGTGAACAAAGGTCATCGCTACTGACTACTGCTGCTCTATTCTCGCTCTGCACTCTGATCTCTTGGATGTGTGGATGACAATGAGGATGTATTTCCCTCGTGGTCTATCTTATAGACTACCCTAGCCCTCATTTCTCGAGTCAGTCTTCATAATCCCGTGACTCTGTCACTCTATTATATCCGGTTAGTCCATTCTATCCTGTCTTTCTTATTGAGAGATTGTCTGCAATCTTTTCAAACATTTTCATCCAATCTCTCAAGGGGGCATATCATTCCCATCTTGGGGCAAATCTGTATCAGTTCATATTATCTTCTTTGAAACAACGCAACAAGCCGCATTATCTCAAAGAGGGGCAAAATGTAGACACCTAAAATTGTCATGTCTAATTAAATAAATATCTTTATTTATTTAATTACTTTAGCTTAATTCTTCTATTAATTAAATAAATCTTTATTTATTTAATTAATTCATTTATCCTCTTCTAGCCTTATTTCTCATTTAAATAAATACATTTATTTATTTAAATTATCCTTTTCCTAAATTAAATAAATATCTTATTTATTTAATTATCCCACTTCTTCTATTAATTAAATAAATCTTTATTTATTTAATTAATTCATTAACCTTTTCTACCCATGAAACATGTCATTCATCTCTTAATTCATACACTACCTACCCCTTTCATTATTTTATTATTTCTTTTACCTACCCTCTAATCATAGCCGACCTCCTTTTACACCTCTCAATCTTATCCCTCCATTTCATATAGTGTCTTCTATATAAGGAGATGCTTCCTTCATTATCAAACCCTAATCAATCATCTTAATGACTTGGCATATGCGATCCTACTTGCAACCACATTCCGTTCTTTGTTGAGCTCTTATGCACATTAAATCTGAGAGCAAATATATCAAGCAAGATCAATGGAGATAGGAAGAATGGAGATCCAAACCCTATTAGACATGTGATGGTATAATCTTTGTGATTTCATTTGATTTGTATTGTCTTAGGTAATCTTCATATGTTATGGTGGATCTTTGTTGTTGTTAGGCTAGGGTTTTATGGTTGAATCTATTTAGCCTTTCAATATCGTTATTGTTGTTATCCATTTTCACCATAAACAGGACCATTACCTTTGGCCATATCCCTAGAGCGCAAAAAAAGAAACCGATGCAACAACCACTATTGGTTCACTGCTTGCAATCGAGTTAGATAGTCCTAAATATGAATTCTCTGTTGAGCGGATTCTCAAACCAGCATTCGAAACATCACATATAGATACGGTGTGCAACATTATTGGTCCCCAAACACCCTGGTATCATGATATTTATATATACCTTAAAAATGGTACCCTTCCACCCAATATATACTTAAATGATTGTCAAAACCTCATTTGTCGTTGTGTCTGATTTAGACTTATAAGAGACAATCTAGATAGGGTTGGGGCTATCATTACATCCTCGCTAGATATCTAGATTTAAATGAAGCTAATCTTGCGATGAAAGAAGTGCACGTTAGATCTTGTGGTGCTCATACGAGCGGATATGTTCTTACCAAACAAATCTTAAGAGTGCAGTACTATTGGCCCACAATGGAGTATGACTATTATGAATTTGTCAAAAAGTGTGTGCCATGTCAACAACACAAAGATTTGATTCATGTTTTAGCATAGGATCTACAACCTATCATAAGAACATGGCCTTTTTCTACATGGGGTCTCGATCTTGTTGGTAAGATTCATTCTCCTTCCTCAGATGGACATAAATTTATCATTGCATCTACTGAATATTTTACCAAGTGGGTTGAAGCTATCCCCCTCACTCTTACCACTAGTTTCCAAGTGTCCAAGTTTATCCTATATCACATCTTTTACCACTATGGAGTTCCCTCTACCATCATTATAGATAATGGAACTCCTTTTAAAAACCAACATATGCATGGTCTTTGTTCCACATTTAATATCTAGCACCGTTGGTCGACTCCATATTATCCTCAAGGCAATGGCTAGGTTGAGGCAACCAATAAAACCTTGCTACGTATCCTCAAGAAGGTTCTCAATGAAATTGGTCATGACGAGCACCTCCACCTCAATCTCACCCTTTGGGCATATCGCACCAGTATTCAAACTCCTATTGGAGCCACTTTGTATTCCCTTATCTATGTTGCAGAGGCAGACTTACCAATTAAGGTCAAGTTACCATCTTTGTCCGTATCCTTGAAAGATTTTATTTTTGATGAATATTATAGGGTGGCAAGGCTAGATCAACTGGATCTTCTTGATGAATAGCATCATAAAGCATTTGATCACCTACAAATATATCAAACCAAGCTCAAGAAACAATATCAAAAGAAGGTTCATCCTCGTGAATTCGATGTGGGTGATCTGGTACTTCGATAAAATCCATGGAATCAACAAGATAAAGACAAGAAAGGAAAATTTGAAGTCAATTGGTTAGGCCCATATGTAGTCACAACAAAGTATGGTTCAAGGCCCTATCAACAATCCACTCTAGAAGGGGAGCCTCTCAATGATCCCCTAAATATCTTGTATTTGAAGAAATTTTCTACCTAATCCATGGTCGTGTACCGTTCTAAAATAAAAAAAAACAAAAAAATTGAAAAATGATAAAAATCCAAAAAAAAGTGAAAAGTAGAAAACAACAAAAACAAAAAAATAAAAATAGTAAAGAGAAATAAGTTTATCCTATGGTGAAAACCACTTTTGGTGGCGCCTTAGGCATTTATATGTAGTGAAAACTTGGAAATAGGTGTTGTATGTAAAGGGCAGTTCCATTATCCCTTAGCTCCTTCTATTCACATCATCTAGCACGATATCTTTCGTTACTCACCTCCACCAACATCCGTTCTGCATTTACTTTTCCCAATGTGGTATCTTTCGCTTCTTGCATTTCTCCTCTTCCATAATTCACATCCATCTACTTTGCCTTACATTTCTCTTTCTGTGTTTCTATGCAGTCATCTCTTGGTTGTAGCTTCTTGTGCATAAGGTTTGAGTTATTTTTTGTTCACGGTGTTAGTCTTTCAGGATTCTTTGGGTTTTTGAGTCAGTTATGTATACGTGTGCCTTGTAGATAGATTATTCATTATACATATGAGTGTTGGTTGCGTCTTTGAGATCATATCCCATTCGCTGGTCTTTCAAACAATTGTCCTCAAGCATCTCGGTCATCATGATCATATCAGGTTCCCTTTTGTAGATCAGTTTCATCGATCCCTCATCCAATCATCAGTTTGCACAAGATGTATCCTTCCCCTAGTCAGACAATATCAAATCCCATCCCCCAATCATCCATTTTGGCAAAAGACATACGAGGCACTTGTGTTGGCTTTGATTCTTTTTTATATTTGTTCATCTTTTTTAGCACCTTTATTTTGTTTCCTCTTGGTCGCCACAGTCCTTTATATCATGGTGCGCTAGGAATAACAAAACTAGGGGTGTGATCTTGTTTGTTTTTTGTTTTTCTCGGTGTGTGTGTTTGATATGTCTCTTGTTGTACCCTCATGAGGCATTGGTTATCTCATGTTACCCTGGAGCATATCTCTTTTCTTGTGGTTTATCTAGCATCATTCCCTACAAAGTTCTTTGTAACTCCGTGTGGTGTTATGCTAGCCTTTTTTTGTTTGTTTATTGAGTCAGTCAATGCATTGGCTATGAAAATCACCTTGGTTCTTTATACCTTGGTGCATCACATACGATGCCAAATCAAAATAAGTGCTCGCTATGATGACAATCTGTGTCAAATATTCTTGCACTCTATGATTCCTTCATTTGCATTTTCCATTGCATTTCATCCACCTAGTTCTATTCCTTTGTCAGTCTCACCTACGAATACCCACATATCCCTTATTCTTCTTTCTACCATATGATCTCCACCAAATATCCTTGGAGCATCTTGCATCCATCATCATGTTCTTCTTGCATTCTTGCATTTGAATCTTCATAATTAACACATGTATTTTTTCCTTCATCACACATAGGTTAGCACATAATTCATACGTTATGATATTTGTACATCACATCCTGCATCATAAGTAGGTTAGTACACAATGGATATCCATATATCATATAGTCATGTCATACATCTCATATTATAATCACACCATACATATATATCCCATCCTACATAATCACAACAAATATATCATCTGTATCATATCATATGTACATTTCTCATTACTAAGCCATGAATGTCCATCAATAATTATTTTTCATGCATTCATGTCATAAACACAAGCATGAATCATATAGATCATTGTATTTATGTGCATCACAAATTCATTAGTTCATATAGTATATCCCATATCATGATCACGTCATATTATAAATCTCATTCACACATATTACATATCACATCACAAACATGTTAGCACATCATATATTATACACATCCATACATACATCATGAATTATACATATATGCATAAAAACTTTAAAGTGACATACACACGGGTTGAATCAAACTCCATAATATATATCAGAATCTCTCAAAGAATATATGTACAAATGTATTAATATATACAACATATGACACATCATGAATGAAATAATAGGGTACATCTCTGAATAATAACGAATCAAAGAATGAAGTATAACTCTCATGCTAAAAAAACTACGTGGGGTGCAAAGAATCAATACAATTAATGAATCCAACCCTGTGTATGGTACATCAAAAATAGTCATGGCTATCTACATTGACTAAACACAATGCTTCAGGGAAACTAGGTTGATCCTTGTCTTGTGGGTCCCTATCCTTAATCCTACCCCTAGGATCCATGTGTAGATCTTGATGCTGACCCTATGCTCTGCCCACTGCCTTGTGTGTGGGTCCTCTTGCCTAATCTATTGGAGCTCCTGGTGGATCCCCATGTCATTCTGTTGGATCCTTCACTATGTGAGGAGTTATGTATACCTCTAGGAGGGGTTTCATGTACCTCTCTCTACTCCAAAGGGACAACTCTCTTGTATTGTGCCCTGTACCATCCTGTCTGATGAGATAAATCACATATCCTCTCGAGATAGCATTCAATCATCTTGACTAGGACTACCTCTCCTCCTCCTCCTCTACTCTTGACTGCGTTTCGTGTCTCATCCCTCTCCTTTTAATAATGGGAGACCCTCTCCTCCATCCTTAGTTGTGCATGCTCCACGGTGTCTCTTGCAACAATAGATGTGTCCCTCTCTTGCTGCAATTTGTCTTTATTAGCCTACAGTTGTGCTCTAGCTTGATTTGTCTGATCCCTGGTCTGCCTTATTTGATCTCTCTCTACTATGAAATTTTGTATCCATTTCTCAGCTCTGGCTACTGCCTCCTCTGAATCCTATATACGTGCAGCTGGATCTAGTGATGCTATTGATCCCTCTCCCCTCTCCTCCCTCCTCAGTCATCAGGGTCACACTTGTGTCTATTTCCCCTGAACCTAACTCTATGTCAGTGCCTGTGCACCCTCATCTATGTCCATGGCCTAGGCATCCCCTCCTCATGTCCTTGCCTCCTCTACTCCTATCCTTGCCTCTTGTCATTTGCCTCCCTCTTCTAGTTAGCATTGTTGGTTCCCCTGGTATTCCTTTGGCTCTCCTCAAAACTATGGGCATTGCTACTACTAATCTCCCTCGGGCTGGCTGATATGTGTCAAGTTTGACACCCATTTCTTGTGTTGCCCTCCTCCGAGTACCCAATGGTGCCAAACCTACCCTGCCAACTTTTATAGGCCTCACACCTGCACACCATACTAAATAGGTATTTGTAACCCCAAGATCTACTACTCCTACTCTAGGATCCCATTATGTCGACACTAACTGGGTCCACTGATCTATCAAACCCTTCCTATCTCCTAAAAGTGGTCCAAACTCTACAACTCGCTCTCTAGTAATTCACCTAAATCTATGTGGAGCCTTTGGTACATCCTAAATAAAACCAACCTGACGTTGAACCTTATTGAGTCTATACTACTCAATCAGATACTCCCACCTGTCGATAATATACATAAGAGTAATGATGTATGGTATGTTCTTAGAATCCTCTAGCCACCCTGCTAGGCCTATATATGGGTGCCACGTAATCTGTGTCACATCTAATCTATCAAAAATGACCCTCCAGTGGTCGACGTCCTCTATCTCCTCGTAGTGGAGCCCGCCTCTATAGTTATAAATAACTGGTAGATCAACTGCCCAATCCACCCTACCTGCTAGCTGGGTCACCCTAATGTGCTCCCACACCCATACCTGTAGTAGTCACATAACCAAAACTACGACCACGATGATATCATATCTCATGTAGCTCCTTGTATAGCTCTATCAAAAAAAGTGTCCTCCAAGCCATGGGTTGACCTCTGTCCACTGCACATCTATGCATACCTATATCATACATAATACTACTGATCACCCACCTCTATCCGGAAAAATGAAGTTGCTGACCAATGCACATAGAAAAAAGTAGATCTACTTATCAGGAGGTGCCTGCTCTAATGATAATTGTTTGTGTTGCAATTGCACTCCAACTCCAACTAATCTCTGGATCACATCCTCTGTGGGTGCCCTCTTTGCAATCACCGAAGCACCCTTGATCGACAACCTAAGGATGTGGTACACATCCCTCACTTGTAACTATCATCTCCCCTGTTGCAAGATGAAAGGTAGAAGTGTCGCTCCTCTATCTCTCTGCCAACACAATTAGCATTTCCATATGGGACCTACTGTGAGGCATCCATGCTAAGTGTCCTAACCTGATCACATCAATTCAAGCCCACTCAGCACATCCAAATTGCTCTGCAACCTGAAGCACCAATGATCACCTTTATCGATTGACTAAGATATCCATGTTCCACCACACTCAAGTAAATCAACATGTCAGATCATTTTCCCTATTTATTAATGTTCTTCTTGGCTCCCTGACCCTCGCTTTTCTTCTATTTTTGCTCAATCTCACCATTTTTGGCAATTATTCATTTTCCTGACTACAGGAACACATTCTTGTTGGTCCTTGGACCATGGGAATATGTTCCCACTATCTTACAGGCAACATTCCTATGCTAGAGGGAATGTTATCTTGATAATCTCTCCCTTTTTCTTCTTTCTTAGGGTTCGAGAATGCATTACCGTAGGTCCTCAGCCCACAAGAACGCAATCCCACTGTCGTAGTACATGAAGCCGCTAATGCAGGAATGTTATCCTGAGAATACCTAAATCTTCACTTTTCTTTCTCAATATCTCCCCTGTGCATGAGCGTAGAAAATGTGTTCCCGCCACTTTTGTATGCACTCCTGTAGGATACAAACTCGTGGGAATGTTGTTTTTCCTACTCTAAACGCTAATAAATGCATAAAAATGACATGTGAGGTCTTAGTTTCTCAAATATACCCAGTGGTCAGGTCGCCAAAGTCATCTAACACTCGCCACCATGTCCATGTGATGCCACATAGTCTCCTTGGCCACCATCTCATCTGCTGCTCTCAAAGCTCTAGAATGGGCTAAGCAATGCAAGAGTATCTCTAATCTCTCTAATTTATCTCTCATGCGTGGTAAAAGTGAATAGTAAAATTTCAAAATTGCTAATATGGGGCCTTCTAAATCCCTATTTTTCAGTCCTAGTCCCTTCAGAACCATTTTTCTTCCCATTTCTTCCTATGCTCTTCGTTTTGAGTGTTGTTTTTTTTCTGTTGATTCTGTTTCTCATCATCTTTCTTCCATCTCCACTGGGCTTTTTCTTGCTCTCTATGTTGAAAATATTCAGGACTAACCAAGTTACTGAGAGGGGAGGGGTGAATCAGTAACACTTAAATCTTTTAATTCATTTCTGCACTTGCATATATTAAACCATTCATCCTTTTAATCTACTGCATGCATGGAAATATAATCATTTACAACACATAACACAAAGATTTGGTGACCCAGAAACCTTCCAAATAGAAAGTAAAACTGGGGTGGGGATGGTACCCACAAAACTTTGGTACTGCAGTAAAAGTTGGTCGGTTAAGGCTTACAATGATCACTTCTGATGATCTGCCCTGTTAGAAGCAAATTTGGACTGCTAGGTCCACCTTGTTAGAGGATTTTCAAACATACAATGAAGTATGCACTCGGTTAAGAGATTTACAAAAGACTGTTAAGTCTACCCGGTAAAAGGATTTACAAACTGATTCAACTGTTAGGATGAAACAGTAGATCTTGACTTACAACTTTATTGCTGATAAGATCCTTTGAGTATTGATCTCCTTCTGAGATAGATATGTCGATTCTGCTCCTTTTCTGACTCTGCGAAAATGTTTTGGTCTGCTGCCTTAATGCAGTTTCTGCTCTGCTCTTATTAATTTCGCATATCCATACATCTTACATTTTTCATACATACTACAGATGGTATAATACATCACATATATATACCATCCATAATTACATTTACATTTCATAAAGTCGGCCTCATACAAATTAATAACATAAACTCATTCTTAAGTCGGCCTTACATAGGTGAACAAGATATTACTGAGTCGGTAGATACTCGGTTCCTCAAGCTGGCTCGGTGATCTTCTGATACACGGCGTCCACTACAGTACTCGGCATCGTCATGCTCTCGGTAAGAGTAGAAGCTCAGTCCATACTAGTCCCGAAGTGTAGCTTGGAACTCGGTAGCTGTGGTGACTCGGTAGATATAGTGTCACTCGGTAACCACTGGTGACTCGGTGAGAACTGACTTCTCGGTAACTGCTGTTTGTCCCATATGCTCGGTGACAGTCTTACTGCTCGGTTTGAACTGTTTAATCGGTGAGCTTTGCTGAATGCTCGGTATAGGCTGTGGACTGAGTGATGAGCTCGGTAACCATTCAGAATCGAATAAGTGTTTTCACTAAGTGTATTCACTAATGACAAATATATCATTATTCCAACACTCTATTCTTCGAGTCATCGATGTCTTTTGGTCTTTGCACTGACACTATCCACCATGAAGAGGGGCAAAGTGTAGACACCTAAATTTAATTAAATTAATTTATTGAATTCAACCCATCTCAAATCCCTTTAATTAAATAATTGTGCAGTTTTTAATTAATTAGTGTTCCCTTCTTCTAGCTAGTTAATTTTGTTAATTATGCTAAAATCCCCTTTTAATTAATTATTTGATAAGTATAAATCATTTAATTAATTAAAATTGATCCCTTCTATTAAATAAATCAAGTGCATAATTTGATTCTTTAATTGATTTTGTCCTTTCATCCTAATTCTCTCATAGAATTAATTAATTACATTGATTAATTATATTTTCCCCACATGTCTCCTAACTTTAACCCTCATCTAAACCTTCCTCTAAACCTTACCCACCTAGCTAACCATAGGTTTTAGTCAACCTTATCCTCTTTGCCTCCCCATATGTGTGCACATTCTCAAAATACCTTGAATTTCCTATATTTTGTGGACATTTCCTAGAGTTTGGGAAGATTTCCTAGAATATGGGGAAATATATCAAATATCCTAATATTTGGGAATATCTTTATTTTGGAATAGAATCTTCCTATTTGGGTGTCTCTCTCTCAAATAGGCATGTGCCCTTAGGGACACATGTCTTTCCTTCCCATGACACTTGTCCTTCTCAAGGACACATGTCATTTTTATCCATGACACTTTCCCTTCTCAAAGACAAGTGTCTCATTTTCATGCCTCCTCATCTCCCAACCTGGCCTATTTAATCCCCTCATTTTCCTTCACAATCCATCCACTTCCATACCATCGTAATGTTGAATCATTCACTTATCCTTTACATCCATTAGCATTTTAACATCCATTTTGCATCTCATCTAGCATAATCCTCATCTTGCATCAACCATCATAGAGAGAAATCAAGCATTTGTGACATAGCAAGCACACATTAAACCAAAGACAATCAAATCAAAGGTTTCAAATGAGTTTATGATTTACCAATTTTCCCTTTGCTTTTGAAATTCCCTTTTAGCATCTTTATCACGAGTGTGGTCGATTTTTGTGCTTGTTTAGATGTTTAGTTTATCATTTTAATCTTCGTCATCTTGCATTCACAATTTTCTGCATACAAGGATCAAATGGATAACTATAGAAGGGAATTTAATTGGAGGCCTCAACCTTCTCTTCAATCAACTCTAAGGTGAGACTTTTGTTGGCGAAACAATTCTCTCATTTGTTGCTTACCATCACTCTAGTTCTCACTCAATAGCCTCTGAAGGAGAATGAAGAAGATGTTGTCACTCTCATTGGTTGAGAGTCGAGTGAAGATGCCACCCCCAATGATGTTTGGGGGAATTTGGCCATCAAGAATCTAATCTTCTCTTGGAATAGCCATAACTACTTAATTATGTTTTTGGGCTTGGCCCCTTTTTCTTGATCCTTTTGTTATACTTATGGATGTGTTGTCTACCATCCTCATTTTTTATGAATATTGTACTATTTACTTTTTCATTAATATAAAGTTTAATAGGATTTATTCACAAATTTTATTGGGGTGATAAATAATGTATTTAAGAATCAAAGATCAAATATTTGAAAATTAGAAAAAACTAAGAAGCTAAATGTATAATGTCACGAGTAAAATTTGTACAAGAATACACCACTTACAAATAATCAATTATATAGTAAAATTAAAAATACAAGTGTGGTCAAAATCTAAAGTTAAATATAGTCGGAAATGAAAGATGATGAGTAGGATATTCCTCCTATGGCAGCTACAGGAGCTCTTCAATAACAAAATTCAGGTTGAGCAAGTCCTTTGTTCTCTCTATGATGGTGGCTCTTTCTTGTGAAAGTGTTAGAGATTTCCATAGTTTCATAGTTTGAAAGTTATGTATGCAAACCTAGATGGTTTTTTGGAGACTTACTCTCTTTTTGTCAAGGCCTCAACTTAGGGTTGGCCTATGTTATTGTTTTTTGCTATCTTATGTATTTCCTCTAGGTTTAATATAAATTTGATGGCTTCAACCTCTCATTGAGAAAAAAAAAAAAAATATATTAAATATGAATATTTTATTAAAATCATATTTATATATAGATTTTAAAATACAACAACTTAAATTTTAAAATAAACCATTTTTTCTACGTGTTAAAGTAAATGAATTTTTTTAGACTTTTTTTTTTTCAAATTTAAACAATAAAACAAATCAAAATTGAAGAAAATCTCTATTTATTTGTAAAGAAAATTCACTATTTCATAATATACCATATAAAACTAAAGAATTTCCTATATAAAAATAGATCATAATACAACCTTCAAATTTAGAAGGAATTATAGAAGTTATTGCTTGTTAATTGTACTTTTTTGTCAATATAGTTCGATGATAATTCATCGTACAATATTCTTAGATTTGACATACTCGACTTCTTAAGTTGATGTTCAATTATAATATTCATGTCCAATTTTAAAGAGTCCTTGATATATCTTCATAGAGGACGATAGTCAAGTAACAATCTTCATGATAAGATTTAATTTTTCTCAAGCCATCAAATTTCGCTAAACGAGGTATCAGAAACATGTGTCCAACTCTAGTTAGTTCGGTCTCATGTTCATAGACTTCTTGGTTTCTTGGGTACAATTAAATTATATTTACAAGGGAAAGAACATTATATACAAATTAGGCAAGTTTCTTGAGTCCAAAGGTTAATGGTTTTAGATCCAATAAGATTGTAAATTGTATACTTTATAATTCTCATTCTTATATTTTACACACATTTTAGCTTATGCATTGTTGTCTTTTACTTCTTATTTTGACTCTCATTGGTGTCTTTCTCTGTATATTTTTAGTTTTATTTTTCATTCTAACCCCTTGCCTATGTGCTTTATTTTAGTTTAACCCTTTGTTATGAAGCCTTGGTGTTTTTCACCTTTTAATGTCCCACTTACCCCTTCCTTGTAACCACCTTTTGACCTTTTCACAAAACAATCAATTAGATCCCACATCCCAAACCTAGTTCAAAATTACTTCTTTTTTGGATTTTAAAATATGTATCTAAAAATTGATCTTGAGATACATGTGACTACCACCTTTAGATGGTCCCCGAAACTCTCGAGTTTTAATGAAAATTGAAACTCTTGAAGCTCAAGTACCAAGCCTTAGTGTTGGGTGATTATTAGTTAGCTTGAATTTATCTCTAATCAAGTTCAATATTTAATAGCACGTGCACTAATTAAGGTGGCTCATGGTATGCTACTTTCCCTCCCCGAATTTTGTCCAAAAAATTAATAAAACAAACCCCATTTCCCTCATTTTTACATAGCATGTACTGAGTTTTCACTTAGAGACTTGGTTGAGAAAATATTTTTGAAAGAGCTAATCTATATTAGTGTTTGTTATATTTCTACAACTTCATGATAAAATCTGCAAGGGATCTCTTTGTTTTGGATAACATTTGCATATTTTTTGCACTAGATTTGAGTAATTTTTGCATGATTTTACTTACAAATCCCCTTCATTTACCAAGTTATCTAGCTACACCCTTCAATCTCTCCTTATCAATACCCATCTAGTTTTGGAATCATTTCCCTTTCAATTCCCCCTCCCCCCTCATTTATCATCCCCTTTTATATCATCTTGAGTCATGGTGAACTTCCCCTTAGGTTTTTATCATCGTTGTTATTTATTATTTCCTTACCCATTTGCTAAAACCATGTCTTTCCTTTGTTGTATAAATCATCCTTATCCATACTTCATATTAATATTTCTCTGGCGTCATTTTCATTATCTTTTTTGTCCTTTATCTCTCATCATTCATTTACAAGTTATAGTGCTATACCCTAATTATTCCTTTTTAATTTCTTACACATTTATAAAATCCACGTGCTTTAAATATGTTATGTTGGGTTAACCTTTTTATTATTTTTTTCCTACCGCGTAGTCTATCTCTTCCCTTTAGAAACCCCCAAATACCTAGTTTCAATTTTGTCTCCCAGTTATTTGCAAACCCATATTATCTTTCCTTAAACTTATGTTTTTATCTCCTTGACAAAACCCTAGTTATAGTTCCTTTAGTCCTCTTTGTTCCATTTTCTATCTCCCATTCCCATTATTTCTCCCATCACCACCTTTGTTGTGTCTATATCATTGTTATTGTTAGAATGATAGAGAACCCATAATGAAGTCGTGCATACTTCAAAGGATCAACCAAGAAACATGCCTTCCACAAAATAATTTTAAAACATGAGCTTGCATGAACATAAGACTGAAACGATATGAAAATGGTTCAATTGATATATCACAATTTACAATGAGCCTTGGTTATATAGGTAAGGTGATGGGGTAGGATGACATTACCCTTGATAAAAATATTAAATGCATGATGCACAATGATAAATGCCTAAAGAATATTAAATAATGAGACATGGCATCATATCTTCTAGAATGCCACCTTGGATAACTAATATGATCCTATGAATATTATTAAATGACAAGTTACATAAAGTAACTTTACGATATTACTTTGTGAGGTTTATGGATTTGATTGTGTATGTTTATTTGCGCCCACATTTCTAATTATACTCTATGATCTATCATCAAGATGTTAGAGAGCATAGGAGTGGAAAGATATAATATTATGTTATCTTCAATTTCGTTAGTTAGATGAAATTGATAAAAAAAACCCCCTCGAAATTTCACTCCCCATATGTTGGGGGCTCTTAGGCATGAATTTTGAGGTTTTATAGGTCTTAGTCTTTTATGCCTTTGTGTTTTCTTTTTAATCTTTTTATATGTCGAGTGTTCCTAAAAAAAATTTAAGTCTTCTTGCAAAGTCGGGTCTAAAACCCGATTTTACAAGTATTTTGGCTCTTTTTTCCAAGTAAAGATTTTAGACCCGACTTTGCATCTTGTTATAAAGATTAGTTGCATTTCGAGCCTAGAAACCCAAAATGCAATGCATTTTGAGCCTAGAAACCCAAAATGCAATGCATTTTAGGCCTAGAAATATGAAATGCAAATGCATTTCGGGTTCCTAGGCCCAAAATGTAGTTAGAGTTCGAATAGGGTACTTTTTTATTTGTAAACCATGTTTTTGTTTCATTTTCATTTCGTTCCCTAAGTCATTGTTGATAGTGTGGAGCTGCAGAGGCCTAGTTTGTTCTCCCCGACTGCTCTTTGTATTTTAGGTATGTTGATGTTTTCTTTTGTTTTGGTTTTTGGCAAGTTTAGGTTGAGTTTTAAAAACCCAACCCTACCTTTTTTCATCAATTATGTTCTTTCTCTTGTTGGTTGGATCCATGACCCTAACTAACAAGACCAAAACCTTTTTGTTCTACCAGTGCCATACACTAGTGATCGGATGCAAATCTTGATCACCACTACCAAACAAGATAAAACACTTGTTGATCAAGGTTTTTACCCCAATCAACAAGGAAATGCTTCTTTATAGAGGTGAAAATCTTGATCAATGAACATTCCTTAAGGATTGCCCCACTTGATGACTACGAATTAGATCTCGATCAACAAGTGGGTACTTGTTGATTGGGATTAAGTCCCGACCATCAAGCCCTTTCACTATTGATCGGGGTTTAAATCCTAATCAATGAGACACACTACTTGTTGATCGAGGTTTAAATCCCAACCGACAAGTTACATTTATTACTTGCAAATGGGGTGTGAAACCTCGATTGCATAACGATCTACACTTACTTGCAATCGGGTTTTGAAACCCCGATTGCAATAAAATAAAAAAATTCAAACCTACTTGTAATCAGGTTTCTAAAACCTGATTGCATGATAGTTTTACCCTTCATACTTGTAATTCAAGGTTTAAAACCCGAATTACAAGTATCTTGCCTTTTTGTCTAGTTCTCATTTTTGCTCACATGTTAGGTTTTTGGAATCTAAATTTGGTATGTGGACATGTGCAATTGGTCTAGGTCTTATGGAGGGCTTTCTTAATCATCATAGAAGATTTAGATGTCAAAAGAGATAGATTCAGATGAAGTACAAATAAAAAAAATATCAGAATACCATCTCTCCTTCTTTAGTGGCTACCAATATTGGTGAGATCAAGGATACTGCGATAGGACATGTGGGCATGTAAGAATTCATTGAAAGAACTGAGAAGCAACCAACAATTGTTGGTATACAATTGCTCCTCAATATCAAAATTCACCTCATCTCATCTTTCCCAATGGCAACTTTGGAACCTGAATTTCTATTAGCTTGTGTCACTCACTTTAATAGGATGACTAAGTCAGTAAAAGAGGTTGATGGTAAAACAATGATTAGATTGGATGAAAATACTTTTTATAAAATCTTCAAATGCCCTGTCGTGGAAGAATATGTTCATATTTCTAGAGAATTTTCTCAAGATTATTATAATAAGAATAAGGAAAGATGCAAGAAAAATATCAATACTAATTGGCTTATGAATCCAAGAGACACAACTACTAGGTACCCTAAGTTGTACCATTGTGATTTCAAAGAAGAAATCAACATTACGATCATACTTCTCAGTAGAATAAAAGGATTAAAGAACTCAAATGTCTTTGAGGAATAAATGTCTAGGTACATTCTTATCACGAGGAAAGGGATACAACATATCTTTTGGGGTGAACAAATTAATGAGGTTATTTATGGACAACTCTTTGAGGTAAACATAACCCTCAAGTTCTATATGAATTCATATTTGGTATATGCAACCACCTCTGTGAGGTTATTTATAGGGTTGCCCTTATACGCTAATAGGAGAAGTGTTTCAATATGAAATTTATGCAAACAATTGACTTTGATGCCTTGAAAAAGTCATTATAGAAGAGTCCAAGATGCTTTCTTTGGATCCTTTACATTTCAATTTGATAAGAAACTCCAAAAAACAAGGGTATCGGAAGAAACTTGGAAGAAAAAGAATGAGTATGGTTGTTTATTTTACAATTTTTGACTTCACCTACCTTCGAGTAGGATGTAATTAGGGAGTTCCATATATGCTCCCGAGGTATTCTACTGACAAAATCATTCTGATGGAACTTGGAAGATAGGTCATAGTAATACACAATAGACAATTAGAAATTCATAAGGTTGGCTTCAAATTTCCACTTTTTATTGAGAGCTATTCATTGTCAACATCCATCAAGGCTAAGACAATGGAAACTAAATTACAAGAGATCACTCTCAAGAAGTTCAAATCAAGAAAATATTTTGACTATAGGGGAATAAAGGACATATTGAAAAAGGCTTGTACTCATATTAATTGGGTGGAAGATATTTAGATTGATCTTCATACCGATAAGGAAATTAGGAGGTTAGATTATAGTCATCTTACTCTTTAACAAATTATGGACCTTTATCTAGTAGAAATTCCTAATGATATGGAAGATGACGAGGATGTTCTTGATCCCACCTATATAAGTTAGGAGATTGCATAAACACCTCTTGCTCCCATTTAGTGGTCACAAAAGGAATGCATTTTAATCAGGGAAAGAATTCAACCAATTTGTGCTACTACCAATACATGGTTGCAAATCAATGAGGGATCTCAACAAAATTAACTTCTTGAAAACAATGAGAGATCTCATAAGATTTGAAAAATTGGATTCGTAAGAGAAAGTTATCCAAAAGATACTAGCGATCCCAATTATAGACTTTTTTATTAGCAAGAGCATAAAAGATGAACATAAAATCCCCTTCAATAATAACATCCTTAATCCCAAGAGAGATTGTTATATCAATACCAAAACATAGAGCTGCTAGCTCAACCATATTATTAGTGCCTTCAACTATCATTTTACCAATTGCCTTAACATCATTTGCTTTACTATCAAAGATCAAAATACCAATACATGACTTACCTAGTTTGCCTCTAGAAGCACCATCATAATTCTGTTTAAACTTATCAAAAGGAGGAGGTAACCATTTAGCATTCTTTCTTTTAGCCATTTTTTCAATTAAAGTAGCAATAGATCCTTCCTGAGGTAGGGATTTCAAAGAAGGCCAAGAATTAGCAATTTGATTATCCCAAGAGGAGAAGGATTTCAAGTTATTAATATTTTTGTAAATATACGATAAAGTCACTTCAGAGATAGTTTTTTTAATAGTAAACAAGACATCCTTCAAAGGGGAAGACTTTTTCTTAAAGATATGATTATTCCTTTCAAGCGAGACATTCTTGATAAGAAAGGAAGGACTAACTTCCTAAATAAAAACAAAGCATGAAGAAGTAAAAAGGGTAGGCCAACTTTGAAATTGATATTTTAATGAGGAACATAAAGCATACGACCACCCCAACTTCATAAAGAGCCAACACCAACACTCTTTAGTGAAGGGACTGTAGTCACATAAATCTGTCCATTTTAATTAAATGAATATTTCGTATTTATTTAATTAAAAATCCACTAGCCATCAATTAATTAAATTAATATTTAATTAATTCATCCCCAAACATTCTTCTATTAATTAAATAAATTATTCAATTTATTTTAATTAATTCATTAAATCCAATTCCAATCAATTAAATAAATAAATCAATTTATTTAATTAAATCCCCCTTTCCCTCTTTTAAATAAATTAACATTTATTTAAATCATTTAAAAAACCCCCCCCACTTGCATTTTCCTACAAATGCAACTTGCACATTTATTGAAATAAATGAATTTTTATTTTAAATAAAATCCTATTTTCCCTCACCCACCAAATCCACTTGCAAAATCTATTCCCCTTCTAGATTCTTCTAACCCCTTCCTAATTAACTTAATCCATCCCCTAATTATTGTCACATTCCTAAGCAAAATGGAGTCACTTCTCAAATGGCCCAAAGTCTTTGAAAACCATTAAAGGCTTCCAACTTTCAACCACTTAACCCCCAAAGTCTTCCAAGACCACTAATGGCTCTTACATGACCATTTATGGCTCTTACATAACCATTTATGGTTATTTCAATCTTGTCTCCCCAAACATTTATTGTTTGACCATATTCATCCATTTCACATTTGCACAAGAATTTATCCATTGGATAAAAGCTTTATTCTTTAAATAAAGAGTTTATTCATTCAACCAACCTTGACTCAAAATCCCAAGGTCATATCAGGCATTTAATGCTTATTCCCTCTCCTCCCAACCTATCTCACATTGACACTTGTCATCCTGGGATTGGGTTGAAAGCCCTCACATGGATTTGAAATCATTCAATCCTGACCCTTGTTGAGATTGCTCAATCTCAACCATCCATTGCTCCATTTTTCCTATAAATAGAGCCCATTCCTTCATAATCCAGATCCTGAAAACTTGTAAGCATTTAGACTATAGCCATTTTAGAGAGCATTTAGCATAGCATAACTAAATCTTGTCTTTTTGGTAAAATCAATCATTTTAGCATTAAAAATAGCTTTTCATTTCATGTTTGGAGCTATACTACAATCTCAATCCTCCATAAGCATCCATAGTGCAAAAAGCTGCTGAGAGCTACACTATTTTGGAACTTGGAGAGGAGAGGAACAAGGGAGAAGGAGCTAATCTCATGCTAAGAGACAGTTGGAGATGTCTCATTGTCTTACTTCTTTAGTTAGATTCATTAGCATGTGTTTTTAGTGTCTCCTTTGGAATGCCTTCATGTTTTAGTTTTTGATTGACTAACTCTAACGTTTTGAGTGTTTTGTGTTGATTGATCTTAAGCTAACCTTGTGCCATTTAGGAGGGCATCATTTGGTGAACCCGACGTGAATCGAACACGCAACCTTCTGATCATTTTTTTTGAAATTAACATTTTGCTTGTTGAAATTGCCACACAGGTCGCGCTTCGGCGCTATTGAACGCGTTTTAGTGCTATAGAAAATTTCCTTTTAGCGCTATTGACCCTAAAGTAGCGCTATTGAAAATGTTTCAGCGCTATTGACAACATTCCAGCGCTATTGTCACTGTTTCAGCGCTATTGACACACTTCTAGCGTGTTTGTCTTCTCGGGTTTTTGTTTTCTTTCAGCGCTACTGTTTTAATTAGCGCTTCTACTCACGCAGACTAGCGCTATTGTATTAATCAGCACTTCTGCAAAAACACAGAATAGCGCTATTGCGACAGAGTGTTGCCCAAATTGACTTGTAACCAAAAAAAATCAAAACTTAGGCTTGTGGAAGCCCCCCTTTGAGCATTGATTTAATTAACTCGTTTCTTTTCTTTGTGCAGGTTAAACAACACAACAAAAATCACAAAAATTTTCATTTAGTGCTTAAAAAGAACTTAAAAACACAAAAAAAGAGTTTTTCATTGTTTTCTAGTTAGGCCTCATTTTCTTTGGTGCTTAAAATTAACAACACAAAATTTGATTTCATTGCATCAATTGGGACCTAAAATTTACAATCCACATTTCAAAAAATTTGGTGCAAATAAAACTGACAAACCACTTGTTTTTGATTGATTTTTTTTGCAAACAAAATTTCCTTCAAGCAAAATGTGTTTTTCATTAAGTTGACCAGGGTTTTCAAATTCTAGATTACGAAACACATTGCCTTTGAAGTTAAAAAGAACACCATGGCTGTTGGAGCAACATCTCCAAATAGTTAGATCATCTTTGCAAATGTTGGATTAAAAAGAAGAAGTGAATTTCGTGTTTGGCACGCTTGTGCACAAAAGTCAGTCGAGTGGACCTACTTCTAACACACACTATCCTCTCCCTTGGCTCTCGTGGTCCTAGGTGCAACAGAAAAGTGTTAGTAACACTCAAAATTTTATTTTTTAAGAGAGGCCTGCCAAGGGATCGATACTCTTGGGAACGACCTCGAGCGGTAAATCCTTCGAGCCGCTATAGAAATTAGGTGAGAGCGAAAGCTGTAGCCTTGGGTATAGCTGTTCCTACAGTGTAACTGGCCGAAAGGACAAATGGGCCCCACCACCAGTTACAAGGCTCTTAAGTGAGTCACTGCAGAATGAACTTATGTCCAAAGCCATCGAACATGACTAAACACCTTTAAGTAGTAGCCCACCTGTTCTATTGATTGAGGATATTTGAGGTATAATTTAGTGCAAGAGCATAGATGGTTTTGCTCCCAAGATACTCACCATACATATTTCCTTGAGTAGAAACATAGCCTTTTTGAAAGGTCACTTGTGGCTTGATAAAAGTGGTGATTCCCCCATCATAGGGATCATCTATTTGTTATGCTCGTGCAAGACTTAGTATATCACATCCTTACCTGCCACGACGGGATTCATAAGGTATGTAGTACCAAAGTCGAAGAAATATCAAGATGTGGGCTAAATTTATCACAACTGGCCATCTGACCATAGGGATAAAGAGTGTTTGAAGTGTGTTCGTTTTACAGATCTAGTGCAAATTGAGCCGACTTCAGGCTTTGGAAATACACCTTAAAATAAATCTAAAGGAAGGGTCAAAAACAAGTCCAAGGATTGGGTTGATCTAGACCCATACTCATTTGTGCCTTTGAGGCTACAATTTTGTGTTTGTGTGCTTGCTTTGTTTTCTTGTCAAAGAAAAATCAGAAAATCAATCCCAAAAACAAAGTATTCAGCCAACATCTGTCAACACAACCAAAAATACCAAAAACACAGTGCCAACAACAAAGAATCACATTTTATGACCATTCTTCACGTCTTGCGAAAGAAGAAGTGTCATCAGAATATCACCTTGAAAAGCAGACCACTAAGCTCAAAGGCTTTGATCAAAAGGAGGAAATTCTTCTATATCAATCGACAAATCTTTGTCTCCCATAGAGTCTTTCTACATCGCATGCGTCTATACCTTCAAGGTAAAACAAACGAGTTTGATTCAGAATCATTGAACCGCAGAGCTTTTATGCAATATAGAGCTTTGAGTTATCACAAAAATCAAGGAGGAAAGATTAATCCCAACTTCTTCCCAAACATCTGTATCACCTACAACACAGCTCGAGAAGTGCCACCAACGCCTGAAAGGGAAGAGATAGAGTTTGTCCCGTTTGTAACACAAAGTTTTTATTGAAGTTGAAAACATTTTCATCCATCATCTTTCTCATCCATCATCATTTCATCATCAATCCATCTCAAAACTCTCAAAACATTAAAGAGGTTCTTGTCCCAAGATTCCTTTTTAGATATTGCTTGAAATCAAACACATCACATCACTTTTTAGATTGTTTCTACATCTAGGATAAGCTCATCCTAAGAGACACATCTACACAGGTTAAAACTAGTTCATGAGTGAATCCTCTCATTGCTAGGTAGTCAAAATCTGTAACACATCTCAGATTTCTCTACACCTTATCACATCCAAACTTATCAAACAAACAAGCAATTCAAAGAAGGAATTTCGGTTACGTCTACCTTAAAGTGCTAGAGATCCCCATACAACACAAATCACCAACCAATAAATCTTTCATTTCATCACCACTCATCATCATCTTCAATCAACTTCAAAACCAAACTTGTAAACAAAATGGCTCAAACCCGATCGCGATCAAGGCAGCGAGAAATAGAAATTGAGGAAGAAGAGGACAACCTCAATGAATTTCAAGAGGCACTTGGAGGAAATGGGAATGATGAAAACCCAAGTACACCCACTCCTTCAACAATCGAAAGGGTTCAGCATAATCCTCATTTTAACAGATTATTCGATGAAATACTAAGGAGCAATGCAGATGCTCACTTTTTACGACTTGCTCAAGAAGGAGCCAAACTCCCCTCTGACTTTGATCTTGCCTAATTAAGACAAGCATCAGAAAGACAAAGTCGCCATGAGGAGGAAAGAGGTAGAAATCACATCAGATATAACATCCCTCGAGGTAACCCACCACCTCCTCCTCCAAATGAAATGGAGATATTGCGGCAACAAGTCGAGAATCTCGCCCAACAACTTCATAGTGGTGTTAAGACCAATCAATTCTCACTTAACGACATCTGTCCCTATCCGTTTGATAGGAATCTTTATATGCCACCCTTTCCACGCGGGTTCGAAACACCAAAATTTGAAAAATATAGAGGAAAGGGAGATCCCCGCGATCATGTCCGAGAATTTCATTCCGCTTGTCTTGAAGTGGCTTATGAGGACACATACCTAATGCGCCTTTTTCCCCAAAGCTTGGGAGGAACAACCACATCATGGTTTTCCCGACTTCCAGGTGGCATAAGAACATTTGAGGAACTCATCCAGAAGTTCCTATCTCATTACTCTTATAATATTGAACGCGACATCACCATGGTTGATCTATGCAACACCAAACAAAAACCAGGTGAATTATTCTCAGTATTCCTGCAACGATGGCGCCAAATGTCTAGCAGACGTTCTCTTCAGTTACCTGAACGAGAACTAGTGGAAATTTTCATTTCCAACTTAAACGAAGAAATGGAATTTCACCTGGATGTCAAAGACACAGACTCTTTTAACGATATGATCACCAAGGGTATAAAATGTGAAAGGGCGCTCATCTAAAAAGGACTCATCAAAATCTTTAATGAACCAAAAGATGGTCCTCGCCCGCGCTTCAATAGCGATAAACCGAACTTCTGGAATAAGAATAAGAATATCGTCAACGATGGAGTTGTGGATGCTCGAACTATCCAAAATGCACAACCTGTGGTTCGGTTTGCAGGACAAAATCCTCCACCTCAAAATAACACAAATGTTCCTCTTAATCAAGGTCGCATCACATCTCATGATGAACCAAGACCTCGTCCACAAAAACAAAAACGCACATACACTCCCTTAGGGGAACCCATTGAAACAGTGATGCGACAACTCATTTCTCAGAATTTGATCACTTTACCTAAGTTATCAAATTATGAGCCTCAAGTCAAACCGGCATGGTGGAGAGATATTGAACATTGTGAGTTCCATCAAGGAAGAGGACACAAGACAAGTAATTGTCACCGATTGAAAGATCTCATTCAGGATCTTATTGATCGAGGAGAAATTGAAATTGAAGGGCATGACCCAAAAACAACCAATAATGATCATCAGATGTTCAAGAATCCACTTCCATCACAAGATCAAAGGGGTCCTTCCACTTCCTGACGAGGTCCTGATACCACTGATTATACGCAAGCTGCGTATAATTACACTGTCAATCACCTGTATGATGCCAGTGAACAAGTTGCAACCATAACCTTCAAAAATCCCACCTCAAATTGCAATGTTGTTACACGTCGTGGCAAGGTCACCATCAAGGCAGCTCCACAAGGCACCACCTCCAATCCAAAGCAGTACAATCTTGTGGAACAATTAGATAAAACGCCTGTGCTCATTTCCATTTTAGAACTATTGCGCCTATCGCCATCTCATAAAACTATCTTGGATCAAGCACTCCAAGAAGCGTTAGTTCCTACAAATCTAAATACGGACCAATTTCAAGCCATGGTTGGAAATCTAAAGTCATCACCTTGTCTCACTTTTTCTGAAAGTGACAACTCTTCCTTCCAACAACCTCATAACGCCTCACTCCACATTGAAGGCTTTGTCAACCAACACAGGATCAAGCGAGTCTTGATAGATAATGGAGCAGGCCTAAACATTTGCACACTACAGTTGGTCACAGCATTGGGATATGCAATAGAATCAGTGGATCCTCGCAAGAAGATCACCATCAAGGCCTATGATGATGCAGAACGTTCATCCAAAGGAGCTATGGTACTACTAATCCGAGTAGGTCCTGTGGTAAAGCACATAATTTGTCAGGTTCTGGACCTTCCTCTGCCATATAATCTATTATTAGGGAGACCTTGGATACATGCCATGCAAGCTGTTCCATCTACCTACCATCAATGTATCAAGTTCCCACATAATGGTGCAGAGATCACAATCCTGGGTGATGCAAATCCCTTTGCATTTTGCCATAATATCAGCCATCAACCAGAAATTACTGTTCCTAATAATAGGGAAGCCATTTCCTCCACATCATATGTAAGTCCCACCTCTCTTGCCGGTTCGAACACCACTATACCCAAGCAAGAAAATCTTAAGATGAAAGTCGCAGAGGAAGGTCCTGGAGAATACAACTTGAGTCAGCTCTTTTGTGTAGGACAAATGCCCACTTCTCCTAGAACACATGGTAAACCATAGCAGTTACTCCAGCAACGACTAATCACGCCGGCATGTGCCTTGACGCCTTTCGTCCTTGGAAAGAGTCAAGAGGAAGAAACACAAGATGAGGACCTAGCGGACTGGATCTATAAAGATCCCATCACCACTGACAAACCGCAAGTTACACTTCCTACGGAACAATATGGCAAAGGCCTCCTCATTATGCAAAGAATGGGATATGATGGTCAGAGTGCTTTGGGATACTGCAAACAAGGACGACATGAACCTCTGCTACCAGAATTCAAGCCCAAAGGTAATACAGGCCTAGGTTTTGAAAAAGAGATCCTTCCTAAACTCAGATTCAAAGGAAAACCTAGCAAACCATTTTGCCCGCCTACTGCAAAGAGGACACCTTTCATAATCAAAGCACCATCAAGCATTATCCCCACTGCCCCATCGAGGCTCACAACTCCACCGCAACCGTCATTAATATCATTCATCCCACCAAACGAACCAGTAATCCCATCAATAACACCAATAGCAGCAGCAACTGTATCAGAACCCGCAGCAACATCTATGGCGCCAGTAGTTCTAGCAGAAGCCACTGAGTCACCATTACCAATACTTCCAGTAACAAATCCTTTAAACCCCATCACGGTTCCTGCAGCACCGATCACGACAAAAGTACATAAACCAATCACGCCCGCAGTATTCAACTCCAGCGACATCCCAGTATGGTATAGTAATCAGATGCTGGAAAGTGATTCAGAGACCGACTCACATGAATGGGAATTTGATTCTGTGCAACTTAACACTTCAGATGAGGAAGACACATCACCACCTCAGCCATGCAAAGACATCCCTGTTTACGGAGAAGCACAGATAAAGACCACTTGGGTACCTGAGCTAGAAACATCTTCCACAGACCCTACGTCTCATCCTACGCCTGATTCTGATAGGGAAAGTACCATCAACGACCTTCACCACACTGTCTTAACCCTCACTGATACCTCTAACGAACTTAATCTAATCAATGAAGTAATGCCCATTATCCACCCTGAACTCATCGAATGGAACCAACCAAATCCCCCATGTCTTGACCTCTTCCAGAACGATGAGGCTATCATTGACTTTTTGGAATTAAGGGATAATCTACCAAGCGGGGATCACAAAGCTGGATTCACCATTGAACTTAATAGCGCAGCATACTTCGGGGCGGATGCCAAACCCTTCAGCTGCAAAAATATAACAATAAAACATGGATCTTCCGGTGAAAACCACACTGTGGCACTGTTTGATCCGACAAAAGTAAAAAGAAAGAGCGTATCCAACGGTGAAAACCTCTCTGAGGCGCCTGAGGATGAAGGGTTTTACATTCTCCCTGCTAGTACACAACAGGAACGATCCACGATTCTTATCGAGGAAACCAATGAATACAATGTGGGGACTCTTGAAAATCCTCATATTATACATCTGGCATCCCTTCTCACTCCAGAGGAACAGCCTAAATTTATAGAGTTCTTCCAGAAGCGTCAGATCAACTTTGCATGGTCATATGCAGACATGCCTGGGCTTGACCCTGATTTAGTCATGCATCATCTCACAGTAGCAGAAGGAGCCAAACCTGTTAAACAAAAGCTTCGTAAGATGCATCCCCAGATTGCAGTGCTAGTCAAAACAGAACTCAAGAAACTCCTAGATGTTGGTTTCATTAGGCCAATTGATTATGCAGAATGGATCTCCAACATTGTGCCAGTCGGCAAACCAAAAGGGGGCATCCGCATTTGTACAGACTTCAGAGATCTGAATAAAGCATGTCCTAAAGATGATTTCCCCCTACCAAATATTGACATCATAGTGGATCTAACAGCAGGACATGCGATGCTTTCACTTATGGATGGCTTTTCCGGCTACAATCAGATAAAGATCGCCCCCGAAGATCAACATAAGACAGCCTTCACATGTCCCTGAGGCACATATTGCTGGAATGTAATGCCTTTCGGTCTAAAGAATGCAGGAGTGACCTATCAAAGAGCAATGACCACCATCTTCCATGACATGATGCATACTATGATGGAAGATTATGTTGATGACTTACTAGCAAAATCACTCACTAGAGAAGGACATCTCCACATCTTAGATAGAATCTTTGATAGACTGGAACAATATCATGTTTGACTTAACCCAAAGAAATGTGTCTTTGGAGTAACCTCTGGGAAGCTTCTAGGATACATTGTCTCAAGCAAAGGCATTGAGGTCGATCCAGCAAAGGTTAAGGCAATAATGGACATGCCACCTCCAAAGAATATCAGTCAGCTAAGGACACTACAAGGACGGCTTCAATCCATTCGCAGATTCATTGCACAATTGGCTGATAAGTGTCACCCATTCACACACCTGCTACACAAGAACATCCGCTTTCAATGGGATGACAGATGCCAGCAAGCATTTCAGGCGCTTAAAGACTATCTCATGAATCCACCATTGTTGATGCCACCAGATCCAAGAAGACCGTTGTTACTTTATATCTCAGCGACAAGTACAGCATTAGGTGTATTACTGGCACAACATAATGCATAAGGAAAAGAGTGTGTTGTATACTATATCTCTCGCACACTAGTGGGCTATGAACTCAATTACACACCTATTGAGCGAGCTTGCCTAGCAGTAATCCTGGCAGCCACTAAATTGCGACACTATCTGTTGACACACAAGGTACAACTCATCGCAAAGATTGATCCACTCAAGTATTTACTCAGCAAAGCAGCATTGACAGGTCGCTTGGCCAAATGGGTGATGATTCTAAGTGAATTTGACATCGAGTACGTGGACCGTAAAGCTATCAAAGGTCAAGTTATTGCAGATCAGTTGGCCGATGCACCACTCATAGGCGATCATCCTCTCATTTCCAATTTTCCAGATGAAGAGATATTCATGATCACAACAATACAACCATGGAAACTATATTTTGATGGTTCATACACTAGGCATGGCTCGGGGGCAGGCATTCTGTTTATCACACCTCAAGGTGATAGCATCCCGAAGTCGTACAGGCTCACATTTCCATGCACCAACAACATAGAAGAGTATGAGGCCTTGATCACAGGACTCAGGCTAGCCATACAATGGAAATTAAAAGAACTACAAGTATATGGCGATTCACAACTGGTCATTTGACAAGCAACAGATGAATATCAGACCAAAGATGATAAACTCATGCCATATAAACAAATGGTGGACAGTCTAAAGACATCATTTACTACTATCACTTTTGAGCAGATACCAAGAGATCAGAATCGAGCTGCTGATGCTATGGCTACCATCGCATCTCTACTAGATCTTCCGCAAAATTCAACACGCTACGAGTTCTTGGTAGAACAGCTTTGGATCCCCGCTTATGATATCCCTGAATCTGAAATGATATGTCGCCTTGTCGGTTCTGAATCCCCATGGTACGGTGAGTTCTACACCTATCTCCGCGATCACACCCTTCCTCCCAACCAATCAAATAACCAACGAAAAACCTTCATTCGCCAAACTGCTCGATATACCATTATTGCCGAAACCCTATACCGACGTAGTCTTGATGGTACTCTCCTTCGATGTCTGGAACAAGATGAAATAACAAAGGCTTTGGAAGAGGTACATGAAGGAATTTGCGGGACTCACTCAAGTGGTCCATCACTAGCCAAGAAGATCATGCGAGCTGGATACTATTGGCCATCTATGGAAAAAGATTCCTACTACTTTGTCAGGAAATGCAAGAAATGTCAAATTCATGGTGACCTGATACATGCACCGGCCCAGGAACTGCAACCAATCACGACACCATGGCCTTTTTGTCAATGGGGCCTTGACCTTGTGGGTAAGATTCATCCATCTTCATCCAATGGCCATAAATTCATTATTACCGCTACCGAATATTTCACAAAGTGGATCGAAGCTGTTCCACTTACCCAAGTCACCGGCAAGCAGATCGCCTCATTCATCCTCAACTACATCATTTGCCGGTATGGTGTGCCCATGTCCATCATCACAGATAACGGTCTTCCTTTTAAAAATCAGGATGTCCGTGAGCTTTGTGAGAAATTTCATATCCAACACCGCTTTTCCACTCCCTATTACCCACAAGGCAATGGTCAGGCCGAAGCATCCAATAAAAATATATTGAGAATCCTAAAGAAGACAGTCAATGATGCCGGTCGTGATTGGCATGTTCAATTGAATCCAGCATTATGGGCATATCGAACTAGCATTCGAACCCCTACAGGTGCAACTCCTTATTCATTGGTCTATGGTGCAGAAGCTATCTTACCTATTGAGGTTGAGATACCATCATTACGAGTTTCCTTGCATAATCTCATTGATGATGAAGCTTACAGAGTCTCACGTCTTCAAGACTTAGAGTTACTTGATGAGAAGCGACAAGCTGCATACAATCACCTCAAAGCTTATCAGCAGTGCATGAGTAGAAGCTACAATCACCGAGTTAGATCTCGTACATTTGAGGTAGGTGATCTTGTTCTTCGCGAAAATCCTCACAACCAACCAAATAGAGAACATCAAGGCAAGTTTGAATCAAATTGGCTCGGCCCATATGTTGTCACTGCTGTATTCGGGTCTGGGGCATATCAGTTGGCTACATCAGAAGGAGAACCACTCGTAGATCCAATCAATAGTATTCACCTCAAACGGTTTTATACCTAAGCTGTACAGAGCATCAGGGTCCCCTGCATACTAGAAAATACCAAAAACATTCAGAAAATGTCCTGAAGAAAATACAAAAACATTCAAAAAAGTAAAGAAAAATCATGCATCCAAACGGTGAACAACCACTCCGGTGGCACCTTGGGTAAGTGCGATGGTGAAAACCTGGCAAACAGGCGCCACTCGTAAAGGCAATGGCTCCAGTATCTTTCAGGCTCGTTGCGACCACATTCATGCACACACACATCCATCCATCCCAACCATGGCTTGTTATTTGATCTACAATTAAGAAAGTACTCCATGCGTCTAGCATCCCACCTTTTCATAGTCAGGTCTACAAACTGGGGGCAATACCCTTACCCTTGTGATGGAAGTGGATTCTACATTGTCTTATATATCATTACGCTCTTCATTCAGGCAATCATCAGAAAATACCAAAAACATTCAAAATTGTTTCACAAAATCCAAAAAACATCGGAAAACCCATCAAAAATCACACAAAAACATGGCAACACCTTGCACATACCCATCTATGCAGATACCAAAACAAACATTGACAAACTACTCACACAATGACCATTTACCAATCAACCACACAATCAACATCAACAAATCCAAAACTGTCTTTAAAACACAAGGATGCATCCTTCCTTATCAAAACAAAGACAAGATGACGTTTTCTTTGACAAGAAAATTATGTTAAGCTATCAAATACTTGGTTGATTTGTGAGTACAATCGTTTGTTTATCTGTATCAGAATCTTTCAGCATTGTTTTGTATCGTTTACGCATTATTTCCAATGAAGTTCTGGGGCATGCACTAATGGTGTCTACGTGGGAAGTTCACCAAGCTACGTGATCTTATGCAAAATGCAGTCATAAGATCACTACGGCTTGCTGACTACAGCGTATATCTCGACCATATGGGCATGAACCATTACCAAGGATCCATATTCTTTATTCTTTATGTAAATATGCTGTTTGGTTGCAGGTACAACGCTCATTCTTTGGTTCCTCTTCCTCCAAATTGGATAAAGGTTCTATTTTCTTAGTACGGTATGAACTTGTCTCAGGATCTGATCAGCCTACGATCAAGGAGGACGGTCCAAGTCATGCACGAAAGGAGATAATCCTTGTCTGTTCCGCAAGCAATACTCTGGTCGACTTGACCCTTATATCAAGTCGTTTGTATTAACTTGCTATATTAAAATCCATGAAAGAAATACTCAGGTCATCTTGAATTATTGTGTCAAGATGCTTGTATTCTCTTCCAACATTTTAAAGCTCAATGATGAAAATAGAGCACTATGGATCGTCATTTCACCTCATCTGTTTATATCTTGCATTCCGTTGCATATCACCCATCCACTCATTCATTCATATATAGGCTTTTACATGCAAAAATGACTAATAAAAACTGGTCTTGGATACAATCACGACCGAGTACTCTGATACATCATCAATGCATCATGCAAAGTCTTAAAAACCTTTCATTCCTCATGGTCATATCATCATTGCATTTAGGTGCATCTTGCATTATGTCCATTCATGTCATTTTTAAACTTAAAACATTGCATATAGTTCATTATTGACATTAGTTTTCATTAAAAATCATTTTCATCATTGCATCAATCATAAATAATTAGATTCATTCATGGGATCAAATTGTCTTTGGTTGTTTTAAAATCATTTACTAAACATTTCATCCAATGTAAATTATCCATTATCATCTTATCAACTTATTATTACACACATCCATTTATCCATTTAGTTACAAAGTGCATTCATTCATTCATTAATAAGCATCTTATTATGTTCATTTTAGGACTCATTTCACATCGCATTCATTATCCTCTTTTTAATTGTATTAAGGTACAGTTATTACAAATATTAGTTATAGTATCATCCCACTTTCATATTTAATGCATTTTAGATTCATAAGACCATTTGTTTACAAAACATTGGTTCATACCATTTCATATATCCATTTTATGTATGCATTCATTTAAAACACATTATCATATAAACATTTGTACTTTACATTTGTTTATCCATATGCATTCATTCTACATATTATCATATAAACATTTGTACTTTACATTTGTTTATCCATCTGCGTTCATTTAGGCATCATCATATAAACACTTGTACTTTACATTTTGTTTCTCCATATTACATTCATCTAAACACATCTAGATGCATATCCATACATACATCATTCATTCAAAACCATTGCATTGACATCATCACATAAATCATCTTATCATTGCATCGCAATAGGAAATACCAAAAAATCCTGTTCATACATCAAGCATAAGCATACATCATCATCATGGCATTCCATACATAAAGCATTACATCACAAATCAAACACATCATACACATATAAACCTGCATTCATATGTCAGTATCCAACAACATAAATAATCATAAAAACATGCATAAAAGAAACATCTCATCAAATGCATACATGTACACATATACATCTAAGCAATAAATCATCATCATGCATAAACGTCCATACATAATCAAATGCATCTCATCACAATATGGGATCTCCTCATATATATCAACTCATAATCAGAGTACAATGAAGTCTACAAAATCGGCTACCGAGAGCCATCCAAGATACAGTCCATCAATAGACAATGATACAATACATATATGCAAAAATGCTCTCTCAAATGCCGCTCTGGCCAGATGCTGTCCCAGCACCACCCCTACCTACTCCACCACTGGTACCTGCACCACCTGATCCATCTCTCCGTGGAGGCCTCATCGAACCCCCACTCCCTCCTGCATCTCCTGATCTATCCCGCCTCAAAGGACCCATCACTCCCCCACTACTCTGCATCCTCTGTGATCGCTCGGATCTCGTCTGCCGCATCTGGGTATAACTGAGAGCTCGCTGACTGAATGGCACCACCTGCTCATATAAACCTCGCCAGTACTCTATCTCAGCCTGTGCTCGCCCAAACTGCCTCATAATCTCCCCTGAAGGCCCCTGTGCTCCTACTCCAGCTCGGACTCTCTCCTGCAGCTCCGCCAATCTCTCCACTGCAGTATCTCTCTCCCGCAGCACCACCGTCAGCTCTGACTCACGTGCAAATAGCTGCACATCTCTAGCTGCTACCTCCGCCTCTAATCTCTCTACCCGGGTCTGCAAATAACCTATCATGTGCTCCCGCAGATCCCCAGTAGCTCCCTCCCCCATGTCCATGGCTGCCGCACCTGTATCACCCCCACCACTAGGTCCCTCCCCTGCACCACCCTCCCCTGCACCTGTATCCATCGGGATCTCTCTCTCCATCCCCCTCCCACTCAGCTGCACTCCTCCCTGCATCAAAGGTCCCTGTGATATCTGCAGAGGTAGTCCACCTCTCCCTCTCCGCTGCCTCGGCATCCCCAAACCTCCTCCACCTCCTCCACCTCCACCACCTCCTCCTCCTCCTCCTCCTCCACCTCCTCCTCCATCCCCTCCTCCTCCATCTCCTCCTCCTCCATCTCCTCCTCCTCGACCTCCTGCTCTCCGTCCTCGTCCTCGTCCTCTCTCATCCTCAAATGCTGGGATCGGCTCAGCTGGGTCTGATATCCGTAGGATCGGGTGCACCGCCCGATACTGTGTATACTCTGTTGTAACCCCTGCATCCACGACCCTCGGTCGTAAGTCCCATGGCCTCGCCTACAGTGTCCGAAACTCTGCCAGTGCCTGATCATACGGTAGCACTGGACCCCATGCATACCGCTCTCGGATCACTCGTGCATACTCCCCTGATCCGCTAGGCAGTCCCTGCTGCCGTCCAAACTGCCTCATCACCCGTCCTGGCACCTGTCTCTCTACATGATACGAGGTCCTCCCAATGAGGAATCGGGTCATGAAGCAATACGGTAGTGCCTCCGCATCATCCTCCCATGGCTCACACTCCAAGTATGGCCGCCAGATCACTGCATCCAAATCATCTAATGCTCGCCGCCACCACTCTAGCTTCCCCAAGTGGGGCTGGCTCATCATACCACTATACATAAACATATAGGGCTAGTCCACGGCTCGGAATCTCAGACTCACTGGTCGAGTCACTGGTAGGTGCTCCCATGCCCACACATGCAGCAACGTCATGCCCACTGCTAGAGACCCCCGCCCTCTGTACACTACCTCGTGTAACTCCTGATACAAGTGCGCTAACACGTACGGCCCCCAGGCATATCGGGTCCCCTCAGTCACCATCATCTCTATAACCTGTCCGCACCCGACCGCCAATCCATGTGACCGCCTATCTGGACACAGAAGTCCTCCCACGATCCCTGACAATACTGCTGGAAGGGGCTCATATAGTGCCGCTATATCCTCCCATGCGATCGAGCCATCATCAATATATATGTCCTCATCAAATATCCTCTGGCAAGACACCGTCCCCCAAGATCGATCATATGTCACCAGCTGCCCCCGAATTAGAATCTGAAGGATATGCCACACGTCCTCTAACATCACCGTCATCTCGCCCTGGGCCAGATGGAACGTGCACGTCTCACTGTGCCATCGCTCTGCCAATGCTGTGATCAGGCCGTGATTCATCCGAATCACGGGCATATGCATCACCTCGTAGAGGCCAGTAGCTGCAATACAATCTATCTCTATCAGCGTCAATCGATCCCTCAATCCCTGTGTCGCGGGGTGGCGCTCGCGTAACTGCAACACGCGCAGATCCTCCTACACATAGACATTCATCCAACCACCATCAGTTGTTTTGCTATCAAACTTTCTTAAGTTTAAACCTAGACTATCATCAGATACTTTGATCAAGTATCTTCGGGTCTCAACAGGTAAGCAATCATGGCCGCCTAGACTTCAGTAGGCATTTATCCTAACAAATGACCTAAGTCTCATCGGGCTGCTATGGTTCAAAACAACTCTCACTGCACCTTGCCATCCATCAATCATTAGCCATCCGGAGATTTATTTTGTCTGAAACTGGGGCATCTCGTTATCCTAAGGCAAAAGCGCTATTTTATCTACAATAGCGCTAAATATACACAATAGCGCTACAACCACATCAATAGCGCTCAAACAGCTCTACAATAGCGCTACAAAATCAAAAGCGCTCAAACTTCCATACAATAGCGCTATTAAACATCAATAGTGCTCAATTAACCATACTATAGCGCTAATTTATCAAAAGCGCTAAAACTTGCCTACAAAAGCACTAATTAATAAAAAAAGCGCTCAAACTAGCTTACAAAAGCGCTATTGCGGCACAATAGCGCTAATTCATGGAGCAAAAGCGCTAAAAACCTAGTTCCAGCGCTCTTGCTCCGACTTGACTTGGACTTAGCTAAAAACGTATTAAAAATGCATGAAAATTGAGTTTTCGAATTTGCGTACCGCTGGTCCATAGTCGGCTGGGCGCTGGAATCGTCGCACTCGCTCAAATTGGTGCTCGGTGATCGGAAACGGCATCGTAGCTCCTCCTTGCTCCTCCAAATGTCACTGTCAGAGCTCAAGTTTTCAACTGGTCGCGGTCACAAATGATCCTATTTTTACCCCTTTCACCCCATTTATACCCCCCACTGTCACCGTAACTTCGCCTTGCTCATCGCCGTGGTCCCCGTAAACTTCCCGAGCCTCCCATTTCTCCATGATTCCCCCGTTTTCTTCTATTTTCCACCACTATCCCTAACTTCTTCTCTTCTATCACCCTGCCAATTTTCATTCTTTTTCGAGAGATCGCCCGATTTTTCAAAATTTTCCGGCCCATCTCTCGAGGGGGCATACCACCCATTAAATTTACATTTTATGGGGCATTTCTTCACACCCGTTTTTCTTTCTTTGAAACGATGCGATAAACTACACCGTCTCAAAGAGGGGCAAATGTAGTCACATAAATCTGTCCATTTTAATTAAATGAATATTTCGTATTTATTTAATTAAAAATCCACTAGCCATCAATTAATTAAATTAATATTTAATTAATTCATCCCCAAACATTCTTCTATTAATTAAATAAATTATTCAATTTATTTTAATTCATTCATTAAATCCAATTCCAATCAATTAAATAAATAAATCAATTTATTTAATTAAATCCCCCTTTCCCTCTTTTAAATAAATTAACATTTATTTAAATCATTTTAAAAACCCCCCCACTTGCATTTTCCTACAAATGCAACTTGCACATTTATTGAAATAAATGAATTTTTATTTTAAATAAAATCCTATTTTCCCTCACCCACCAAATCCACTTGCAAAATCTAATCCCCTTCTAGATTCTTCTAACCCCTTCCTAATTAACTTAATCCATCCCCTAATTATTGTCACATTCCTAAGCAAAATGGAGTCACTTCTCAAATGGCCCAAAGTCTTTGAAAACCATTAAAGGCTTCCAACTTTCAACCACTTAACCCCCAAAGTCTTCCAAGACCACTAATGGCTCTTACATGACCATTTATGGCTCTTACATAACCATTTATGGTTATTTCAATCTTGTCTCCCCAAACATTTATTGTTTGACCATATTCATCCATTTCACATTTGCACAAGAATTTATCCATTGGATAAAAGCTTTATTCTTTAAATAAAGAGTTTATTCATTCAACCAACCTTGACTCAAAATCCCAAGGTCATATCAGGCATTTAATGCTTATTCCCTCTCCTCCCAACCTATCTCACATTGACACTTGTCATCCTGGGATTGGGTTGAAAGCCCTCACATGGATTTGAAATCATTCAATCCTGACCCTTGTTGAGATTGCTCAATCTCAACCATCCATTGCTCCATTTTTCCTATAAATAGAGCCCATTCCTTCATAATCCAGATCCTGAAAACTTGTAAGCATTTAGACTATAGCCATTTTAGAGAGCATTTAGCATAGCATAACTAAATCTTGTCTTTTTGGTAAAATCAATCATTTTAGCATTAAAAATAGCTTTTCATTTCATGTTTGGAGCTATACTACAATCTCAATCCTCCATAAGCATCCATAGTGCAAAAAGCTGCTGAGAGCTACACTATTTTGGAACTTGGAGAGGAGAGGAACAAGGGAGAAGGAGCTAATCTCATGCTAAGAGACAGTTGGAGATGTCTCATTGTCTTACTTCTTTAGTTAGATTCATTAGCATGTGTTTTTAGTGTCTCCTTTGGAATGCCTTCATGTTTTAGTTTTTGATTGACTAACTCTAACGTTTTGAGTGTTTTGTGTTGATTGATCTTAAGCTAACCTTGTGCCATTTAGGAGGGCATCAGGGACAATTAAGAAAAAGATGATTAGATGATTCAATAAAATGACCACATAACACACAAGGGAAAACAATGGTCATACCAATCTATCCAATCTAATTCTAGTAAGAGCTTTGTCAAACTAACCAAGCAAAGGCCTCATCTTTTAAGAGACAAGAAGTACCCCAAAACAACTTTGTGGAAAGATTAGAGGTGTTTGAAACATCAATGATTTGTATCCTTAACTTAATATTTTCCATATTTAGCCTTTGTGCAAATCAGTTCATCCTCTTGGTTACTAAAAATAATAGTCCTTTTACTCATCTCCTTATTGTAAGATAACTTCAAATCATAGGAAACATGAATAGAATCAATTGATTTCCAACATGCCATAGGCAACCAATCTAAATTGTTAATGTAAAAATAATCCAAAACATAAATTGCCTAAAGAGATTTCAAAATAATCATTAGATTGGACCAATCCCTAATACATTTATGTAATGTGGAAAATTTGACTTAGCAATTTGCAACATAGAAGGGAGAAACCACTAAATCAATTTTCACTTAGGACCATTACATTCAAAAGAGGAAGAGAAACCGCTAGATTCAATCACAAATCAGATAAGAACTGAATACTAAATGGACTGGATTTAATTTTGATCTCCTCTTTTGTAAGTTGAAATGCTGAAATAGGTAAAGTGCTGAAAAATGAAGGAAAATATGCAGAAAAAGTGAGTTGTAGATGCAATATTTTCACGTGCACCAGAGTTTGATCAGTATAATCTGAATCGGATCTAACCCTCAAAAAATTTCTTCAAAATCCAAGACCATGGTGTGGCACCATGGTCCTCCGAACTTCCCGTATGCCGAAAAGGGTTGATTCATCTCTGTGAATGAAGCTTATTCCGAAGAGTATAACTCTGCACCTGTTTCCTGCACATAGAAAGAAAGGGGAAATAGGTTGGGAATAGGGGTTTTCCTAAGTCAAACCCTGGTTTGGAATCAACCTTGAATGAAATATTGCAAATACTGAAATAAAATGATGGAAGGATATACCTCAAATCTGCAATGATTGATAATGATGCTTTGCTTCTTGAATGTAATCACATATGTTGTATGAAATGGCATGAACATGACAAAAGACTAATCACACACACATGCGTGTAAATTTATTGATGTAATATTGTTCCACAATAGATAGATGAAGAATACGCAACCTTGAAAACATCTAGAAATGCCTGATGATGAATACTTAAATACTTGAATGCATGTGCTCCCAATTTCACCCATCATGAATGTATGTCTTGTTATACAAATGAGAGGGGAATATCTCCTTATATACTTACCTGTCATCAAACTTATTAATTTTTTGACATATACTGACATGGAGAGGGGATTCCTACCCAAATTGAGATGGGGAAAAGGGTTTGAAATGGGCCCCAAATAGGGAGGACCATGGTGTGGCGCCATGGTCCCATAGAACCAAGGTGCCACACCCTGATCCTACCCCATATTTGGGCTAGGTGCAATGCAAGGTGGAATGTGATAATATGATATTTATTACATGGTAAAAGCATAAATGGGTCTAGATCAAGTGTGAGAATGAGAACACTAAAGAGAGGGCCCCAAATATAGTCAAAATTGCAAAGGGTGCAATTTTAGGACGCTACAATTTTATAGAATAATAACCATTCCAAACATCATCCTAGAACCTACCCTTATGACCATTATGAATTAGCAGGTACAAATGAGGTAAAATAACTAAATGACACGAAGAAAGGAAATTCCAAATGGAAGAACCTTTAGGAAGGTAGGAAGCCATATTTTTTTCCCTCTATCAGAGTTATTCAAATACTTAGTAAATATAAGCTTCCCCCATTTAGTCATAGGATTTTGGTAAAATTTCCAGACAAGTTTGGCTCCTAAAGCCTTTCTAATGGATGCACCATCACACTCCTTTAGAAGACAAACCATTTTTTTTGGGCAAAAGTGGCAAGCCACTGATATATATATAAGATAACCCATTCAAGATCTCAATAGGGAAAGAACCAGAAGAAAACCCTATGTCCTTGCTCAGATACAATGGAGAAAGAGAAAATGAAGCTATAAGAAGGAACCCCCAAAAAATCCTAAGAAAAAGATGAGATATGCCCATAGTACAAACCTCATAGAGGCCAAAATTGAGACTATATATATATATATATAAGATAACCCATTCAAGATCTCAATAGGGAAAGAACCAGAAGAAAACCCTATGTCCTTGCTTAGATACAATGGAGAAAGAGAAAATGAAGCTATAAGAAGGAACCCCCAAAAAATCCTAAGAAAAAGATGAGATATGCCCATAGTACAAACCTCATAGAGGCCAAAATTGAGACTAGTGGAACTAGATAAATCCAAGAGAACTCTTAAAAATTGCCCCCACAACCGGTTATCATTGATTTTGAGAAACAGAATTGTGGATGTCGAAGCACTGTAGAGCTACCACAACCGGTTACTGGTGAGCATATGTGAATACCGATCAACTCCAAAACAAGGAACGTTACCGGTTGACGTATACCGAAACTATAATACTGGTATGTTGTCCTATTCACCGATTCATAAAAGAGCCCCCATTACCAGTACTACACTGCAGATTTATAAAATATCTACACTACCAATTCTGTTATACCGATTGCATTAACCTAAGTGACTAACACCTGTTACCGGTGAGAAGATGTGAATACTGGTACACTGAAGTTGCTAGTGAGCAGATGTGAATACCGGTTCACTGAAGAAAACACCAACGTAATTGGTTGTGTTATACCTGGAACTTAAATACTGGTATGCTAACTTATTTACCAGCTCACAAGAGAACCTCCAATACCGGTACTACAATACTGAATTACAAAATGACTCCCTTACCGGTTCTTCTATGTCGAATAGATTAGAATCGAGGAGATTAAAGCTTATTAGACTAAACTAGTAGGCCCCAAACCTGAATAAATCATCAAAATCACACCTCCATAAGAAACTAACTCAACAAGGATCCATCACCAACATTGACCGATTGGCCCCTAACACCAGTATGAGCATAAAAAATTACTCCTCCAAATGTTGCAAACTCAACAAAAATCCAGCACCAACATTGAGTGCAGCAAAGGTAGATATCAGGGCTTCAATCGGTGAACAATGGATTTCATTAACTTGGTCAAAGGAGAGCCGAGGAGGAGGAGAAATGCTGATCACCTCCATAGAAACTTCATTACCTGCTAGCGCTAGTGGAGAAATAATAGATGGCTCTGTTTGCCCATGATCATGACCTAAAATTGCTAGGATGACATGCATTTTAGAGAGGATTCTACTTTTTAAGTTTGAATTTAAGCTTCTCCCTGCATTGCGGGCAACTATTTGGAAGGGTCTCACATTCTGTAGGGAAAGTGACCTCTTTATGCTATCAAAGATTGTGGGAAATTCCTCATAAGTGAGCAGAAGCTGCCTGGGAAATAGGCCACCAACTTTTGCCTGACCATTCCACAAATCATACTGCCCGAATCATTTTATGAATGATATTTTTCAAGGGAACCCAAGACTGCAACAAATCTACTAAATTGGAAAGAAATATAGAAACCAATTGGGAAGGAAAGAGAAACCTTTTCTCCTGCGGATAGAGTATTTCTTCCCCAATAATCCTCTAGATACTTCGTTTGCAATGTTGACAGGAGGTGTTGAAGACAATACCCAACTGATCTTCAGTGATAAGGTCCTCAAATGGCTTCTCCCAATCAACAACTAACATAGGAACTCTGTATTTTCACAGAGACTAATCCATAATTCAATAAAACAGGGAAAACTGTAGAGGCAAGAACATGCCGATTATGAATGATACCTAGTAATAACATTGTCTATCTTGATATTCACATACCTTGCCAAAATCATTTCAAATCTTCATCTGCTATGAAATTATTAGCAAGTATGAGCAACATGCTTGATACTGAACTTATTAATTATTTTGCAAAATAGCAGAAGATGTCGCATGTGTGAAATGAATAACTTTGATCTCGTGAGACTCATAGGATAGCAGCCACTGTACTGCCAACATGGAAGCTCAAAGAATAAATCCAAACATACCAAACTTTTAATCCACTTGATGTGAGTGTAGAAAACATCATTAATTGCCCACTCTACAAAACCAGAGGTTGAGAAAATAGGGTGTGTGTCAATCATTTAAATATTTTTCCTTTCATCATTGATAATGCTTGCTAGATGAGGAAAAATTTCCACCTTGAAATTTGGAGATGCAGAGTCCACTGCCAGCTTATCACAACGCAAATTTGCTAAAACATCTGCTACTTTTAGAAGACAAACATTATCCCAAGAAACCAAAGGGATCTTAGCTCTACCCCCAACATTATCATTCAAAAGAAAAGATCTTAAAATAGACTATAATTAGTTAATAGAATCCTTAAGAGCTTTAAGAATAGACATAAGATAAATGGGGATAGCATTGAGGACTGATTTAATCATCATTATTTTCCCTAGAAATGTAAGCCATTTATGCCTCCAAGATAAAATTCCAAAAGAAATAAAAGATATAACCTTATCCCAAAAAGTAATGTTCTTTGAACTTGTGAAAAAAGGAATGCCAAGGTATTTGCATGGGAAATAACCAACTGAGAAACCCCAAAAGTTTGTTAACCTATTCTGAACCAAAGGTGAAACATTAATGAAGAATATTTTTGACTTAGTAGGGTCTTCTAACTAACCAAAAGCCCGGGAATATTATGAAATAACCTGTTTAATAACCCTAGACTCTGCCATAGTAGCCTGACCAAAAAGCAAGGTGTCATCAACAAATAAACAATGGGTTTGAGGATCTACAAAATGAGGAATAACAATACCTCTCCAAGAACCAATAAATTAGTTGCTTTAACTGCCCTACTCAAACCTTCAACCATGAGTATAAAAAGAAAAAGGAGACAAAGGATCTCCCTGTCTAATAACTCTTGAAGAGGAGAAAAACCCACAAGAGGAGCCATTAATAAGAACAAAGAACCTAGCAGTGGAGATACCTGCCAAAATCCGTTTGACCCATTTCTCAGCAAAGTGAAATCTTTCAAGAACTGAACAAAGGAAATCCCAATTTGCCCTATCATATGCTTTCATCATATATAGCTTAAGAATCATAACTTGAATCTTATGAGAAGAGATGGAGTGTAAAATTTCATGTGCCACAATGGCTCCATCAGAGGTTTCTCTGCCTGGAACAAATCCCCCTTTTTCCTCAGAAATAATCTCAGGGATGATATTAGCCATCCTAAAGGCAATAGCTTTGGTTAAGATCTTGTAGAGGGTGTTACATAATACAATAGGCCTAAATTCAGCAAAAGACTTGGGATTGTCTACCTTGAGGATAATAAAAATCAAAGTGGCATTCATCTCCTTAAGAATATACTTGTTTCTCCTAGACTCTCCCAAAGCTAAAATGATATCCGGGCCCATAAAGTCCCAACATTTTTTTATAGAAGAGAGTTATAAAGCCATCCAGCGTCGGAGTTTTATCTAGAAATTAGAGAAAAAACATCTTTTAAGTCTTGAAAGGAAAACTCAAATATAAGCATCATATTATCCTTAGTTGTAACACAAGAAGGAATATAGTCTAAGATAAAATTAGAGATTGTAGTAGATTCAATAGTAAGCAACTTCTTAAAAAAATTAGTAGATTCAATAGTAAGCAACTTCTTAAAAAAATTAATTGCCTCTTGAGAGATTTCTTTATAATCTTCCAGAACTTTACCATTGAGGTTGGATACATAATATCCTATTATGTTGTTTGCGAAGTTTAGTGGAATCATGAAAAAGCTTTATATTTCTATTATCATTTGCAAATCCATTAAAAAAAAACAAAAAACCGATTGATATTACTTTTAAGGAAATCTTATCAATTAAGTTGACTTACCACCCTCGTGAACTTGACTGGCCTCGTGATTTGACCACTCTTTGAACATCTCACGCCCATTAACGCCTTCCCAAGTCAGAGCAACGTAATGACACAATCTAGAACTTTTGAACATGATAGCAAAGTATACCGACCACTTGACTTTGCTCATCCCAATTATTCATCTCCCAACTGCTTCGAAAAGACCTCCTACACATAGTCAACACCTGTTAACTTCTACGCGCATTTTTCCTCCTTTGATTTAACACAAACATTGCAAGACTTTTTGGTCTTGTTTCAGGGCTATGCTTCCAAAAAAAATTCTTAGGAAGAAGGATTTCATCAAGTTCATCAATAAAGATTTATGGAGGAAATAGGAATTTGAATCCATGATATTCCTAATGATAGTTTCATTTAAGTCTTCCAAATCCTTTTCAATTATGGCTTTCTTAGAGAAGATATTCTTAAAATGAGATAAATTCCATTCCTTGATTTTACCTTTCAAAAAGCTAAGTTTTTTCACAATGATTTTAATTCCATTCCTTGATTTTACCTTTCAAAAAGCTAAGTTTTTTCACAATTTGGAACATTTTAGACCCTTCAAAGAAGGGTGAAACCTTCCACCAATATCTCACCATAGGAAGAAATTTTTTGTCCCTAAGTCACATTGGCTCCAATTTGGAGAGACTTTATGAGAGGCCCCGTCTTCTAAAATAACAAACAAAATTGGAAAATGGTTCAACCCATAATAAGGTAAAAAAATAGAGTATACATAAAGATCAAATGAGAGCCAATTTTATAACATTAAGAGTCTATCTAATCTCTCAACAATTTGGCGAAAAATCCTTCCTCTTAGTGGTCCAAGTGAAAGGTCCATTCTGAAGAATACAATCAACTAGAAAATTTGATTGGAGAAAGTAATTAAAATCCTCCATGACATTAATATTTGGAGTAATTCCTACCATATTTTCATATTCATTAAGAACATCATTAAAATCACCACCATAGATAAGGAATTCCCTCTTCAATGGAGCAAAAATCAACGATAACTAGTTCCAAATTATTTTTTTATCCAACACACTCATAGGACCATAAACATTAAAAAACCAAAATTTCGTAGTTGAAAGTCTTCTTTTGATCAAAGCTAACATCCAATAAGAAGATGAAGAAACCAAATAAAATCAAATGTCCTATTATTCCATAAAAATCAAGGCCCCCTGAAGCCCCAAAAGAGGGAATAGAACAACAATTCCGGAACTTCCATGAACTGAAGAGAGAATCCACAGTTGAAGAAGATAACTTAGTTTCTTGCACCATGGCAATATCAAAATTACCTAAATCTAATTGACGCTTAAATAAAAATCTTTTGTTAGGGGCATTTAAGCTCCTAACATTTCAAGAAAGAACCCTCATTTTCCTTGAGGGGAGGACACTTCTCCCCTCTTATCATGAATTTTGTTTTGGGACAACCTCCCAATAGTAAACTCTAGCTGTAGATTATGCTTTGTAGTAGTGTAGTGTCATAAAATTGCAACCCTAGAAATTTTTGATTGCATTAGGGTCCTCACGCACTCGAGTTCAAATCCTATAGCCTGATTGGAGAACGAAGATTGCTCACCCCTCAGAAACATCTTCTTCCTTGGCCTCTACATTACCTCGTCTGCACTCTACCCTGGAGAAAGGGGTAGGATAGGGGCATGGCGCCATTGTCCCCCCTTGGATAGGGGCGTGGTTCCCTTGTCCTCCTAGGCCAGGGGTGTGGTACCCCTGTCCCTACCCTATTTTGGGGCAGGACCCTTCCTAGGGTTGCATTGTTGGTTGTTCATCAGGTGGGAAACTCCCCCGATGTTGGCCTGTGATGAAAATCAAATCCACTAACATGTATTTAAGGGGCACTCGTCCTCTCATTTGCATAAGTTGGAAAAGTTGAAGTTGGATAAGATTGAAGTGCGCCATGTTGCATAAGCGATCAAGCATTCAAGCATTCTTTTCTAGCATTGAGCATTCTCAAGTCTCCCTTCAAGGCTAGGTGTTGCATTCAAGTCAAGGATTCAACCATTGAAGAGGATATTGATTTCAACATTCAATTCCATACAAGAATTTCTATCAACATTGCTATCACAACCTCCCTTGTGGTGATTTACAATTCAATCTTTTATTTACAACTACTTGCAAGTACTTTCTTTCATTACTTGGTTAATTCCAAAACTGGGGTTTGACCTAAAGGCAAACCCTCAATCCCAACCCTTTTTCTTCTCTTTTATGTGTGTAGGTTGCAGGTGTGTAGCTGAACTTTCGGATTCAGGCTTCATTTGCAGAGGCAAAAAACCCTTTTCGTTTCGTGGATTTTTTGGAGGACCGTGTATATTCCTGCCACAGTCCGGGCAACTTTTCCTCAAATTCACAAGGTGACTTCATCTTGACATATTAATGCCAAATCCAAGTGCACAACTTCATCCCATATTCCGATCTCAAGTTATAATCAATTCTTGGTCATTTTTTCACTACATAATTCAATCAATTCCTTTCCATTTCAAACAAGGAAGAGGGGATCAACTTATCATTCCCAATTCATTCAGAATTCAATCTACCATCTTCATGTTGAGAGATTGAATCTAGTGAATTTTCCTCTCCTCTTCCTAATGTAACTAGGTGAAAAGTGTTTGAAGGATAATCAATAGTGAAACTCTCATCTCTCTTTGAGGGAAAGGGTAGTTTTCCTCTTGATCTATCATTCACCATTTTTCCACCATTACAAGTAGTTGATCCAGTCATAGGGGAACTAATTTTTTTCTTTTTCTTAGAAGACCCCGTTGATGAAAAGAGGGTAGTTTGAACCCCTGCATCAATCTCTTGTTGAATTTTAAGACTATTTGGATTTCTACCTCTCCTAGAAGGAGATGAAAAAGGAACAACCGTAGATAAAGGAGTTTGAGAGATAGGTAAATCAGTAACAATCTACTAATTGAAACAATTGTATCAACTTGGTCTATTGTATTCACTTTATGTGGTGATAAGTCATCAAAAGGATTTTGTGATAAAGGAAAAGGGGCATGATTTCCTAATTGCATAAGATCATTGTCAATGACCATGACAACACTATCAATAATCTTACTTGTAAGAACCTTATTAGAATCCTCAGTAATTTTTTGGAATTGATAAATAAGATGATCATCTAGAATAATGGCATTAATAAATTGATCACCAAAAGTAAATGCCTCACCATTAAGCAGAATATTTTGGTCAACCAAAAAACTTTTACTTCCAAGAAGATTAGGTGAGGTTTCTGATTGATTAATCTCGGTAGTATCAAGCATATGGTTAGCATTCATTTGACTCTAATGTGGATCCAGAAGCAAAGAGTACAAGAACCTCTCTATTGAATTTACCTTAAGATCAAGAATTGAGTCTTCCTCCATCAAGCCATTCAATGTAGAAACATGATTAACAGAAGGGCAAAATATATTCTTCTCTGGCCTAATCAGAGAATGATTAGGCATTTTATTCTTGCAATTTAATAGAGGGGGAGATTTTTTCAATTTCACAAATAAACTAGTATCAATAGAGATTTCAGTTTTTTGAAACCAATCTGAATCTCTTACAATATCTTGATGCCAAATTTCATCAATATATTTCAAATTGCAAATATAGGGAATGACAAAATCAGGGTTTACTAAAATACAAATCTTGATTGAAAGAAACCCTTCATTAAAAGAATTATCAAATAACAAAAATTTCCCAAAGGAATTTCCCAAATTGCTAAGAATATCAAGGTCTGTAAATTCATATAGGATATTGGGCAATTTAAACAAGACTAGAACTAACTTATGAAGATCATTGAAGGGTTAAAAGAAGGGTTTCAAAGAAAAAATGAATACCAAATTTTTTCCCAACCGATAATAATCTTTTTCAAGCGCTTTTTTCTTAGCTTCAGATGAATCAAAAACCAAAATGAAAGTATTGGATGATAATACCTAGAGGTGCAATGTCTTGAACCAATTTGCATGAATTCACTTATGTAATTGAGACAAAGCAATCAACTCACCCCATACTTGTAAAATGACTGCATATGAATGTAGATCTTACACTCTCTATCTCAAAGGGTCATCTTTTGCATTAACCAAAGGAATAGGCAACCAAACCTTTTCAGTTTGCTGGTCAATACCTTCAAAAATAGACTTAGGGTTCAAAACTTCCTTGGAAGCTTAGGGTTTTTGCTAGAATCTCTACCCAATAGGGAAGTATTCTCTTTATGACCATCGTCTAAAACCATATTTTCCCAAATCCCCCTATTCCAACTATTCTAATTGTGATTGCGAGCACTCCTTTGATTTCCACCTCTGGAGTTACGATTTCATCTAACAATTGTAGCCTGAGGACCCGATTTTTTTTTTATATAGTCCGATGTTGGAGTTACAATTCTAGCTTTAATTTCATGACTTATTATATGTATGTCTTATGTATTTGTGATCAAAGCATCCAATACCAATAAATTTCTAAAATCAATTTAAGATGTCTATCCTCTCAATTCAAAGAATAAGAAAATAATGAATATTATCAAGTGAAAATTTTTTTTGACTTGCTTAAAATGAAGACTATGTTTAACCTTTTTTTATAGAGTTCAAACAAGTAATCAAATGAACAATGTAATTTAACAATCGGTTTTGTTTTATTTATATTTGAAGATAGTTCACAAATATTACAATAGCTTCTTATAAACAACAATACTATTTAAGTCAAAATGGAATATTAAGAATCATCATTGAGACCAACACATTAATCCCCTTATCAATATATTAATATTAGATAATAACAATAAAAAACCAAAAATCACTTTAAGATTTGTTGAAAAGGGGTTCAAAAATTGTGGAAAATGCAAATAGCAGTTATAAAACAACAACAAACCCACTGACATGCATGCAAAACGCAAGCATAGATAAGGCATGTCCATGGTTTGCTAAGAACTGTGTAAATGTAGATTGGCCAACATGTTTATTTTTTAATGGGAGGCCACAAAGGAATATCATCTTTGGGAATGGAATGCAATAATTGCAATGAATAATAAGAAATCTTTCAAAATCTTTGATTTAGCAAAGAATTATGGAATACATATAAGCTTTGTTCAAGAAAACTGTAGTTGATTGTGGTGCTTGTGTTGGCTGTGTTTATTTCCAACACCACTGCAACTTTACAATTGTCATAATAGCTACGCATCCAAAATAATGGAGTCGTAGATAATGTGAACCGTTTGACTAAATTTTTCAAAGAGATGTCATCTCATGGACCACAACGATTAAGGATACGCATGAATAATTCCAGAGCTAGTCACTTAGAGAGGGGAACCGATAGAAAAACTGGCAATAAACAAGGCTCCATAAAAAAATTTCAACTGTGGTGTGAGACAAATTTTTGACATGAGGTGCGGCCATAGGAGATAACCTATTGACTACGGATATTCACTTAGAAACCTCGACTCAAACATGATGTTCTCAATAAACACTCTCAACAAGTCTTTTGTAATCCTTACCCATTTTAGAGTAGAAATGGGAAAGTCTTTTGATGGACTTCACTATTAGAATTCCTAAAGCCAAAGTAAGGATTGCCTAAATATTATTTGTAGATAAACTCACGAAATATGCATAGATATTTGTTAATTATTTAGACTTTAAGAAATTTGTTGACTTATTCTTTAAGTCTTCAAGCTCCATGGACTGCCAAAGAGCATGATGAGTAATAGAGATAGCCATTTCATAATTTTATTTTGGAAGGATTGGTTGCTTACAACCAGATGCCATTGACACTATTCCTAAATCAAGAGCTGAGATATTATTTTACATTTTTGGACAACAAAGGAGAATCAAAACCAATTAAATTCACAACCTGAATTCCACGTTTTAAGCGTGCAATTGGAGTGTCCTACCAGCTCCCATTTTCTCTCTTTGATTTAACTTGGTGGGGACTCTTCTTTCTAAACTACGTCTCTACAGCTATGTCGATTTCTTCTCTGAAAACTTTATCAATTTTTTCTTCCTTGCCCAGACTAGCATGGCCCATTTTTGAATTTTTTTGTTGTCTAGACAACCATCCTCCTTGTAACGTCTCTTTTTGTTTTCAAAATAGGATTTCATAGTACTTCTTTCTGGGGCAATTGTGCCTTGCATGCTACATAAAATATTGTTATTGCTTCCATGGTTTTCACCTTCCTTATATCTCTCTCAATATAGCCCACTATATGTATCTGTTCACTTCTTCCAGTCTCATGTTCATGAAATTCCTTGTCTTTAACATAAATTATACTTATGATCGTGAGAGCATTTTATATGGTATGGTCTAATTAAGGCTTTGGGTCTAAAGGGTAATGAGATCTTAGGTCCAAATTTATGGTGGACATGAGAATCATATTAAAAAATATACCGAATGTGAAAACCATTCACACATTGTCATTGACATTAGTTGTTTGGGTGTTCATCTATATATTTATTTCATTTGGAGTTTCAACTTTCCATCTCTCTTCCCTTTTCATCTATTTTTCTTGTGCGTCTTTTTGGATAAAAAGTAAAAAAAATACAAAACCATCATTATATGAAGAAATTGGCTCATTCCTACATGTTATTAGTTCCTGCCATAGGCAGGAATAAATGCATTCACCCAAATCTATTAAATGTTAAAGCATCAACTAATGACAACCAAGAATTAAATCGTTTGAACAGTTTTCCTAATCTCTATTTCTTTTTAATCTATTTCAAAATACACAAATTGACTTAGGGGAAGAGCACCAATATATAACATAGTTCCAATAGTCGTCACCTTATTGTCATGTTGACCCCCCAATAGCCGTCATAGTGAAAATAAAATTAATAAATTTGTTTGTACCAATAGCCGATCATTTTTTGTTTTTTTGTTCATAATTGGCCCATTTGTGCACCACTATTGGAACATTTGTGCACCACTATTGGGACATTTGTCAACAAATACTAGCGATTTTGATTTGACGGTTATTGGAACATCTTTAGTTAGGTATCAGGCGACACTTTGAAATGTGTACTTTTTGACCTTTGTGCACATAACTAATTCCACGACATGCATCGTTACTACCTAGAAGCCACATCAATAGCTATAAGCAGTTAAGTCGCATACAAAGATAACTAAAAGAAAAATCAAAATCCGATGTATTGTTTAAGATTTGTGGGTGCACGAAGTTAGCTATGATGACTACTGGTGCTCTTCCCCTATCTATTATTCTATTGGATAATAGTACTCTACAATATTATTAGTATGATGTAAGCAATTGGCTATTCATTGATTTTTTTTTTTCCATTTCCTCCCGATACTATTTTATAATAGTATTTTACAAAAGTGCCACTATTACATAATAGTAACTATTTTGTCATGTTTCTTTTGACAATGCAATAATTGATAAAACCATTTTTTTAAAAATCCTTAAAGTCATTTGGTTTTTATAATAACTTAAAAAATATATAATTATAAATATAAAAAATTATAAATTTTAATGTATAGCTATAATTAATTCATTAATATAATGATGAGATAATAATAATAATAATTATTATTTTTATTTTTTTTGATAAAAGTGGATAGAACCACTGAACTATATTAAATTTTAAAAGTTTTTAACAGTGTCTGGTTCAAAAAGCACTGAAGGGAAAGAACCAGTAAGAAAACCCTTCAGTATTGCTTAAGTAACACAAGCCTATTCTACCCAATACCAAATGCCCATTGGCATAGTACATCAAAAAACCCATCCCAATTACATAAGCCACATTAGATATAAAGGAAGCCACCAACAGAAGCATATAGAAGGAAGATTAAAGTATGATTGCCGAAGGATGCATATCCATTGCTACCAAAAAACACCAGTCTGAACCACCCCTGTCTATGAAACATAATTCTCCAAACCACTGGTTAGAATGATACCACATAGCAGAAATGAAACCATAATCAGAGACCCTGTCAAAATAAACATTGTCATCAAGCATAGCAGAACCCACACCAAAGAAAAGCCACACCAAATAAGGAGGTTGATGAAGACTACAACTATGCCCTTCTTTACTTCAAATATTCCAAAACCGAGGAAGGGATCTCATCCACACTTACTTCCCACGTATTAGCTTCACTGTCAATGGCTAAGTTAGCCAAGAAATTTGCAATCTTATTCACTTCCCTATAACAGTGGGAAATAAAAAAGGAATCCAAAAAATCTAATTTTTGCAAAATATGATCAAGTATATATTGTAATTGCCAACAATTCGACTTCTTTTTCATGACACTTTGAATAATAACCATAGAATCACCCTCAATTATCAAGTCCTTAATTCCCAAAGATATAGCCATATCCAAACCAAAGGACAAAGCAAAGAATTCTGCACAATTGTTAGACTTGAAAACAATCGCATGACAACGAGCCTGAACAAATCTTACCTTATGATTATAAATTACCATACCTGCCCCTGCCAGGCCAGGGTTCCCATGAGAAGCACCATCAAAATTCAATTTAAAGTGCCCTTGCGGAGGAGGTTTCCAGCAAGCAAAATTTCTCTTACTTATAGCATTAGTCTTATTTAAAATAGATCCATGAGAAGGTAAGACTGATAACATTCTCCAAACTCAAGTTACCCTACCATCCCAATGAGAAAAAGAGGTAAGGGTTTCCAAATTCTTACAGATAAAAGACAAAGCAACTTTAGAGATGGAAGATTCAATCCTCGATAAAACCTCAGCCAAGGAAGAACTTGTTTGTTTAAAAATCCTATTATTATGCTCTAACCAAATATTCCAAATCACAATAGATGGAGAAATAATCCAAAGACATGCATAGAAAGATGAGGCAAACAGGAGAGGCTAGGCTCTAAAGTGGGAAAGGATATCCTTACCAATAACAAATGATAGATTAAGCTTTTCAAACAACCACTGCCAGCAAGCATAGGCAAAATCACAGTGAAGAAACAAGTGTGCAGAGGATTCTAAATTTTTATTACAAAAGACACAAGAAAATACTGCAGTAATACCCAACCTATCCAACCTCATTCATGTAAGGACCTTGTCCTACACTGCTAACCAAGCAAAAGAACTAGCCTTTGGGAGGCAAGCCATATGCCAAAACAACTTGTATGGCCAAGTAGATAAATCTTTAGCAACCAAGAGAGAATTATAGCCATCCTTAACTATGTACTTACCAGAGATATTCCTTGTCCAGATAAGCTCATCGTCAACATTAGAAAGAATTATTACTCTCTCCCCCAACATCTTTTCATATTCCAATTTCACATTTTTATCAATATCTAAAAACTCAATTGATTTCCATTTTGCCACCTTAAGATTCCCACTATACTCAATTTCAAAATAATCAGCCACAAAGACACCCCAAAGGGAAGAAAGAGTGGAAATTAAAGGAGACCAATCCCTCGAGTTCACCAAAGGGGGATGTCCATTTCAAACTTCCTCCCAAAACCTGACCTTTCTACCATTATGAACAATCCATGAGAGATGAGGCAAAATCACTGATCTACATTTACATAGAAAATTCCAAATAGTTGAACCAGACGGTAAATTAGAAACTTGAAAAACATACTCCCTTGGTCCGTTATTTTAATATTTAGCAAACATAATTTATGCCCAAAAGGAGAATGGTCTCTCATACAATTTTCAAACCAACTTAGCACTTAAGGCTAAATTCTGACTTTCCAGACTCCTAATGCCTGTGCCCCCAAGGTTTTTAGGCAAACAAACTTTATCCCATGCTAGCAGAGGGAGTTTCTTCTTACGTTCTTTATTATTACTCCAAAGGATGGACCTAAGAGTATCTTGCAAACTAACAAGAGCCGCTTTCGGAGACTACAAAACAGACATGAGATAAATATGAACACCATTTAGGACAGACTTAATAAGAACAATCTTACCAGCCAAAGATAACCTTTATGATTCCAGGATAGGATCCTTCTAGAGATAACTGAAATGATCTTATCTCAAAACTCAACTCTATCCTTTTTAATGAAGAAAGGTATACCAAGATAAGAACAAGGAAGATTTCTAGATGTAAATCCCCAAAAAATCTTCAATCTATCCTGAACCAATTGTGAAGCATGAAGGAAAAAAATCTTTGACTTATCAACATTGACTCCCTGACCAAAAAAGGATGCATAATTCTGTATTATCCCCTTTATCACTCTTGCCTCACCCAAAGAGGCCTGACCAAATAACAAGGTATCATCTGCAAACAAGCAATGCAAAATGCTTTGTGGAACATTATGAATCCTAATTCCCTTCCAAAGCCCTCCCAGCTTAGCGGCTCTTATAGCCCAACTGAACATTTCAGCTAGAAGAATGAACAAGAAAGGAGACAGGGGATCCCCCTATCTCAAACCCCTAGAAGAGGAGAAAAAACCACAAGGGGAGCCATTAATTAGAACCGAGAACCTTGCAGAAGAAATACAAGCACGAATCCATTTGACCCATGCCTTGGAAAAGCCCAATTTAAGTAGAACAACACACAACGCCCCCTATTCTACTCTATCATATGCTTTCATCATATCTAATTTGAGGATCATGGTCGGGATTCTCTGAGTAGAAATAGAATGCATAACCTCATGCGCCACTATAGCTCCCTCTGTCATCTCCCTTCCTGGAACAAAACCACCTTGTTCTAAAGAAATGATCCTAGGCAGAATTTTAGCCAACCTTAAAGAAATAGCCTTGGTAAAAATCTTGTACAAAGTATTACATAAAGCAATAGGGCAAAAATCAGCTAATGTCTTGGTAACCTCTTTTTTAGGAATAATTGCAATCATTGTAGTATTCAGCTCTTTCAAAATAGACCTATTCCTTCTAGCTTCCTCAAGGGCCAATAAAACATCATTCCCCACAAAATCCCAACATTTCTGAAAAAATAAAGGAGTAAATCCATCCGGACCCGGAGCCTTATCAGGGTTCATTGCAAAAACATCATTCTTAACTTCATCCAAAGAAAAAGGAGACATCAACATTTTATTATCTTCCGAAGATACCAAAGAAGGAATATTAGAAGAAATGTTATTATGAAGATCTCCATGCTCCGAAGACAATAGTGACTTAAAAAATCTAACTGCCTCTGAAGCAATATCCTCCCATTCTATTAAAAGTTCACCATTTGGACACTCAATACAATATATCCTATTTCTACTTCTCTTAATTTTTGTTGAAGAGTGAATTTTTTTTGTATTTCTATCACCATCTGAAAGCCACATCTCCCTCGATTTCTGTCTCCAATAAATTTCTTCTTTGGACAAAATTTCTTCAAGCTCTGCTTTTAGCAATTTTAGTTCATCAAAAACAAGAGGCACCATACCATGTTGAATCACATGTGAATTAAGACATTCAATCATATCTTGAATCCTCTATTTTTCCTGAAAGATGTTCTTAAAATGCAAGATATTCCATTCTCTAATATTAAATTTCAAAAATCTCAACTTCTTAGCAATCTGAAACATTTGGGATCTAGAGCAATAAGGAGCAGAACTCCACCATTTTTTTAGCAAAGGCAAAAAGGAAGAATCTCTAAACCACATAGGTTCAAATTTAAAAGGTGACTTAAAAGGAGCTTTATCTTCCAGAATTGATAGGGAAATTGGAAAATGATCTGACCCCAAAACTAGAAGAATAGAGGAAAAAAATTTGAACTCTGAATCAATCCAAACATCTGATAACAAAAACTGGTCTAACCTTTCCGCAATCTGAGAAAAATCTCTTCGCATATTTGTCCATGTGAAAATCCCATTCTGAAATTGACAACCAAAAAGACGCATGTCCTTAATGAACATCCCAAAGTCTTCCATAATTTTTTTATCAGGAAGAATACCTCCTTTCTTTTCTCCCAAGTGAGTGATAGCATTAAAATCCCCCCCCCAAAGATTATAAAGGGACCATGCCTTAAGGGGAGGAAATCCTCTTAAGTTCTCCCCATAATTTAGTCTTCCTTTGAATACCAGAAGGAGCATAAATATTAAAAAGCCAAAACTTAACCTTCGAAAGCTTGCTTTTAACTAAGGCGAACATCCATTTTACAGTAGAAGCAACTAGCTCAACCTCAATGTTATAGTTACTCCAAAGCAATTCCAAACCCCCTGACGCACCACAAGCTGGAGAGGAGAGGAATTCCCACTTTCTCCAAGAAGAAAAAACCAAATCAACAGACTCCTTTGACAATTTTGTCTCTTGCAACATGAAAATATCACACTTAACTAAGTCCATCTGGGACTTAATTAAGCGCCTCTTGTTAGGGGCATTTAATCCCCTAACATTTCAAGATATAATTCTCATTGCTCTCGAGGGGAGACCGAGGCTCCCCTCTTTCCTTTAGACGGAGAATACTTTCCTTCTCCAAAACTACTTTGAAGATTACGCTTCACAGCCCTCGACCTAGTCACAGGAGGACTGATAATAGACCTCTTACTCCTCTTGCCCTTAGGAGTACCACTTCCTTTCATAGCGTCACCAAGAGAAACTGAATGCTTCCCTTTCCCAACAACATGATAAAGAGACAAAGTCTGTTGAATCCCAGCATCAATTTCCAATTGAGTCTTTCGATTCTTTGGAGGCCTACCTCTACTAGGAGAAACCACAGATGAAGCCCTAATTAGAGTAGTTTGAACAATTGGTAAACTCTTACTTGACTTAGGAGAAGTCATGGCTAAATTATCTATGATGCCCACTTCTGATGAGGCCAAAACCTCAAAAGGGTTAGCAGATGCAGAAATAGGAAGGGTAGATTTAATTCCCCCCAAGTCATTCCCAATGGAACGAATAACCCTATTCGTAATGTCCTCATCCATTTGATGCTCATAATCTTTTAAAATATCATTTACTTGGTGAACTAGATTTTCATCTGGAACAATAACTGGAATGTCCCCCAACTGAATATTATTTCCTAAGGTGGTGTTATTATCCACATCCACATCAACATGCTGCGAAGAATTAGACACCAATTCTTTGACTTGTTGAGCAAGGATAGCATCATCAGGAAACCCTAGAGAAGAAACCTCAACATTAGACTCTGAAACAATCCCATCATTCTTCGCAAAAATCTAACCAATCCCCTGACAACTTTCTAAGTATTCTTTTGACTTCACAGGACAGACAGGATTCCCACCACCATCATTTAGTGATTTATCCAAGAAATTTGAGCTAGTGAGATTTGGAAGCAGACCATCCACATTGTTGTCCCCCGAAACCACAATATTCTGGTGATCTACTGTCTTATCCTTACTTGTAAAAAACCCTACAGACTCCGGATCGTGAGACATAGCATAAACCTCTTGCTTCCCAACATCCCTCATAGCCTGGTTAACCTCAAAAGTAGCGGGAGGTTTCCCAGTGGAACCATTAACTAATAGTTTATCCAGAAATGGATTATCGTTACTACCCAAGCAATGTTCTGCCTTATCCAGAACAGAGGATTTCGAAAAATCCATAAGCAAAGGAGCATCCAATTGCAAGGAAGTTTTACCAAAGTCTTTCTCCAACTTATTAATTGGTTGTTTCCAGATACCCTCATGAGATTTAATGATACAGGTCCGAGGGCAAACATTATTAGGGTTAGTCAAGACACAAATTTTTACCAAAACCTCCCCCTCCACAAAATCAAATCTTGATGATAAGAAAGAACCACAAATATTACCAATTTGTTCCAAAACCTCTGGGTCCATAAATTCAAACAGTAATTTGGGCAAGCCAAACCAGAAAGGAACTAATTTAAAGCTTGACCAAGCAGGGACATAAAATGGTTTCCAAGCCGAAACAAACACTAAATTTTTACCAAACTAGTAATGTGAAGATTTTAAAACTTCATCCCTAACAGAAGAAGAGTTGAAAACAATAATAAATGCATTTACAGAGAGTAATTGAAAATAACACATATCAGACCACTTTTTCTGCAATTTATGATGAAATTTAGATAAACTAGTTGCATCCCCCCATATTTCCCCAGAAATAGCATGTGTATGCAAACAACGAGCTTTCAAATCCACAACAGAATCAAGTAAATCAATGCATGGAACAAGAGCCCATACCTGTTAAGACCCACCTCCTAAATTAGAGCCGATTTGATTTTCACTTACCTTATCATCTTTTCCTGATGTCGAAGATTCCCTTACCTTATCCCCCCTTTGATGTGACGAGATAAATCCAAATGCAAATGACCTCTATCCACAATATTCCAACCCTATAATTGTTTAGACACCCATTTGGCTAGGCAATCTGCAACTCTTCCACTTTCGAGGAATGTGAGAAAAAGTAACAAAATCAAAATACTTGCTATGCTAAGAATCTTCCTAATAGCTACGGCTAAATTTTAATATTATTACTAGAATTTACCATTGTTATAATTTTATTAAAAAATAATTTAATACAAAAACATTACGACAAGAACCTGGCACAAATGTGTCTCTTATTATATTTGCTACTATCTATTAGGCAAATCACATAACTTCCAAAAAGATTGAGATGACAAATAAATACATCAATAGAATTGACATAACTTGCAAGTAACTTATGACCTAATAATGATGCCTACATCTATGTTCTACTCCCTACAAGGGCCTCCCAATATATTTGGTGAGATGTAGTGCACCCTTACTAGTATTAATGCAGTTTTATATGGTTGGATGAACACTTTAAAAGTTGGTTTTGGAATCCCAAGGCTTAATTCCAAATTAATTGAAACGGGACAAGTGTTAGCTTAGAGTCAATTTTTAGATAGAGTCATGTCATGCACCAAATAGTCACATCCCTTGTCTATCAACTTGTTGAAAGTAGAGTACTATCAATCCTAATTTAATTGAGAACTCAATTTTGGAACTTAAAAGAAATTTACTTCCAAAGCTCCAAGGATTCAAAATTCCCCACTAACTCTAATTAATTCATGCACTCAAGTCCAAACTTACTAACAATTAACTTTCCACACTCATTTATCTATGCATACAAATTGGACAAAGATTCACTATAACAAATCAATAGAAGAAGACTCACCTAAGACATCAATGGTAAAAAGGTCCTCTATGACTTGTTGTGTACATGGGTTTATAAATTTTAACAAGCATAGGATCTTCGGTCCAAAAATCTCGTGACATTATGATTGGTAGCAATCCACAAACACAAGCACCCTTATAAAATTTAATCAATTAGAACTCTTAGTATCTAAACTTGATACACCATTAAACTTAAAATTTCATATGAATATGGACATTTTATGAAATAAATTTTACTCCAAATCTTGGGTCTAGACAGGATGCAATTTTATTTCCAAGGTTCCCAATGTATGTTAGTTTTCTTTAAAAACTTGACTTACCACAAAGTCCCAATTTTTTATAAGGGCAACATCCAAAATCCCCATAAGGGGACACACCATCAACACAAAATTAGCTCCAATGGATCATCAATTTATAATGCACCTAATAGATTGACATAAAGGTTTTTCCTAGGATTAACTATTCAACATGGATTCAAAACAAAGGCAAACCTCATCCATTAGTTAAGAACCCAAAAGTTCAAGGATAGTTTAATAAAAAAAATTATAGTCTTAACAAATTTTGGGATTAACTAGACCAATAATCACTAAGGCTAAAGGATGTTCAACCTACGAGATTAACAACATAAACATAATAATTTTACTCAAGAGTTATGCCAAGATCGAACAAATTACATTCCATATTGGGTTTGAGATACTCAACATAAAAAAACATGACAAACAATCCCAAGTTATATATAGATTAACATCTATTATCTTAGAAACAAAATATAATACATCTAATGTCAAAAAACCTCAAGTCTACCAGTTTTCCATAATCGATGATCATTCTTGTTGTAGTTATTGGATTTGATTGTGTAAATATTTTTGCATCAATGTTTCGTATCACACTTGGTGATCCATCATTAATATTTTTTAGAGACCTGAAGGAGTAGAAAGTCTTTATATTATGGATCACAAAATGTGATCCGAAATGTTGATGCAAGAATATATACACAATCAAATCCAAAAATTGCAACAAGAACCTTAAATTAATCATATCATAACTTGGATTTTTTAGGAAATAAAAAAATTCTTCTAGGTGGCTGCATTCTAAAAGTAGCAATGTCATTGATATTATAACATATCCCCATGGTGTTTTGAGGACTAAATTTATTCTTGACATTTTTTTGCTTTGCAATGTGAATGAAGAGAAGCTATTAATTTTTAGTTAGTTCTTTCCCTTTGGCCTTAGTTAAAAATATGATTACTTTTCAAAAAAAAATTAGAGTAGAGGAAATGAAATTCTAAGACTTGATGGTAACAGTACTTTACAAGATAGTAAAATCATAAAATTGATAAAATAAAAAGTCAAAGGACATGTTGGCTCCCAAATTCCTACAAACAAGCCTCACCTAAGCCCCAAGGGATGCCAATAGACCTATTATTCATGATCAAGTAGTTTCCTTAGCTTTGGTCTTTGTGCTTCATGTTCTGCATCTTTGGCTTACTCTGGTTTTTCCTATTGAGGTGGTCCTATCTTCTATTGAGGGGGAGATGGATGTGGCTAGAGTTGACCTTTCTCCTATTGAGGTGGAGTTGGATGTTACTGGATATGCCTGGAAGTTTGTTGCAGGGATAATAATTACCTACCTTTGACTATAAGGGAGCTAATGATAGCCTTTTTGCAGTCTTATTTCCTTTATCTCCTATTGATATGGAGATCTTGAAAAGCAAGTTGATCACATTAATGCTCACTCTCAAGTATAAGGTTGTGGGAGCCTTGATAAAACCCATAGGTATGGTTGAGGGAGCCTTTTTCCCTAAGTTCATTCTCATATGAGCTCTTTGGAGGCTGACTTCAACCTTTTTCTTCTACCACTTGCTCTTTAATGTTTAATCTTCATTGTAAGGTTGTGGTTGGGTTGTTGATTGGCTATGTTGTATCTTACTACATCGTTCTATTGAGGGTTCCAAATCCATGAAAAAATCCGAGGGTTTCAGGTCCCTTCAAAACTTGTTCTAAGGGGTTTTGGGTCTCCTCAAAACCTAATTGTTCCTTAATAAAAAACACGATCTCTAATATGAAAATGAATTAGACTTTTGTACACCTATCATTAGATGTATTAGTTTTCTATCCATAAAGCAATTCCCCTGAGATATAAATATACATGTACAAGAATGCGAAGCACACTAATATGATCCTCTATTAGTCCGTGACTTCAGACTTGTATCTAGGATGTGGGATTAGTAAATTTCCAGGATCACAAAATCATGTAAAGTCCATACTAGTATATGAACAAAGACTAAGATAAATGATTATATTTTTTGGTTTGTTGTCCTCTCATCAATTATATTGGTACCTACTCCAATGAGAAACATAATCAAATGCCTAAAAAGAGTGAAAAAATACATGTAAACTATAATGGAACAACACATCTACACACATAAAAATTTGAATAGAGATGTCTATGCCTAGAAATGCTTCACATTATCCATCTAAAAGCTCAGAAAAATCCATATGTATAAGAGAAAACTAAAAATTCATTTACAGGGTATATAATATTCTCACACATTAATCTAGAGAATAACAAATGTGGCAAGCAAAAAATAGTAGCTAGGCTGAAATGTTCCCCAGATTATTGCAATATATGATGGTACTTAGTTATAGACCATCCGTACTTGAAACAAACTTCATTTGGTTTACAAAATGTGTTCTTAGCATTTATAGAACTCTAACATGTATCATTTAATTCCTTAAAATAACCTAGGACACAAGAGGGAGTAAAATTTCCTCAAGGATCAACCCTTTACATATCAAGAAATTACATACTTATAGAAATACAAAGAAACCCAAGAATCCATAGAAATACTACACTTGTCATAAATCCATATCTCAACAAAGTGTATCATATCCCAATCATTGCAACCAATTTTCTAGCTACAAGAAGATGTAATCGATTTTGATTTTGTATAAGGGCCTCCTTAAGATATGCAATATGTAGGATAGGGTAAAACATTACTTATTAATATGAGAAGCCTATTTTAGATATATCTCATTTTAACAAGCTCTCTAACTCTCATTCAATTCAAGAATATCACTTAACATAGATGATTTGATCTAAATCTCACAATCGACTTTTCAAATTGCTTAAAACATGCCCAAAATTCATATACAAAAGCATGTCAAGCCTTAAATTATGTAAACAATAGGGATGAGTCACTCATCAATCCATAAATATGTAACAATAGTCACCAACCATGTGCCAACATAATAAAATCCTTAACTTGTTTAGAACATAACAAGAGAAACCCAAGGAATAATGACAATGTCATAATTCACCCAACACAAAAGGTGTTAAATTTTTTGAAGTCGGAAAGGAAACATATGGTTCACATTAAGAAGCCCTTTAATATTATGACCAAGACAATGTGAAATCTAAAGCTACACTTTGGTGAGATTCAATGATAAGTGTGTATGATGCACTTAAAAAGAAGTAAGATCTATAGAAACACTTCCTACAATATTTTTAGAGGAGATTATTTCATAAATAACGATCTTTACAATTTTTAGAAAGAGAAAGACATATAAAACATGTACCACAACAAAAGGATTTACATGGGGAAAACCCTTTTAGAAGAATTAATCCACACTCAAAAAATAGAATCATTTGTATTAATCAATAACAATAATCAATATACTACAATCAATAGATCACGTCTTTTAAAGAGTATCACCAACATATAATTTTGGAGTAATTTTGGTAGTATAAAAATACCTACAAATAGAGTCACAAAAATCATAAACTACTCCATGTTAAGAACCAATATATAGGAGGTGAACAAACTAGAAACCATCATATGGTATTTGGAAAACCATGGGCAAGGCTAAGAGAGTTATGTTGTTCAAATGGTCAAGCAACAAATTCTAATGCCCTCTTCAACTTGGTCTTCTAGGGTATTTCTAGCATATTATTTACATGTCATATCATAAACAATTATATTTAACCTCCCAAATCGGGCCATCCGATTTGTCTTCATTCTCACATTCAAAGAGATTCCATGACAAGTGTCCAAACTTGTCATAATTTTGGTCCAATTTCAAGTAAAAACTCATTGTTATATGCTCTTACATGCATCATAAAAATCTATCCTAAGTAGCTCCCATAATGATGACTAATATTCTATTACATACCTTCCAAAAAGCTAAAATATGGTCACACGTGACACCTTAGTTTGGGATTCCTAGTTCTTCATGTTAGTATAAATGACACTAAAGATGAAAAAGTAAATACATACAAAGTATTGAAAAACCATCCATTATGAATGTAAGGTTGTTTGACACATTTTACCTGCATTCGTGTACTTGTCAAACACCTTGTAAAAGCAAGGGAAATCTTCAATATTAAAATCTAATTAATGGGGTCCATTGGGCCTATAGATTCACTACACAAATTAAAATCATCTATAGTCATGGACTTAATCAAATAATGTATAACATTCATCAAATTATCAATCTTATCTAGCATAACCCTCTCATCCTCTACCATGTCACAAACAAATGGTACTAGAAATCAATGTGCTTCTTCCTTGCATGAAAGGTTGAGTTCTTTTCTATGCATTCAAAAAATTTACTATCACATAGAACTATAACAACTCTCAAATTCTGCCCCATATTTAAATATATTGGCTTAAGATAGATGGATTCCTTACAAACATGAGAAAATTTCATGCACTTTTCTTTTGTAATCGACAAAGAAATCACAACCTACTACTTGGTCACCTAATTAATAACACCACCAAACATAACTTAAAAATATATCCACTAGTGGATATCCTGTTATCAACATTACACAGTATAAAATCCAAAAAAGTTCATGAATAATGATGTGCTAGTCCCTTCTAGAATAGCCATGATAAAAGATGGAGTAATTGGAGGTATCTTGGAAATATATGAAGGCCCTATTCACTACATACTATTGTGGTAATCCAAGATTAGCCATGAATAAAACCAAGAATCCCATTGCTTAGGAGATTTATAGTATTGTCCAAACCATAGCGTACATCGAGATACCAACAAAATTAGAAAAAGGCTCTCTATTTATATCCTCCATCTTACTAGGAGAAGTTAGACGTTTGTCTATTGATAACTTGATCCCCACTAAAATATAAACCCACAATGGTCTATGCACATTCATGATGAATCTCCCCAACTACAAAGTTTAAATAATGTCTTTGTCCTAACCAAAGTTTTTTATTGTCTCTACCTCTTATTAATATGATATCCATTCCCAAGGTGGCCCCTAATTTATCATCTCAAACTATGTTAAAATTCTAAGATATCTAGTAGTGTTGAGGAATGGAGTGATATGGTCAATATACTTAGGATATATGTGTTATAGGAGGAAGAGGTCACGAATTCACCAACTGATGGTAAAATTATCACCATATCAAAATGCCTATACGAAAGGAATTAAACACACATGAATGAGATTAAAAATTCTAGAGAAAATATTGCAACGAGATTTGGAGGATGATTATGAGAATGATCTATGTCTAAAGCAGTGTGGTTTCAATCAGTGTGCGAACCATGAGGAGGAAGAAAGACAACACAAACTATTGCTTTCATTTTGATGTTTAACAAGTGAGGAGATGTAATTTTTTTTTTTTGTCAATTAAAGGTTGTGCCTATAAGTGCGAGCAATAAAGATTGAAGGATCAACTAAGAGAGATCTTTGTGATACAAACATAGATAAAGGAAGTGGCGATTCACAAGATCATTTAGGTAGAGGCACTAGCCCACACACATCCACAACATTGAGATCTTAGATAGGTTTCCTTATAATATTGTAAGGACATCAAGGAATTTTGAATGGGGTAAGTGAGCCATAAACAAACTTGTGGCTCCTACTCACAAGCTCAAAGTGTCTAGAGCTCTTTCAAGATTGAACAAAGACCTAAAAGAAGGTTTGGTTGAGGATGCATACCATTGGTGAGACAAAATGAGAATATAAAGCAAGCTATTACTCTCATGATGGATTAACTCCTAAGAAACATTATGGAAACATATGCCTTTTTTTATGGGCCACATTGTAATCTTTTCTCCCCTGCTTAGATTAGAAGTTGCAAGAAATCATTGAAGGCATTCTAATCATGATCTTCACCCTTGACCAATGAGATGACAATGTAATGCAATTGCCCCCTCTGACAACAATTTAAAATAATATAAATAAATAGATATTTTAAATATTTTTTTGCACAAAATCTCATATATTTATTTTATTTTACTATGTCTATTTTTTAAAAAAAATTTAATATTATCATTATATATTTAATATAATAGTATATATTAAATTATAATCATACTGAATCTATCTTAATGTATTTAAATAAATAAGACAAAGATGTATCCATCTTGAAATGCCCCCCCCCCCAAATCTTTGATGTAATTTATCGAAATATATTAGAAATAGATATGCTAATTATCTCATTGACTAATTTTTGAACGTGGAAGTTGCAGATTCATGCCATATAATTTGGAGTGCATGTACACCGTCCCTTACAAAATAAGTGGCATGAAATTTGAGAGATTAAATCGTAGCTGGTTTTTACGGTCCCCCATACCATTGAATGTACAGAGCACCGATTCTGCAGAGCGGTGTCAAATCGACTTTTTCATTTTACTGCATTGGATTCCATTATACCTAGATAAAGTTATTTGAAATTTTCACATAGGATTTTGAGAAGCGCAAAGTTAGGATGCATAACTTCTGGATCCTCTCCCCTGGATATGCTAATTATCTCATTGAATAATTTTTGAACGTGGAAGGTGCATATTCATGCCATATAATTTGGAGTGATGTACATCATCCCTTACAAAAGAAATGGCATGAAATTTGAGAGATTAAACCGTAGCTGTTTTTCACGGTCCCCCATACCACTGAATGTACAGATCGCCATTATGCAGAGCGGTGTCAAATCGATTTTTTTATTATTATAGTTCATTGGATTCCATTATATATTTAATATAACAGTGCATAATCATATCGAATCTATTTTAATGTATTTCAAAAAATAAGACAAAAATGTATCCTTCTAGAAATGCCCTAAAAAACTATATAATTTATCGAAATATATTAGAACTAGATATGTTAATTATCTCATTGACTAATTTTTGAATGTGGAAGGTGTAGATTCATGCCATATAATTTGAAGTGCGTGCCCCATTACCAAAAAAAAAAAAAAGTGGCATAAAATTAAACTGTAGCTGTTTTTCACGGTCCCCCATACCATTGAATGTACAGACCGCCGATTATGCAGAGCGGTGTCAAATCGACTTTTTTTATTATAGTGCATTGGATTCCACTATAGATAAAGTGGTAGATATTTCTGACGAAATTTGCACTACTTTTTTCGGACGGCTTGTCTTTTTGTAATGGATTCCAACCCACTATAAACTATATTGGACCCACGCTGCATCATTGCTGTCGTAGTGACACTTGAAAAGTCACCACATTTTCAATACACTGGGTGCATTGCACTGTAAGCTCTCTGGACTTTACTCGAAACTTCCCAGAATTAATCTGTGCCTTACACGTCTCGCAATACTAAATCTGCACCTTACACGTCTGCAATTTGAGCTCCTTCCGTGAAACGCTACGAGATAAGGAACAAGTGGTCAAGAATAATTGTACGTATTTTACTTAAGCAACACGCTTTGTAGAGAGACGCGGTTTTTTCAAAAATACAATACCTCGCGCGCAGAGCCGATCAGAAACATTTTTTCCCTGTTTGCTCACAGATTCACTTGTTTTCTTAGCCTTTCTGTTTGGAGCAGTATTTGTGTGCAGTTTTTCAATTCCATGGCAACAGTGTATCCTTTTCAGGAGATTGTCCCCTTGTCTGTAACCGCTGATGCTGCTTCCTCCTCTTCCGGCTCTTCTACTTCTTTCGACGTTTTCATAAACCATTGCGGATCTGACGTCAAATTCACCCTGGCCGCTAGCCTCTACGACAAACTTAGCGCTTCGGGAGTCTCTGTCTTTCTTGATGTCGATTCTCTTCAACCGGGCGATGTCATTCCAGCAAAACTCCAACAGGCCATGCGCTCGGCACTACTTCATATTGCCATTTTCTCTATTAATTATGCTGCATTCCCCTGGTGTTTGGCAGAGCTCTCTTTCATGCTCGACACGGGTAAACCAATTATTCCAGTGTTCTATCATGTTCACCCTTCTGATCTGCGCTGGGTGCGTCAAGGAAATGGAATATATGCTGCTGCATTTTCCCACTATGAAAATAAGCAAAGATACTCTACTGAAAAGGTTGAGGAGTGGGTGGTGGCACTGGAGAGAGCTTCATTTCTTAACGGCATCGAGGTCAAGGATAATAAGTAAGTAGTAAACACCTACCCTGATCACATATCGTCTTGTCCTCGTCTTGTTTAATTTCTGGTATCATTGTTGCCTTTGAGTTCTCATGTTTGTCCAAAATTTATTGCACATATGTTTAGAGATGAGAGGATGTTGTTGAAGAATATTGTAAATATGGCATCCAAGATACTGCCTAAGGCGCCCTTTCTGGTAGCTCGTAATCCCGTTGGACTGGATGATATCGTACTGGATTTTGAAAGAAATACAGCTCAATCTGAACCTGCCGAGAATGAGCACAATGTTCAAGTTATTGGGATCGTGGGAATGGGCGGAGCAGGTAAAACGACGCTGGCAAAAGAGTTGTTTAACAGGAAATCCTCATCCTTCCAAAGATCCAGTTTTGTATTTGCAGTGCGAGATGCTGCAAGCAGAAATGCTTTGCATGAGAAGCAGAAAAAGCTTCTGGAGGACCTTGGTGTCCAAGACTTGTCACTCGACAACATAGAAGAAGGCAAAGCGGGACTGGCAAGTCGGTTGAGATCTGTTCATGCGCTCATCGTTCTGGATGACGTGGATCATGAAGAACAACTCGATGCTCTGTTGCCAAGTAAAGACTGCCTTGCATCCAGCAGTCTTGTCATCGTCACAACTCGTGACTTGCATCTCCTTGCGAAATGGGGCTCCATTATGTATATGATGAAGGGATTGACATACTACCATGCAAAAGAACTTTTCTGTTGGCGCGCTTTCTTACAATCCTGTCCAAAAGAGGGATTTGAAGATATTGTTGAAAAGTTTTTGGAATCTTGCAGTGGATTGCCTTTGTCGCTTGAGGTCTTTGGAGGACTAGTTTATGGCAGGTCTAAGGGATTTTGGGAATCTCAGCTAGATAAAATCTCAAGAGTGCTGCCGGAAGATATTAAAAGGAGGTTGAAAGTCAGCTATGATGCACTGGACGAAGAAGAGAAGGAGATGTTCATGGATGTGGCTTGTTTCTTCATCGGACGAAAGAAAAGCTTGGCCATTCAAGTATGGGATGGATCGGGATGGAGTGGGTTACAGGGGTGGGAAACACTTGTTAACAAGTGTTTGGTTAATGTGGATGGAAATAATGATATAATAACAATGCATGACCACCTGAGGGATTTGGGAAGGGATCTGGCAGGTGGACATACACCTTCTCGAGTATGGCTTCCAGAGCAAATAATGAATATACAGAAACAGGATAGGGTGAGTTTCACTTTTTTCTTTCTTTTTTTTTTTGGTTTCATTACTGAATGTTTCCTTCTGTTTGTACGCCTGCCTGCTGATCCTCACATTACATGTTCTTCGTTTTTCACATTCAGGGAGGAAGGTCTATTAGAGGGATACATCGTTCTCCATTGGAATATTTTGACGAGCCATTGCGTCGTCGGCAGTGTCTGAAAAAGTTGTTTGAGCTGATAGGAACCTCGGAAAGATTTTTTGGGTACCCTCCACCTTCCTCTCTCGGGTTAACATTTTATACTGGCACAGAAGAAGAGTTTATCAAATATTTCGGCACGCCATCAGAAGACCCTGTCTGGCTCAGGTTGGATAAATTTGAAGGGAGAAAACTACTCTCATGGTCACTTAAAAAATTAAGAATTTTGGAGCTCACCTATGCTATCCGCTTAAGAGAACTCTGGGGTAATTCAGATGTAAGTATTTTCTTTATTGGGTACTTAGAACTAAACTTGCAATCTTACAATTTTTACTTACTATATTTTTGTGCAATTGACAATTCCTCTCAATGCAGCCTCCGTTGCAGTTAAGAGAACTGAAGATTGTTTGCGCCTATAAATTACAAAGGATTCCAAATTCAATAGGACTTCTAGAGGAATTGAAATGCATAGATCTCAATTATTGTACAGCATTGAAGAAACTCCCAGAAGAGTTTTGTGGCCTCCGATCACTTGAGTGGCTGAGATTATCAACTTGTTCGATGCTGTCTTCATTACCTAGCCGTTTGGGGGATCTGATAAACATGCGGCATCTAGATTTGAGCTATTGTAAGAGGCTGCAGACCTTGCCAGAATCTTTCAAGCAGCTGAGACACCTTCAACATCTCATTTTGTATTATTGTGAGGAACTCACCTTGAGATCCGACATGCTGGAAAACATAAGTAACCTGGAATATTTTAACTTTGAAGGATGCCGGAAGTTGGAACAATTGCCAAATCAAATGACACATCAAGTGCGTTTGAAAGAGCTCCGTATTGTGAGGACAGGCATAAGGCAGGTTCCGAGTGACATTGGCGAACTCAGAAAATTGGAAGTGCTGGAGATAGCGCAAAGTCCGTTTTTGGCCAGCTTGCCGTCCGCTCTCGGAAATCTGTCCAGCTTGACTCGACTCAGCATAGAGAGTCCCTTGTTGACAACCATACCGACCTCTCTGGTAAATCAGTCCAGCTTGACTTTACTCGTTATAAATAGTCCCTTGTTAACAAGTTTACCAACCTTTTTTATGGACTTGTCCTGCCTGACTACACTGCATCTCTTTAATTGTAAAATGTTGAATTCTTTACCGGAGATCGTGGGGTCTCTAAATATGCTGAAGATGATTAAGATAGTTTCCACAGGAGTGTCAACGATATCAATAACTGAAGACAGCTGTCCCAGCCTCGAATGGCTTGAACTTCACAATAATGATCATCTAAGGGATATTCAAACCCTGCCAACATCAATGCGGACACTAAGGGTAAGTAGATGTAAAATGCTGAAGAAAATAATGGGTCTTCGCTGTTCAGCAAATCTTCAATTTCTTTGCATAAAATGGTGTCCGGAGTTAAATGAGATCGCAAGTTTTACAGATTTTCATTCCATCAAAGAGGTCAGGATAGAAGATTGCAACAAAGTTGTCAAAATCGAAGGGCTACAACATTCGAGGTCCTTGAAGGTAGAGATATATTCCACGGGAGTGGCAACGATATCAATAAGTGGAGACAGCTGTCCCAGCCTCGAAGCTCTCCAACTTGGCAACAATGGTGATCTAGTGGATATCCAAACCCTGCCGACATCACTGCGGAGGCTAGAGGTATCCAACTCTAAATCGCTGAAGAAGATAATGGGTCTTCGCGGTCTAGCAAACCTTCAGTCTCTTTCTATAAGCAATTGTTCGGAGTTAAATGAGGTCTCAAGTTTTGCAGATTTCCAGTCCATCAAAGAGGTTAGGGTAAAAGATTGTGACAAAGTTATGAGAATCGAAGGGCTAGAGAATCTGAGGTCATTGGAGACGTTGGAGGTAAAGACATCATGGAAGTGCCAAGGCATACAAAGTTTGGAGGGCATGGAGAAATTGGAGAGATTGGTAATGGTAGCAGAGAACAGATCAGCTATTCAACGCTGCATTCAGACTATAAAGGTAATCAAAACTGTGGCTTGGTTATGTTAAAACATATAAATTGTGATGCAGTTAATTTTATTGGGTGGAATAATTTTGTTGCAGAAATGGCCAGGCGAGATGGTGATATGCGGAAGGGCAGTGAGTGGTGCAGAGTCGGTGATGAATTCTCTTTCCTGTCCCACCCTTACCATGCTGCCATTCAAAAAGATATGTAGAAGTCAATGGGAGGTAGAATGTGCGAAGACGAATGCTTCCGATGCGGTCGTCGTATGTTTCCTTGTAAATTCATCCGCATATAGTGGATTCTATATGAATGTTAGTGGTCGGCCGGTAATCAAAGATGTGCGATTGAGAGAGGGGAAATGGGTGATTGTAGTTGTGTTGAGACAAGAAATAGACTTGCTTTTTGGGAAAGTTTGTTTGTATGCATCAGGAAGGAAGAGTGAGGTTAAGAGAGGAATGATGTTGATGGGAGAGGAAGGAAGAGTGCTAGGGGGAATTACACGATTCTGGCCATTGTTCATCTAATATGTGTAACTTTCCAAATTTCCATTGATGCGAGACAAAAAGTTTAAATTAAATAAAAGAATATTTATTTTGCAAGAATAGTCATTTAGTGTTGAAGATAATTAGATAAATTTAAAAATAAAAATAAAAATATTTTAAAAATATTTTTAAAATTAGAGATATGACTTTTGGATTATTTTATTTATTTTAAAATTATTGTATTTAATTATATAATTATTTTTATTTATTGAAAGTTATGTTATTTTAATTTAGATTTATTTAATAAATTATTTTATTTTTATTTATGCAAGAGTTGGTTTATAGTTTTAGGTTTTTAAAAAAATATATAGATTATGTTTTATTTTTTAATATATACAATCATGATCTTTAATGTCATTATAAGATGTCTCTCAACATACTTAATTTAGATAAATTAGAGCTAGGAATTGCTAAATTGAAATATTGTTGGAAGAATACATGTTGATAGACATGGCACCAATAAATTTAGAAATAATGATGATAGATAAAGGTTCATGCTCCATAAAAGTTGATGAAGAGTAAATGTCGATGTCCAAGTACAAATAATTAATAATACTAGTATGTTGAATGTTTTAGTCAATGTGGGTCAAATTTGATCTTCTCAACTCAACCTTGAGAGGATTACATGAATTATTTAATGTGTGATTAATCTATAATTTATATGATCATCTTGATAAGATGCAAACTTATAAAACTCATTTCACCTTAATTCTCTCGTATTTGAATTCTTGAAAGGATGGTGCTATTTTAAAGTATCATTAGTGAGTACGGTTGATTATTAGGGCCAAGTCCATAGACAGAGTAGTTTTATGATCTTAAGAGAATAAGTCACAACCCATTTTGATTAGATTGAACATCTCACATTAAATATTTAAATTTTGGATGTGTTGATCAAAGTTGAACCTTATTATGAATAGTGGGAAAAATTATGATGAGTATAATATTTGATTTTGATCTTGTTTATATGGGTACCAACATAAATTAATGTTTTTCTTTTTTCCATGATTGCACAAGCAAGTCAACACCCTCATAAGAAAGAGAATATAATTGAAGATAGAAAAAGCTTAGCATCTTGAAAATGAATGGCTATGATCGAATGCACACACAATCACTTAGGAATTATTAAACAGTTATTTTAATTATTTGGATAATTGAGTAGGTATGTCTTATTTTAAATCATTCTTGAATCACAAAATATGCAATTACAAAGAAATAAATACCAAGAATCTTGAAGAAGAGTCCCACGAGACAATGAATCCACAAAAGCTTGATGTATTGAAATATGTACTAGCAAATCACTAGCACTCAAATCCACTATCTTCGCAAAATGTATCTTTGGACAAAGAAAAAAAGATTTTAAAACTGAAGTAAACTATTAAAACTATGTTATGAGCCTCAAATCATTAACATGAAGACCTTTACAATGTCTTGAAAACATGAATTTATAGGAGATCTCCTCATTTCTAGGAACTAACTTGTCCAAAATTCCTACTTTTTAGGAAGTTCAACCAACATGCAAGATGCTGACCTTAACTCATTCTAAGCTTAACACCCCCAAATTAGCAAGACGAAGTCGTCAATTGGAAGTAAAGAGATGCTAAGTTGGAACTGATTTTGACAACTCACACTTACCTCTATGTCCTTTGTATACTACTGCTAATTACATGCATGCAAAGGAAGAGGAGACGAGACTACAATATGAAGAAGAAAACTCACCATTTTGGTTGTAGTTCACTATCTGTGCTTTGTTGCTTTCCTACCATGTAGATAGGATTTCCATGTCAATACTAAGAATTAACTAGAAATTGACTCTCCATTCCATGCTTGATCAAAATTCAAAATTTCAAATCCTACGAGAATAAAGCCTTCTCAAGCCTTTCCTTATACTCTTCATAGTTTTCCAAACATTGGCCTAGGGACTACTCATCGGGACCATCTATTTATTCTATCTGAAACTTAGCAACTCTAATTGCCTCTTTCAACTTACCAAGTGTATCCTCTAAGGTTTCCACCACCTTCGTGACATGGTCAGTAGCAATGATCATTTCTATGCACTCATTGAGGACATGTTCATCAAACTTCCTATTTAGGCCAAACTTCTCCTCCACCCTTCTATCCCATTCAGATAGAACAACTTCCATGGTATCTAAGCAACCCACATCTCACCTGTGGAAATGAGCCTTTACATTGGTTGTTATGTAGTCCTCATATGCCTAATGTTCATTCAGCACGGGGTAGTGACTTGTTACTATGTCACTCCTATAATTAACCATGATTTATAACTTGAACTCCAACTTGTCTAGACAACTCTATATGAAACCACACTCCTCATCTCCTACGAGATTTTTTGAACTTTGATTTCATACTCAGTCATTCCTTTTATTTTATTCATAAATCGATTTTCTCTCCGAGATTTTGAGAATTTTGGTCCCATTCATTAGCAAGGGCTAACATAACCAATTCTAGTTCACATTCCTCCTCATACATGTCATAAGACTTGGTAATTAATGACTTGATCTTGTTCATATGTTCTATAACCCATGTATCCATTGTTGTGGCCTTTCCATTCATGGCATATAGTGAGTCAATCTTTATCTTTGGGATCAAAGGAGGTACCTGTACTCTTGAGGACTGAGAGGCTAAAGGAGCAACAACATCCTTGAAGAATTGTTCGAAATATGCAACTTTGGCTTTCAACTCCTGTTTTGATAGATATTCCTTATGCATTATTTATTTGGGTGTTTTAGTGGCTACATTGACAGTTGCCACTTCTCCCCATTTGGTTTTCTTTCTCAATTTTAGTATAGAGACTTGATAATACAAGGGATTCATTTCTTGGGGATCTTTGTCTATTATAGGAGCAACAATGTCAACAAACACTTCTCCTTGAGAATCTCTAGAATTAGAGTATATGGTCCTTGCCTTATTTGGATTTCTTGGAGCCTCAACCTCTTTGATCATATCTTCAATACTTACTCTCTTAAGCATTGTTTTCTTCTTCATTTGGAGATTAAGCTGTAACCATTGAGGAAAATATGAATTATATTGAATTTGAGATGAAAACCCTCCTACAAAAGAGCCTAGTCTTGTGTGTTAATGGATGGTGATTGTTTCGATGCCTCATGTTGTTCCTTAGGAAGAGGGTTCTTTGGAGGTGGTCAAGAAAGATCTTCCTCTTCCTCTTCTTCTTGTATCTTTGCCAATTCCTCTCTTCTTATTTTCCTAAACTTCATCAACTTTGATCAAGCTTGATCCTATTGTGTCAACACCATTTTAGCATCCTTTGTATCCACATCTATCTCCATTATCCTTTGTTCTTGGCTCGGTTCTATTCAAGAGTGATGACTAGAACCTAAGGAATAGTCACCTCTTGAATGGTCAATATTGATATATATTACTATTGTTGCTCGACCATTGTTGATTTCTTGGATGATGATGGCTCTTGTGTTACTTGAGGAGGAGGATTTTTTTCTTTTTAGGGCCAACCACTTGAGCCACGATCCTTTTTGTTAGGTTTTTTTAGGCAAACTAGAGATATAAACAATATTTAATATAATGTAGAATAAGATAGGAAAAATAACAAAACACAATAACATAGAGATTTAACATGGTTCACCCAATGTGGCCTACATCTACTAGAGAAATAGCCATCCACTTATTTTCTATTATCTAGTGAAGAACAAATTACAATATGATATCTTTTTCATTACATAGCCACTTACTTATAAGCCTTTTTGGCAGTTTACAAAGGTTGGCTTACATACCAAAACCCTAGCCGAATCCTTTATGAAATAATGGGAAATTTTTGGCTTTAAGGGCATTGCCCTCAAAACCCTCGACTAGGGGTTTTTCCCCCAATGCCCACATTGGGGGGACAAGACCTCGTAGGAGGGTCTCTACCCCCTGCACTCTCTTGTTAAATAATCAGGGGGGCAAATGCGGCTAACAAATTTACCAAAATTTAAGCTCAACAACATGACCAATTGCCACATACAAATGAACTCCCACTTAGAGATTGATCAGGCTCCATACCAAACAATCTCCCACTTGGAGAAACATCTATGACAAACACCGCTGCATTTGTAGCTCCCACTAGATTGACACACCTAGACGTAGCTTGTTTCTCATCTCCAATAGTATCATGCTTGAAGGCCAATACAAACTAAGCAAGGAGTAAGTTTTTATTGAGTTACTGTCTTGGTCAACATATTTGCATGATTATTGGTAGTGTGTATCTTCTCCAACTTCAACTATCCATCCTCTACTACAAAGCATATGAAATGGTACCTAAGCTATATATGTTTTTTCTTAGAGTGAAGGGCTGAATTATTTGCAAGATGAATGACACTATGATTATCACTGTATAACCTTCTATTCTCCTACTGCTTGCCCAATTCTCCATAAACCATTGTAAACAGATCACCTCCTTACTAGCCTCTATAGTAGCAACATATTCTGCTTTTGTGGTGGAGAGTGCAACAACCTTTTGCAACCATGAAATTCAACTAGCTATTGTTCCACCTAAAATAAACACATACCTTGTTTTGCTCCTCTTGCTATCACTATCTCCTACTAGATCTGAGTCAACATATCCCTGGAGAGTAGAATTAGAACCTCCAAAACATAATTATTGTGTAGTATTACCTCTCAAATACCCGAGAATCCACTTTATTACATTCCAATTCTCTTTTCTGGGATTGTTCATTTACCTGCACTCACAACTCCCATTACTCTACTTCTTATACCCCCTGGTTAAATTATGGGGAAGCGTGACTGACAAAGCTACCAATATTTAAGCCCAACAACATGATTAGTCACTGCATACCAACAATCTCCCACTTGGAGACAGATTAGGCTCCATACCAAACACTTTTCTCATCTATTTTTGTCTCTTCATCATCCTCATCATCTTCCATGTCATGGATTTTTGGTTTGTTTTCTTGTGAAGGTGGTTGAATTTCTGAGGACATTGTAGCTACACTATGACTTTCTTCTTCTTCTTCCCTTCTTTGAGAATTAGTCCTATATCATTCTTGGAGGAGCTATTGTTGCTTGTGCAACTATTGCAAGTCCTGTCATTACTCCTACCTCTAAAATTGTTTTAAGGAACTTTCTTCTTGCATTTGTTCATCTAGTTTTTTCTTAATCACTCCTACTTCCTCTTCATCCATGAGATCCTCATCCTAACCTCCTTTATCCCTCTTACTCTTCTTCTTCTTTCTCTCATATTACGTAGTCACTTTAGGCTGAGGGTTATCTTTGGGTTTTTTCTTCTTACCCTTTTCTTTTGACTTGCTTGGCATAGATGAGAGCCTTAAGTTTATTCATTGTGTACTCATGTTGATCATCTTGAGTGTCAGACCTTCAATTTTGGTATTCTCCTTTCTAGACCACCTAATTGAGGCAAGGGGTCTTTGAGCTACTTGATGTGTTTCATAGATGGGATCTATGATTTATCCATTGTCCAAGAATCTCTCTAGGATATCCTTCATTATTTTGAATGCTCTCATTTGAAATATTGTTAGTCTATAGTATCTACACATCTAGGCTTCAAAACTATCTTGCATCTTGGCCTAGAAATCTTCTAAGGTAGGTACATAATCTTGAAATGAGTTAGGAATCAAAGCTTTTAATTTACTCGTTGGATCATAAATAGTCCCCCTTGATTCATACTCCTTAATGTTTAAAGCTTGTAGTTCATGAATTATTGTCTTAGATGCATGCAGATTAGGGCACTTGTAAAATTCAAGCTTGAAAGGAAAACCTACTCCAGACTTGTGTTTTAAAGTCATCAATGCTTGCACCTCCACTATTTGCTTGGAGAATTCCAATAAAATGATTTATGTTTGCAATATCTTGGTACCAAGAAAGGATGATAATGGAATCCGCTCAATTTGATATAAGTGGACTTAGGGTTTTCGATGAAATAAGTCCCCCATGTCTTCACTAGTTCCATTGCTTCTTTTGATAGGCAGTATCCCACATCTCTTGTGAGTTTGATAATAATTGCATCTAAGAATGCATCATTAACTCTTATGAAGTGATCATTTGATGGCTTTAAGTGCAGTTGGCGAAGGTTCTCCCATGGCAAGATATTACCTAGAACTTCGTCCATTCTCTCTTTTGTATCTAATCCAAGGAATACTCCTCTTCAAGAAACCAACCAAATTACATAAGTCATAAAGAAATTCTTTATCTTAAGAACCTTTTTGATCTGCTCATCCAAGTTATTTGAAATGATCTGTGCCCAATCAAAGTGGTACTCACCTTTTAGGATAGTGAAGATGTAATAATACATCCATGAGGAATAAAACTTAGAACATTCTTTCCCAAATGCTCTGCTAAGTTGTATAATAAGTTCTATCATCGCATCCTTGCAATCTAACTTGTAAATATTATCAATGACCTTATTATCAGACTTGAGAGGTTGTTTTAGCCATGTCTTATTCAAATAATCCTTATACTTATCTTCATTCTTAGAGTAATTAGATAAGGATTCTTCTTATGTATCTTGTAAAGATTGATCAAATTGTAGTATCTTGAATGTTTGGGCTATCATAGTTGTGGATAAGTCCATAATTACATTTCCTTTACCATCCAAACATTGCCTTGTAGCCTCATTGTAATGTTGAGAAATTACCATGATCAACTCTGTTGATTGGACTTTTTGAGGAAATACAATCTCATGTGGTAATCCGAGCCTCTCCTTTCTTAGGTAAGAAATGTTAGCATCTTTGTCCCATATGGCTGGCCTTATTGCTTCCATATCTATGTGGCCTATTTCTATGCCTGTCACCCATTGCACCTCATTTTCCATCCTTGACAAAGTGGGTTGACCCTTGTATAGATTGTGAAGGGTGAAAAATTAGGGTTTCACCCAATGATGTAGTAAAACCATTATTTTTTGCTTAGGAACCATCACATTAGGGAAAGCTAGAGTTTGATAGATATATCCTTGCTAGATCTAGATTATGATAAGATTATAGGGGTTTAAGATGTGCCTCTTCTTTCCCTTTAAATTGAATTGATTTGATTAATAATATTGAATTCAGGGTAAATGTATGTAAGTTAAATCAAATATGCACAAACAGTGAGCTACAATCATCAAAATGGAGCTATGAACCTAGATCTGAGCAATATGTGAGTGTTCAGATCTATTCCAAGAAGGTCGTCCTGAATTGTCAAGACTGGAATACTCGTCACTTTGGTCCTTCAAAATTTTCATCGTCCAAAGGGAATTTGTTTGTCTCTATGAATATGTTGATCTTGAAAATTACAGATTTGTACCTATTCTTGCACACAATAGAGAAGTGAGAATGGTTGGGAATAGGGGTTTGCCTTAGGTCAAACCCTGGTTTTGAAATTAACCATGAAATAGAATTGAAATGTAATGGAAATTATTTCCTTTTGAGGGAAATGATGAAAATGTCTAAAACACTAATTATATACCTTTTTATGAATTTGTGTTTGTCTTCACAAGGAATTAGGGTTTCATGTAGATAGTCTTCATAAAACATAGAACATGAATGCAATCTCTAATGCTTGAATCTTGAATTTACTTTTTCTCCAATGCTTGAAAGAAGACTGATCTTTCTTGCTCACTTCAATTTGAATGAATGCTTGATTGATCAGATGTTGAATTGATTGAATGTATATCAAAATGAGAGGGCTATACCTCCTTTTACACATGCTTAGTTGAATTTGAATTTTTTTTTAATTTTTCGACATGAGCTGACACGGGATCTGAGTTCCTACCCATTTTATGTTACCATCATGAGGCCCCACAATGGGTCCTTTTGAAGAGGAACAAGGCACTGGGTGCTCCGGTCCTTGAGGACCAGGGTGCTAGCACCCTAGTCCTGGACATAAGAGTCCTAGGATATTGGGGGGAGAAGTGTAGAACATGAAAATTTGAGTGAAAATGCATGGTGTGAGCACAATCAAGGCTTCAATCAGGCCTTAGGGGATGAACACCAAGGTGAGGGCCCAAGTGAGGACAAAATTATAAGGGAATATAATTTAGGATGCTACATTTAGCACCCACTTTAGTGAGAGTATTAGATTAAGTATACTCTCGACAAAGTATAAAGGTTTGTATTGAAAACTTTTATCAAGACATCAAAGAGACAAGACACACTAAGCCCTCAAGGGTCTTTAAGATCTTACTACTTCAACATCAAGATAAAAGGGACATCAAAAGAAATGAGGAGAGAAACATGACTGCTAGCTTAGTAAGGTTCGCTTACTATGAGTCATAAAAAAAGAAAAAAACCAAATTACAAAGAAAAAGGTGTAGTTTGCAAAGTAACTTGAGTATCGAGACATGTGATAGTGTGTGCATAAAGTGAAACATTGAGTGGAGTGTATGCCCCCATGTTAAAGTGATTACATACGACTTACATCCAAAAGACAAGCACATTACCATAATGATATGCCACCAAGAAAGGAAAAATCAAAGGATAATGGTCACAAAACATAAAACACATAAGGGATCCACTAACTTTGGGGTCAAATTGCTCTTGTGATAAATAATCTATAACATGAATATGTATGTATTGAATTGACCTCATCCCTCAAAGGAAGTAGAACCACAAGCACAATGGAAGAAGGGAACATGTGCCTTTTGAGTCAACATGGAAGAGACCGAAAGAGAGATCTCAATGCTTTGCATTGTCCCCAAGTAGATAACACAAGGGGCAACAAATAGAAGAATTGAGATTCAGATAGAAGAATGTCACAATAGATTCAGTCTCTTTATTACCTCGTACCAATAGAGTGACAAGAGTCATCCAAAGAGAACCTAACATAACATAAAAACACATCACGAGGAAACACATTACGAACAAGCAAGTGAGGAGAGAGAATCTATGACTCAAATTAAGCTAATCAAGCAAATTATCTACCTCCCAATCTTACTGATTATTGTTTTGGGAAGGTGGATAAGATGCAAGAGGAGAAACTTCGAGCACGGTAGATGGAGCTACTACAAGTTCCAAACAAGGACCATACTCTAATTATGAGTCATTTGGTCTATCAGTAGGAGCTAGGATTAATGATTTTGAAGACTTTTAGATAAATCATTGTCAACATCAACAAGCTCGTATTCATCATTGGAATCATTAGCATCAACATTGTTATCATCAACATCATTTTCATCCATTTCTTCCTCAAGATTAATAAAAATAGAATCTCTAATACAAGTAGAACATGAACCATAATCTTTCTTAAGCATTTTTTAATCTTGGTGATTTAGGTTGAAATTGCTCCCTAGGGTTAGGTGAAGCTTGAAAAATGGGACTAACTCAATATTTGGTGTCTTCGGGGAGGAAATGGATTGAAAAACAATTTGATGAGCCTTAACACGCGATCTCCACCGATGTTCTCTTGCATAATGGTTTCTTTTAGTTTTAGACGAGGGTTGTCAAGGTTTTGGATCAATGGAAATACACTTCTTCTCTTCCTTTAAAGGAGAGGGAATGGGAGAAGGTCTACTAGATTGAAAAATAGGAGATGTCAGGTGCTTCCCTTTATAAGATGTAGGAGGCAGAACTATGACACATATAGGGGGAATAAAAGGTATAAGAAGGAGACCGAGTGCATCATGAGGAGGAGGAATAGGTCTAGATTCACTAGGCTTAATGATAAGATCATAATAGTCTTCCACTTTTCATAAGATTGGAAGAATGCATCACTTCAAGGTTTAAGAGGCCCAACTTGTTTAGGCCAAAAATAATCAAGGGTGACATCTCCATGCCTCACCATGGATTGATACACACTATGATTGATCGTTATGATTTTTTCATTATAAGGAAATTTTAAACATTTATGAATAGTAGAAGGGATCACTTTCATGGAAGAGAGCCAAGGATATCCCAACTTCACACTAAATTGATCGAATGTAGGAATGATAGAAAAAGTGACATCTAGGAACTTAGCACCAACCTCTACAGGAAGAGTAATAGAACCAATATTAGGGCAAGAGAAACCATAATACACCTTGACCAATACTTAAGATTTATCATATGTTACTTGATGCAATTATAAAGTATAAATATATTCTTCAGTGATCGCATTCACCATACATGTTGGATCAATGAACACCCCTCCTGGGAGTTTGTCTTTGATCTTCACAGTGATATATAGTGGGCCATCATGTGCAATGATAGTCTCACTAGGATCAAAGGTAATGCATAGGTCCTTAGGAGGTGTAGGTTAATCAACAAGATTCACCACATTATTAGACTCAATACCAAGGTCATTAGGAGAATATGCAAGAGGCTCTTGGACTCAACCACATTAGTAGATACCGATGCATGATTCTTATGAAGGTAATGAGCATTCATATAGGTGTATTTTCATAAGTGTTTGGCATGGATTTTGGGTGTTTTTACAGGGCACTTGCAGAAACCAGGGAGTTGTTTTTGAAGTCAAGAGAAAGAAGTTTCAAGAAATTGCTGAAAAAATGGGAGGCAGTAAGAAAAGATTTGAACCCACCTCTTGCTCAGAATGGAGAAAGAAAATTGAAGTGTGGGATATCCTTTAGGAGGGGGGTCTGAATGTTTTTATGGAGAGGTTAAGTGGGAAAGATCCCACAATTACCAACTATTTCATCAAGAATTGGAAAAATGGTAAAATTCTGGTTGGGTCCCAGATGATGAATGTCGATGAGGAGGTCATTGTTGAGGCAACAGGGATGCTCACTGAGGGTATGAAATATTATAGGGACCATAGTATGTCTGACAAGGCAGCGGATAAGTTCCCAGTCATGGACGATGAGAGGAGAAAGATGGTGAAAATTGATAATTCCTACCATTCCCCGTAGTGGATGTGCAGGCCTTGGAGGTTTGTTTTATTTGCTTCTATTGAGTACATTACTTTGGATGGTAGGCTTACCAGAGCTTATGGTCATCACTTTGTCCTGGTTAACCATTTCCGACATGGGGAAAAGGTGAGTTTGCCTTATTACCTTGCCTGTTCAATGAACCATACTGTCAAGGAGGTTCAGAAGGATCCCAAAGGTGACCATGCCCTTCACCAAGGGCTCATGGTTCTAGTTTATAAAATGCTAAAAGGGAAGTGCATTGATAAACCTATTAAAGGAAAAATGCTAGAGATGAGACTACAGAGAGTGAAGCCAGCGGATTTAACTTTGACTCGGAGACTGAGGGAGATTTGGAAGAGACTAGTAAAAAAGGGAGGAATAGGGCCAAGAGGAAAAGGATTGTGGTTGACTTAGACATTGCTGATTCTGATACTGAATCCTTTGAGAAAAAAATTATTAAAAAAAAGAAAGGGAAAGCAATTGGAAAGCAGAATCAGAGAAAGAATACTAAAAAAGGTAATAATAAAGACATCAGCCATGTTCTGGTAGATTCTGAGGAGGAAATTGAGGAGAACAAGAAGGATGAGGGTCTAGAAAAAGAGGGGGAAGAAAATTTGGTGATAGGCATTGAGGGTTTGAACACCAAAAGTTTGAAAGAGGAGGAGGAAGGGGATAAAAGCGGTATCGGTGAGTATGATACTCTTAAAGCTTTCTGTGATACCATAGGAAGCATGGCAAAGGATATTAACAACTTGAAGACTGATATGAAGGCGATTGCAAGAGTCATGATTGGTGATAAACCCCTGGCGGAACATGTTAAGGAACTGGTTGAGGTTCTAAACCATGCAGAAGAAATTGAAAGCATGGTGAGTAAAATTATAGCCACGAAAAACAAGGTTAAAGAGATGGAAGACAACAAAAAAGTAAATTAAGGATTTGGAAAGTAAAATGAACAATCTGGGTAGCAGAATCGACATAATGGAACACAATGTCAAGAAGATTGCGGATCAAAATTTTTAGATCCTCAAAGCTTCGATTGATAATATGAACATTCTGATCAACAGATTTGAGAACAATACCGAGAAGGAAGGTGATAAAGACCAGTCGGACAAGAAGGGCCATGATAAGAGAACCATAGCGAATACAAGGATCAAGGATGACATCAAAGGTTGTGAGTTGGAGGAACTAAAGAATTCGGAGAACAACATGAAACAGATGGTTGTTCATGCCAAGGATATTATGAAAAGTATTTAGGTCTCTGTCTCTGTTTCTATTAGGGTCCTTGTCCTATCTTTTCTGTTGTCTCTGTGCTGTCTTTTTCAGGTTTTACTTGTAATGCTTTCTGATCCCTTTTTGTTCGGGCGGGATCTTTTTGTTTCTTGAAGTGTTCAGGCACTTTCTTTTCATGCTTCTTTGATATCCTGGCTTGTACAAGGTTAGGGCACCTTTCAAATGCCTATTTTTACTTAATCAAAACCACATTAGTAGAATGAGAAGGAAAAGGATTAGTAAAGATTTGGAGATTTTGATTAGGAGGAGCTACGGATTTGTTTCCTTTTTCATTCACACTAGCTACATATATGGTATTGTTATCAATAAAGTCTTGAATCCCACTCCTTAAGGTATAAAAGTTCTTAGTATCATGATCGGGTTGACGATTAAATTGGTAACAGGCTTTGAGATCATGGTAAGGAGGAAAAGGTTTGGATGTCTTGATTGGCCTAATGGGAGGGAGTTTCAACACATTTTTATTTATCAATTGTGTCATTATGCTATGCAAAGACTTGGAAAGAGGAGTAAATTATTTTCTAAAGTATTTGGATAAAGGAGCCACACCTAATGTAGTGGCTACTACTTAAGTGTTGATGTTTCCATTGATCTTGATGTATCCCTTGTTCTGTTTAAACTTCACAAAATATTGTTGAGCACTCTCATTCTTATCAACCAGACCCATTGAAGGAGATGATTCAAATTGACTCACTTGACGTTGATAATTATGAAGTATTGCACACATCTGCATAAATGAACTAAACTCAGAAAAGAGAAGCTTACCCCTAATGTCTTTTTATAAATTAGCAATACCAATTCTTTGAACATCAGGATCATGCATATGATAATAAATTTGAGAATACAAATGTTATATCTACCAATAAAATTAGTCACTTTTTCTTTAAAACCTTGCTTACAATGATTCAAATCAGGCAAAGTAATCTTAGGACCAATATTATTGTGAAATTGTTGAATGAAAGCATTAGCTAATTGTTGAAATGATGTAATAGAATAAAGAGGAAAAGAACAATACCATTGTGAGGCTTTATTCCTAAAGGTTCGAGTAAACAATTTAGCCATAAGTCTTTGACCATGAGCAAATTTTGAATGTTTTCACATGAATCAAGTGATCACTTTTTCCATTGTCCAACTCTAATTGAGGGAATTCCATAAGTTTAGGAGGGATAGAATGAACAATTTCATTGGATATCGTGCTCACTACATCAAATGTAGACACATTAAACTTGGATTGGGTGATGGAAGCCTACTATTTTTGTAAGGATGAGACAATTTGGGGTAAGTTATTGATGGTTTCTTAAGTGGATGGATTGAAATTGGACATATTGGATTGGGATGGAGGAGTAACATTGTTGTATGTAGGTTGAGGTTGAGAGTAAGGAGGTGGAACACTATGATATGTAGGTATGGGAGATGATTGGGTCACAAATGGAAGACTCACAGAAGAAGGTGTAAAAGAATTTTGATTAACAAGGTTTCCCCCTTAACTAACATGTGTAGGATTTGTTAGAATTGTATGAATATTTCCATTGTTGTCATTGATGTCAAACTTGGTTACCCACTTGGACCGAATGAGGCTTGTTGAGCAACAGTGGAAGATAGATATGTATGTGATATGTTGAAGTGAAGTATATATGATCTATTGGAGTCATTTTTGGAAGATTCTCTTCTTTGAAATCATGTATTTCACTTATCATGGTTTGCATCTAGTTCCGATATCAGCTATCCGTTATATCAATCATAGTAGCTATATAAGTTGTATTTGTTGTATTGCTATCTGGATGATTATGTTACATGGTTTTATGTTCCAGAATATGCGGCATCTGTATCTTGAAGTTTGAGAATTGTTGTGCTTGGAAATTTTGCTTATGGGTCCAAAGTCTATGGGTCCACTAGACCCCTGTTTTGTTTCGGTAATCAAGGTGTACGTTTTCATAAGTAAAGTGTGTAAAGGAAGCATGTAAAGGCTGACTTTGTTATCATATTTTTTGGTCGAGGGATTTATTGGATAACGTGTTGATCTGAGCATTGTGTTATTGTGTAAATCATTTGTGCTTGGTCAACATAGTATTTTGGTGTATGTGCTTATCGATATCTATACTTAGAAGATGTGTGTGTGTGAGATATCAGACAAGAGAAGTAGTGTGTGGAATAGAAGAGTATATGTGGGTATTGTGTGACAAAGTAAGAAGTGAACAAGTGACAAAGTTGTGGATAGAAGAGAAATTGCAATGAAAGGAGGAGTATATAGTGTATGAGCGACAATATGTGAAGAAGAGTCTGAGTGTGGATAGTGTTGTAGTAATTCTTTACTGGATCTATTAGAAGCAGTTGGTTCAATAGAGTAGTGCAGTAATACCTTAATAGAATTGCTATAGGTGATTGTAGACAGTGGTACAATGATCCCTCACTGGATTAGCTGTGAGTTCTATGAGTAGTTATTTGAGCTTAACTTGGAACTAAATTCATGCATTAGGAAATGCAATTTTCCTAGTTCACTTACTTTCTATTGTAGTGAGCATTTCGACAGTGACCCACTTTTGTGCTGGCAATGAGCCACCCTTTTTGTAAACATCAGATAACTAGTTATATTATTTGAGAGCTAACCCTCTCTGTGGTTTTTCCCATTTGGATTTTCCATGTATAAAATTTGGTGTTCAATTTTTGGTTGTGTTATTTGTTTATTCTGCATTTGCCATTTCATGTTGATGAGATTACTTGATAAGATTAATATATCAGTAAATTTTTTGAAAATTGGGAATACCGATTCACCCTCCCTTCCCCTCTTAGTATTTTGGTCCATTCAACCAATTCAACAATTTGTATAAGAGCTTTGGTCCCTTTCTTGAAAGATTAACCGCTTGAGGGAGATACTTGTTGGTTGAATCATGGCACTTTCTAGCTCTTATATCTAGAAAGTGTTGAGTCTGAGAATGAGGAATTGAAAGATAATGTGAAGGTAGCGAATCAATGTGTACAAAAGCTAAGAGAATATATCTAGAAGTTCAAGTTGAGACATAAGGAACTGAACAATCGGTTGGAGCAGGTGAATGAAACTATTAAAGATTTGATGATGAAGATTGAGGAGAAGAACAAGATAGAAGAAACCCTAAAATAATCAATTAAGTTGAAGGTTGAAGAATGTGAGAAGATGGAACAAAAAGTGAAGAAGTTGTTTGATAGCAACAAAATTTTGGAGATCTGATTAACATGTAGAAAGCTCATTTAGACAAGATTGGACTAGGATTTTAGCCCGATGAAAGTTCAAATCAAAATGATAAAGACAAAGGCAAAGAGGTTGATGCAGGAGCATCCTTGGTTCTTGGCAATCTTGCATCAACCAAAAACATTTCTTTTTAGTTTATTTTCTGTTTTGTAGTTTCAATATTTCTTTTTTCATTTTCTTGCATTTGCTCTTCGGATCTTGCAGAGCTGGATTTTGCTTGTGAACATGATTACCTTCCTTATTCCTAAGCCACAGAATGTTTGGATCTTTTTTGGGCAAGTTATCGCTTCCAGATTTCGAGATAATTTTTTGGCTTAGAACACCGGAGCGGCTTGGACCTATGTTCTATTGGTGAATGTTGCAGAGCTTCAATTCATTGATTCCAATGTTCCTTGGCATGTGGCCGACCTTCCCTATGATCCGCACTTCTTCCTTTGGATTTTCTGGAGGATTTTCATTGGCGGAGGCCGACTTGGTGGTTTTACACATTTGATCTTGTTCTTCGGCATTTGATCCCTCTTGGGCTGATGTGGATCTCTCTTGAGAATATATATCAATGTAATTAAGAATCGTAATTCACCAGAGATAATATAAAAGATATATCTTAAGATTTAGACGTCCAAAGTTGACCGATTGTATAATTAAGCATGTATGTACTAGGCCAATGAGTCAATTCTTGTAGCTCGGATGTTACCGGTCATTTGTAATTAGTTTCATGATATAATCAATCAATTCTGCATTGCCTTCATCATCTTGTCTTGCTTTCGTTGTGTTTTACTCTTGTTGCACGATCCAGATAGATCTCATTGAGGTCCCTCCTAACCATGACTGTACCAAGTGGTATCAAAGCAAGATTTCATTCCAAAGATTGCGTTGTCTTGAAGATTTTGTTGTGGGGTGGTGGACTGTGGATCTGACCTGTAGCTGCAAAATACTCGCGTGATGATGGCGCAAAGAGGAAATAGGAATGGTGGAGCACGTGGGAAAGCAAATCCTATTGTGATGGAAATGTTGAGAGGAATTGCATCCTGGTTGGAAGTCGTTGAAACAACATAGAGAAGAGGCCAATTTATTGAAGATGTGAGCGAAGATGAAGAGGAAGAAGCACCGACAGAAAAAGTAGAAAATCCACCAGCGATTGATCCAGATGAAGAAAGGTTCTTGAAGGTTTTGAGTAGGGAAAACACTAAACGAAATTTTACCCCACCAGAGTTTGATGGAAAGTTGGATTCAAATGAATTAATGGATTAGATCTCAAAGATGGAGAAGTATTTAGATTTTGAGAACACCACAGAAGAAAGAAAGGTGAAATATGCCTGTACTCGATTGAAAGGTCATGCATCTCTTTGGTGGGAACATTTGCAAGTTGGTAGATAGAGAAGAGGTAAAGAGAAGATCAAATCATGGGAGGGGATGGTTTCCAAGTTGAAATCAAAGTTTATGCCAGCTGATTATCAAGTAAATCTATTCCGAAAGTTACAGAACTTGAAGTAGAAAGAATCTAGTGTGAAGGAGTATACCAAGGCATTATACAGGTTGAATATTAGATCCAGACATGTCGATGATGAGGTTGAACAAGTTAAGAGATATTTGAATGGATTGCGGATGTCTATATAAGATGAACTTAGTTTTATCTAGTTGCAGAGTGTTGAGGAGGCTTATCAATATGCCCTAAAAGAAGAAGAGAAGTTGAACAAAAGACATGAGCAAAGATAGAGAGGTAGAGGTGGAAGGTTTTCAGGAGGAAGATTTCAAGGAGGAAGAGGAACCTGTACAGATCAAAACAAGGACAAAGAAGTAATCAAATATGGTAGTTCATATCGGAAGGATGACACAAATTTCTACCAGAGGAGACAACTTGATGGTTATCGGAATGAGGGTTTTGAAAAAGATGACATAAGACAAGATAAGAGAGTGTTTAGAGGAACTTGCTATAAGTGTGGATGATAAGGACATCATTCTTTCAAATGTAAGAAGATAGAGAACATTGGGAGAATGACCTTGGTAGAAGAAAGACCCACCAGATCAGCTAACAAACCGAAAGATGGAGAACTATTAATGATGAGGAGATCCTTGTGTCATACCAGAGAAGATGAAGAGCCCTTGCAGAGGAGAAATTTGTTCAAGACCAGATGTAAAGTATTTGTTAAGTGTTGCAAAGTAGTTATTGATAGCGATAGTTCAAATAATCTTATTTTAGAAGAAAAGGTAAATAAATTAAAGTTGAAAAGATTGAGACACCCTAAGCCTTATCATATAGCATGGATTCAAGATGATAATAAGTTGTTAGTAAGTGAGTAGTGCTTGGTGAAATTGAAAATTGGAAATTATCATGATGAAGTTTTGTGTGATATCATACCTATGGATATTTGTCACCTTTTGTTGGGTAGACCTTGGCAGTTTGATAGACAGGTAATACATGATGGGAGAAAGAACATATACACTGTTGTGGCGAATGGGATGAAATAAACCTTGTTACCCTTGGAGGAGCCCTTGAAGAGTGAAGTCTGTATGAATGCTAGAATTTGTTTGGTGGATGGAAGGAAATTCCTAGATGGAATGAGACATGAGAACGTGTGTTTTTCCTTAGTTCCTAAGAAGACTGGGAACTTGGAGCATGAAGAACAACAACCTAAGAAGATAAAAGAGTTGCTGATAGAGTATGAAGATATCATTTCAGATAATGTGCCTGATGGATTACCACCTGTGAGGATTATCAATCATGGCATGGACCTGATTCCCAGAGCTAGTTTTCCTAACAAAGCTGCACACTAGATGACATTGGCAGAGAATGAAGAGTTGAATATACAAGTGCATGAATTGTTAAAGAAATGTTTGATCGGAGAAAGTTTGAGCCCTTGTGCAGTACCAGCAGTGTTAGCACCTAAGAAGAATGGGGAATGGAGGATGTGTATCGATTCCAGAGCAATAAATAAGATCACAGTAAAGTACTAGTTTCCTTTGCCTAGGATGGATGACATAATGGATTGCTTGAGTGGAGCCAAATACTACATAAAGATAGACTTGAAGAGTGGAATTCATCAAATTAGAATAAGAGAAGGAGATGAGTGGAAGACAACATTCAAGACAAATGAAGGATTGTATGAATGGCTGGTGATGCCTTTTGGATTGACTAATGCACCAAGTACTTTCATGAGGTTGATGAATAAGGTATTGGGGAAATTCTTGGGTAAGTTTGTTATTGTATATTTGGATGACATTCTAATTTTTTAGTAAGACAAAAGAGGAGCATTTGTTGCATTTAAGACAAGTTTTGTAGAGGTTGAGAGAAGAGAAGTTGTTGATAAATATAAAGAAGTGTAGTTTCCTGAAGGAAGAGTTAGTCTATTTGGGATTTGTGATATTTGCGGATGGATTAAAGATGGACCCTGAGAAGGTGAAAGAAATTATTGAATGGCCTACACCAGAAAGAATTGGAGAGGTTAGATCATTTCATGGATTGGCTAGTTTCTACTGAAAATTTATCAGAAATTTTAGTTCAGTTTATAGCCCTCTGACTGAGACAATGAGAGGAGATAGGAAGGAATTCAAGTGGACAACTAAAACAAATAAGAGTTTTGAATTGGTGAATTAGAAGGTGACTGAGTAGTTTGTGTTAGCTTTACTGGATTTCAACAAAGTATTTCAAGTAGACTGTGATGCAAGTGGGAATGCAATTGGAGCCATGTTAAGTCAAGAAGGGAGAGCAGTAGCTTATTTCAGTGAAAATTTAAATGATGCAAGAAGGACATATTTAGTGTATGATCATGAATTTTATGCCATGGTTCAAGCCTTGAAGAAGTGGAGACATTACCTATTGCCTAAGGAGTTTGTGTTGTATACTGATCATCAAGCCTTGCAGGATTTGAACAGTTAGAGTAAGCTAAATTAGAGACATATGAGATGGGTAGAGTTTTTGCAGAGTTACACCTTTTGTGTTGAAACATTAGAGTGGGAAGTCAAACAAATTTGCTGATGCATTGAGTAGAAGGAGGAATTTGGTGACAAAGATGAGAGTGACAGTGTTAGGATTTGAAGAGTTGAAGACCTTGTATGATGATGACCTAGATTTTGCAGAACCTTGGAAAGCATGTAGAGCACCGATTATGGTAGATAGAAGTAAGTGGTTGGATTATTTCATTCAAGATGATATTTTATTTAGAGGAGTTCATTTGTGCATACCTAAGAGTTCTATGAGGGAGAATCTGATAAAGGAAAAACATAGTGGAGGATTAGTCAGACACTTTAGTGTTGACAAAACAATAGCATTGGTGAGTGAATATTAATTTTGGCCTCAGATTCATAAGGATGTTAGGAAATTTGTGCAGAGCTGTAGAATTTGTCAAGTTGAAAAAGGTAGTAGTCAGAATGTGGGATTGTATAAACCTTTGACAATACCAAAGACCTTGGGAAGACATAAGCATGGGTTTCATACTTGGATTGCCTAAGACTCAGCGAGGAAATGATTCTATATTTGTTGTGGTGGATAGATTCTTGAAGATGGCTCATTTCATACCTTGTAAGAAGACATCAGATGTAGTACATATAGCTAACCTATTTTTCAAGGAGCTAGTGAGATTACATGGATTACCTAAGAGTATAGTTTCAAATAGAGACACCAAATTTTTTGGTTATTTTTGGAGATCACTTTGGAAGAAGATGAAGATAGATTTGGAGTTCAATTCTACTTTTCACCCACAAACTGATGGATAGACAAAGGTAGTAAACAAGATTTTGAGAAATTTGTTGAAATGCTTAGTTGGAGCAAAGATGAGAAGTTGGGATTTGATTCTTGCACAAGCAGAGTTTGCCTTCAATAATTTAGTGAATAGGAGCACCAGAAGAACACCTTTTGATATTGTTACTGGAGCATGCCCTAAAGGAATATCAAAGTTGAGGGATATCAGTAATGAAGATAAGTGGAGTGCAAAGGAAAAATAGTTTGCAGATCACATGAAGGCCTTACATATTCAGGTTAAGTAACATTTTGAGGATATGAACAAAAAGTATAAGGATAAAGAAGATGAGAAGAAAAGACATAAGGAATTTGAAGTTGGTGATGAAGTGATGGTGTACCTGAGCAAAGAAAGATTTCCTGTTGGAACCTATAACAAGTTGCAAATGAGAAAGTTTGGACCTTGCAAGATCTTGAGGAAATTCAGTTCCGGAAATGCATATGAAGTGGAACTACCAGATAGTTTGAGTATTTCACCTATATTCAATATTACAGATTTACATCAGTATCATGAATTATAATTCAGTGAAGACAATATTGTAGATTTGGAGAAATAGTTGCCCCAAAAGGAGCCAGATCAGATTGAAGACATTTTGGATAGTAGGATTGGCCATAGCACCCAGAATAGTCAGAACAAGGAGTATCTTGTGAAGTGGAAGGACAAACCAGTTGAAGATTCATCTTGCATTTCTCAGGTAGAGGTTGTTAGGATTCCCAAAGATATTGAGAGGGGGGGGGGGTGAATCAGTATCTAACCGCTGGATGAATTTTCTTGAATTAAAACATGTAAAGTATGTTAATACTGTGTATCGGTAAACCAAAAATAATGCAGTAAATGAGAGTAACAACATCAACATGAAAACCACACCATTACACAGTATTTTAATGAGGAAACCCGGTGTGGGAAAAACCTCGGTAGGATTTGTGACCCACAATATTCGCTTACTGGCCAATAAGAGAATATTACTGCTACAATAGGGGCCTGCACATGCAAGAAGGCCAAGTGCCTAGAGCTCACTGCTCAATTACAAAAGGAAGTCACATTGACTTAGAAAATTGGATTATGCAAATCCAATGTCTTGTACTGCTTCAGATTAGCATCTGCTATGCTAGATTCAGTACCGGTTTAAGCTCTGCTACATACATAAACCCTTGTCCTAATAATTCACATATTAGGTCTGCATTAATCCTTCACTTCAATACCTATGCTTCTACTCCAAAATGATCTACAATGATCTCATACATATATGAGTCATATTACAACTCGCCATGTCGGCTTACAATGTTTTTACAATTAATTACAAAATACATTTTAAACAAAATTGAAGTCGGCCAAGGTGCTGGTATCCTTCCTTTCACTGTCGGTGATCTGAGTGCTAGTGTAGAGTCTTTTAGTGCCAGTGTTGGTATCTTGTCTTGCCGGTAGCATATGATTGCAAGGTTGCCATCAATGACAAAACCTCCAATCACCCACAATATCTCATTGGAGTGTGCATTTGTCAACAGAGGTGGACCGCCTTGGTTTTCCTCTGACCCCAGAAAAGTGAGGGACTCTCTTTTTCAATGACCCCAGATGTCTGATGCAAGAGCATCCCTAGTTCTTGACAATCTTGCATAAACCAAAAACATTTCTTTTTAGTTTGTTTTCTGTTTTGCAGTTTCAACATTTCTTTTCGCATTTTCTTGCATTTGCTCACGAGATCTTGTGGAACTGGATTTTTCTTGTGAACATGATTACATTCCTTATTCCTGAGCTGTGGAACATTTGGATATTTTTCCAACAAGTTATCGCTTTTGGATTTTGAGATAGTTTTTTGGCTTAGAACATCGAAGCTTCTTGGACCTATTTGCTATTGATGAATCTTGCAGACCCTTTCTATAGCTTGCAGAGCTTCAGTTTAATGATTACAATGTTCCTTGGCATATGGACGACATTCCCTCTAATCCACACTTCTTCCTTTGGATTTTTCAGAGGATTTTTATTGGCGGAGGCCGACCTGGTGGTTTTACACGTTTGATCTTGTTCTTTGACATTTGATCCCTCTTGGACCGACATGGATCTCTCTTGAGCATATATATCAATGCAATTAAGCATCATAATTCATCAGAGATAATATATAAGATATATCTTAAGATTCAGAGGTTTGGAGTTGCCCGATTCTGTAATTAAGCATGTATGTAGCAGTCCAGTGAGCCGAATCTTGTAGCCCAGATGTTATCGGTCATTTGTAATAAGTTTTCATGATATAATCAATCAATTATGAATTTCCTTCATCGTCTTGTCTTACTTTCGTTGTGTTTTACACTTGCTGCATGGTCCAGATAGATCTTATTGAGGTCCCTCCTAACTGTGACTGCACCAGAGGTTAAGGTAGAAGCAAAGAAGAAGCCTGAATATGCAAAGCATAATCCGGAGTTGGATATCTAATGCAAAGAGACCACTGGTTTGTCAACCGAATGGACAAAGGTACCCATAATTTACTGGTTATTATTTTCAATGTAATAAATTTGGTCATAAGGCTAGAAATTGTAGAAACATTCAATGTTACAATTTCTAGAGGTTTGGTGATAAAGAAAATTACTATAGAAGTCCTGCTTTGATTCAAAATCATAATCTGGTTGGAGCGAATAAGGTGAATTATAGCTTTCATGGATATTCCCATATATGCAATGGTTATGGTCACAAAGATAATCAGTGCAAATATAGAATACATTCAACAAATTCAAATATACAAAGGAAGATAAATTGTTACAAGTGCAAGCAATCCAAACATTATGCTAATCAATGTAGAAATAAATGTATGGAGAAGTCTACTAAGAAGAATGCGATGAATACTAATGAATCAAATAAAAAGGAATTCATGGTTTGGAGAAAGAAGTAAATAATAAGAGGAAGCCTGATATACCAGAATGTAGTGCCTACACCTCTTCCTCCGGTAACTGCTCACATATTGCTTTGGGTCAGGGGGAGTTATCAAGACAAATATTTTGATCCCCTCTTCTGATTTTGTTCATGTCATTGGTTTGACATGACTATGTTAGGTGTGCAATCCGATAATTCAATATGTTTTCTAACATCATCAATAAGATACTTTTTGGCAGCAAAACCCTAGAAGAAATTTTGGCAAGATAAGTATCAATGTTTGAGATCATTTCTTTATCATGCAAATAGAAGTTCTTGAAGAGGTTGTGTACAGTTGAAGAGCAAAGTGTAGTGAAGAACAGCTAGTAGTCATGGAATTGAGTAGGGAACATTTTTTAGATTTTGGAGAAGGTATGGCTAGATGAATTTAATCCTAAAAAGATTAGAAAGGTGGGAAATAGTTTAAGTGAAGCAGATTTGTAGAAGATTAAGGAATTTGAGAATAAAGGATTGGATCTATGGACTAAGTTTACCTAGTTTGACAATGAGGATGTGATTAGAGTAATTCTAAGTAGTGTGCAGAATGATTGCATCATATTCGACAAACCCTATTCAATCATGGAGTAGATTATTTTGGCCATTAATAGTTTATGCTACAAAGGATCTATATTGGTTAATAAATCTATAAAGAAGAAGGAAGTTAAAAGCCTCATTGGTGTGATGGGTGATCGAAGAGCATTGTTGATCAACACAATTATCAATCTCATTGTGAGGTATGTTACGTATGGCATCTCTTACAAGATTTATTTCAGAAATAGGGAAGGTTCTACCTCAGCTATTGTTGTATATATAGTGTCATAAAATTGTGCCTCCTACAATTTTAACCACATTCAAAGTCCTCACTTTGGCAACGACACCCTCCTTTCTGACCAAGACCTCTTTCTACATTTTCACCCCTTGACCCCTTCCTGTTTGAACTCTGAGATAGCTTCAAGACCCTATCTGGGCCCCAAAATAGGACAAGACAGGGGCATGGTGCCACTGTCCCCACCTCTTAGGATGGTCTTATGATGGGTTTGCCCGGTCCCCTATGCACAATCCAACTTTGGGGTTTGTAATTCTTCTTTGTCGACCTTTGATGATTGAAAATTAATCCTTGAGGCATGTATACAAGGAGATTCAATTCCCTCATTTAGGGGGGTGATACAGGAGCAAGATAAGGATAATAAGAAAAAATCAAGTAGAAGGTCTTCATCATCAAGCATTCAAGCATTCAAGTCTTCTTCATTCATCCATTGGAGCAATATTTCAACATTCATTTGCAAATATGTGTGTGTTAGGGTTTTGTCATGTTACATGCCATTTCATGCAACACTTGTGATTACATTCAAGAAGCAAAGCAATCATCATCAACAAATTGCAGATCTACAAGGTATACATTTCCATTGTTTACATTCAAGAATTTGCAATTACTTTCTTTCAAGGTTGATTTCTCAATCGGGGTTTGAATGAGGCAAAACCCTATCCACAACCCCTTTTCCTTTCTTTTTTGTGTGTAGGTTGTAGGTGTGCAACTGTAATTGCAGGTTTGGGCTTCATTTGCAGAGACGAAAGAACCCTTTTTGTTTCATGGATTTTGTAGAGGACCATGTACACTGTCGCCATGGTCTTGATGACTTTTCTCCAAATTTGTAAAACAGATCCATATCAGTCTAATTAGCTCAGATCTGAAGTTACAATGCGATCCCAAATTGATAAATCCTCATTTCACTTAATCTCTCTCTTTGTTCCACATAGTCAACAAGTCAAATTTCCCATTTACAAAAGAGGGCAAAACACACTTCAACCCTTGCAATCCACTTGGAATTCACATCCTTGTCTCTCTTGGATATGGATTTAGTGGATTCAAGCCCCTCTCTTGAATGTAAAGTTCTCCCAAGTGAAAATCATCCTAGTGACTTCCTTTCTGTCTCCTAGGTGGGGAGTCACTAGGGTTCAATTTTCCACTTTACATTTTGGTGAACCCGATGTATTACACATTAATTCTGATTTCTCATTATTAGATCTGATTAATTGCAATTTGGATTTCAAATTTTCATTTCTAAGTTTGATCTATTTGTAAATTTTAGAGGTTAATTACATAAAAACACTAATTTCCATTTTGATAAAATTGAGCTTGTGAAGTGTTGCATTTTAATTGCTTGTTTCAGATCTAATTTCTATTTCAACATTGCAATTCAAATCTGTCTCTTTATTTTGAAAATTCAGTGGTTAAATCATATAACCCTAATTTTTAAGATTCTTCCTTTTTTGACCTTTGACTGCAAGTTTGACCAATCTAGACATCTCCAAATCAGTTGTTTTTTGGATTCTGCAATAATATCATAATACCTATCATCCCTGAAAAATTTTCAAAAAAATTTGGTCAGACGGTGTGCACTTTCACCACGGTCCTCGACTTTTTCCCCGAAATTTTAGGAGACAAAATTGACTGTGTTTTTTTGCTTAAATCCAGAAAATTGGTGTACATTATCAATTTTAACACTCTCTAAAGTAGAACACAAATTAAAATGTCATAGTTTCAAATTCAAATTTCAAATTTGTAGTTCAAATTCCATTTTCCCTCCTTTATTAAATTTTCTATGCATGTATGGGGTGAACATTATTTTGGTTAACTGACATATGAGTTTCTTGTTTGATCATAAGTGCATATGGAGTTCTTATCTTATTTTGCTAATTCAATTTTGAATTACATTAAAGATGTTCATAATTTTCCATTTCATGCATATGATGATAATTTAGTTCTCCCTTTCATTCATAGCTATGATTTACCCTCTCCCAAAATTGATCTCATTAATGAGGGTACATTGGTGCAAAAAGGGAATATGGACACTTCTTTCAAAGATCTCCCTCATAAAAATGAATCTTTGGAGAATTGTGTTCCTTCTTCTCCTAAAAAGTACCTCCCTCATAAGGATTATTTGGTGCAAGGGGATGATATTATGGCTACTTATCCTAGTGATACCATACCTTCTTTTCATGATCTTCCCTCTAAAGATGAAGCATTCATTACATATGATAGTCCTTTTTCTAATGAGTGTCTTGAACATAAAGATAGCTTAGAACAATAGGATGATATCATTTCTCATCATAATGTTCTCTCTCCCAAAAATAAAGAGGCTAACAAAAATCAGATCAATTCCATTCATGTTCCTACAAAACCAAAAATTCTTCTTGATTATCATGTTGTGCATTACACATATACTAATGAGGTAGTTGATGAGAACATAAGTGAAGCATCATATGCTTTCTTAGTTCCTACAATCCTCTCTTCAATTCACTCAAAGACACCATCTTCTAACAAAGAAGTTTCTAAAGAAGGACTCTTAGAGGATGATTGGGGGTCCTTATATTTCACTCCTACCTTTTCTAGAAAGTCTAAGATGCCTGAATTTCATATTCCAAATTTTTCTCTTAACACAAATCTTGAAATTGATTCGGGCATGCTAAAAATAACATCTGATGATGAATGGCATATTCATCATGATAATTTAAAATAACATTCAAGTTTCTATTATGTTGCTCCTCGCTATGTGACATAGTTAGCCTACTTATTGGGGGATCCTTGTCATTTGTGGTGGTACAATTTCAGGTGCAATCATACTTAGTGAGCAACATAATAGTCTATTTATTCTTGCCTCTATGCTTGGGGGTCAAGTATATTCCTTTTTTCTCTTTCGAAGGTTTCACTATTTTCTTTATGGAGTACATTATTCATAAACTTGATGTCCTTTCTTGCATGGAGTATCCCTTCATGCGAGCGCATGTCTGTTCCGTGAGTGGGATCTTCTCCTTGCTTGAAATGGTACGTCTATTATGAACAATCTCTCCTCATATAACTTTTGTGAATCTTCTTCTTTCTCTCTCTTTGAAAATTACCTCTTCTATTGTGTTATTCATAACTTGATGTTCTTTCTTGAATGGAGTTATCCTTCATGCGAGTGCATGTCTGTTCCTTGGTTTGGATGTATTCCTTTCTTCAAACGGTACATCTCTTATGAGTAATCTCTCTCTTGAAGTTGTGTAATTCTCTCTCTTTCTTTAAGGATCCACTCTTTCCTATGTTGTGGATGGTGTGAGTTTTATTAATTGATGTCATTCCTTGTGTGAAATTGTTGTTGTTCACTCAAGGGTTCTCTCTTATACAAGAGGTGTAAGTCCTTGACTACAATCTCTTTCACACTTGGTATGTACATCTATAATAAATTCACCCATCCCTACTGGGATAAAAGTGAGTCATCCCTCATCAAGAATCTCTTTCACCTAGCAATAGGACAAAGGATCGAATTCTTGTTCTCTCCTTTGCTTTATTCTAGAAGATGTTATATTTGTCTAAGACAACTCCTCTTGGGGGTAGATGTCTTTTGAACAAATATCTCTTCTCCTGCAAGGATCACATTTACACTTACAACAAGATATCTCTTTTCAACTATCTTATCCTTTCTTGAAGAGTATTCCCTCTCTTTCTTGGATTTATGATATTGTTGCATAACAAATATATTCTTTGTGATGAAGGTAGGTATCCTTGTTCTACTTTCCTTAAGATATCAACATCAAACTATGTTGACATCTTAAGGGGGGGGCATCGACACTGCTCCTTTGTACTATACTTCTCTTGTGCATTGTACAGTGGGGCATTCTTGGAACTAGAGGGAAGCCTCTTAGAGAAAGATGTCGTCACTTTTCTCTTGTACAATGGCTTATTCTCGGAATCAGAGCACAAACTCTTAGAGAGAAATGACACTGCTTTTTCTTGGTACAGTGGGTCATTCTTGGAACTAGAGCACAAACTCTTAGAGCGAGATGTCATCACTTTTATTTTGTACAGTGGGTCATTCTTAGAACCAGAGCACAAACTCTTAGAGCAAGATGACACCACTTTTCTCTTATGCAAGGTGATTATTCTCAGAACTAGAGCACAGACTCTTAGAGCGAGATACCATGCCTTTCTTGACACTTGTACTATACATTCCTTAATAGGTTGTAGCATACTCGGGCATAGACTCCTATGAGGCACTTCAAACCTCACTTGCACACACATGCACTTGAGGTTGAGTGGAACTAATGGTGTTACCACTCTCTTCCCTTACATGGATCACCCAGACAGGCTCTAGGGGCTAGATTTCCATGTCCTTATCTCCATGGATCACCTACTTTTAGGGGTGAGATGTCCATGGTTTCTCTCTTGTTCGCCTTTCTTCTCATGGATCACTAAAGCGTGTATTCATGTCCTCTCTCTCCTTCCTCTCATGAACACATAGTTATGCTATTGATGGTTCATGGATGATGTCAACTTTGCTCTTTTATGTGATCGCTTGTGTGAAGGCATTGGTCTTTGTGTCTTGATTAGTTGTTGAGACATCTGAGTATTGAGGTATCTTTGGCTTGTTGGTTTGTCATCTTGTGTCTATCGTGTGTCTTTTGCACTTTGTTTTTTCTTGTGCGTCTTGTTCCTTTTTATTTTGTGTGCTCTTGCATATGTTTGAGTGAGTTAAGATCCTAGGATTGGGGGCTTCTGTTCCTTAAGATTAGTGACATCTTATACTCCTTGTGGTATTGCTTCGCATCTCTCATCTTCATCTCTATTTATTATACTTTATCGATAATATTGGCGTAATCTGTACTCCCACTAAAGTGGGGGCTAAATGTAGTGTCATAAAATTGTGCCTCTTGCAATTTTAACCACATTCAAAATCCTCACTTTGGTGATGACACTCTGCTTTATAACCAAGACCTCTTTCTGCATTTTCACCCCTTGACCCCTTCCCGTTTGAGCCTCGAGATAGCCTCAGGACCCTGTCTGGGCCCCAAAATAGGGCAGGCAAGGGGCATGGAACCCCTGTCCCCACCTCTCAGGGTGGTCCTATGAAGGGTCTGCTTAGTCCCCTATGCACAATCTGACTTCGAGGTTTGCAATTCTTCTTTGTCGGCCTTCAGTGATTGAAAATTAATTCTTGAGGCATGTATAAAAGGATATTGAATTCCCTCATTTAGGGGGGCGATATAGGAGCAAGATAAGGATAATAAGCGAAATTCAAGTAGGTCTTCATCATCAAGCATTTGAGCATTCAATTCTTCTTCATTCATCCATTGGAGCAATATTACAACATTCATTTGCAAGTATGTGTGTATGTGTTAGGGTTTTTTCATGTTACATGCCATTTGATGCAACACTTGTGATTACATTCAAGAAGCAAAGCAAACATCATCGACAAATTGTAGATCTACAAGGTATAAATTTCCATTGTTTACATTCAAGCATTTGCAATTACTTTCTTTCAAGGTTGATTCCTCAACTGGGGTTTGACTGAGGCAAACCCCTATACACAACCCCATTTCCTCTCTTTTCTATGTGTAGGTTGCAGGTGTGCACCTGTAATTGCAGGTTTGCGCTTCATTTGCAGAGATGGAAGAACCCTTTTCATTTCATGGATTTTATGGAGGACCATGTACACTGTTGCCACGGTCTTGATGACTTTTCTCCAAATTTGCAGGACAGATCCAAAGTTACAATGCGATCCCAAACTGATAGCTCCTCATTTCAGTTAATCTCTCTCTTTGTTCCACATAGTCAACAAGTTAACTTTCCCATTTACAAAAGAGGGCAAAACACACTTCAACCCTTGCAATCCACTTGGAATTCTCATCCTTGTCTCTCTTGGATTTGGATCTGGTGGATTAGAGACTCTCTTTTGAATGTAAAGTTCTCCCAAGTGAAAATAATCCTAGTGACTTCATTTCTCTCTACTAGGTGGGGAGTCACTAGGGTTCAATTTTCTGCTTTATAGTATATATGACATATATGCTTGTTATAGAAGATAGGGTATTCAACTTGCATGAGTTATTAAAAAATCTATTGCTAGAGAACATCAAGATGAAAAAAAAACAAGGTTACCCCTTTCGATTTGGATCAAGGTTACCCCTTGTGTTGGGATATGTATTTTCTAGGATCCATTCTGGCTAAGGAGAATGTGATATGGGAATCTGGAGTCCCGGTTGCTAAGCAAATCTTTTGATATCTTAATGGATTGGATAAGAGAGAAGATTCATGCAATGCTTATTTCAAATCATTTTTGGATGCGTGGAGTATTAGTTCAGTACCCCTACTACCAGTTCAGCTAAGGAATGTTTCTCCTCTGGAAAGAGAAAAAGGAAAGAGATAGTGTCTACTGTTAGTTTGGAATTTAAGAAGTGAAAGAAGGACCAGAAAGAAAAAGACATTGTTGCGATTGAAGATTTGGAATCCCCTACGGCTAAGGAAGAAGTGGTTGTTACAGAGCAAAAACTAAAATTATATAAATCTGATGATAATGAGTCTAATTCACTAGAAATTATTTGTAGAAGAAGGATTATGTCAGTATTTTATGGAAAGCCGAGGAGATTGTTGAAGGAAAATTGGAACATTTCTCAGCATTGCTTAGTGATGCTTTTGAGTATGAGAAATTTTTTTCTTCTCCAGATAATTTTTCTCATGTTGTTGATGTATTGGTGGAGTCCATAAGTTTATTTGTTAGCATTAAATTGGTTGTACATTCTTGTAATTTTCTTCTTTTGAAATTGAAGGAGAAGTATAAGCAAATAGTTCAGAAGAAGAGTAGTTTGGGAACTTTTTTTTCTTTACGTTGCTAATCATTGAAGGCACCCTTTGTCATTGTTGTGAAAGGGGGAGAGAAATAGAGTATGGGAGAGATATAGAGAAAGGTAAATTAACAGAGGTATCAATCATATGAGTAAGGGGGAGTTTCATGCATTATTATTTTTGAGATGTTTTGCCATCAATGACAAAGGGGGAGATTGTTAATCTTATGTGATTATTGTCATTGTTTTCATTGATGTCAAACCTGGTTACTTAGTTGGACTGGATGAGGTTTGTTGAGCAATAGTGTAAGATATGTGTGTATGTGATATGTTGTAGTGAAGTATATATGATCTACTGGAGTCATTTCTGGAAGATTCTCTTCTATGGAATCGTGTGTTTTTCTTATCATGGTTTTTATTCAGTTCTGGTATCAACTATCAGTTATATCAATCGTAACAGTTATATAAGATGTATATGTTGTATTTCTATCTAAATGATTATATTACATGGTTTTATATTCTAAAATTTGTGGCATCTGTATCTTGAAGTTTGGGAGTTGTTATGCTTGGAATTTGTGCTTATGGGTCCGAAGTCTATGGGTCCGGTATACCCCTATTTTGTTCAGGTAATCAAGCTGTACATTTTGATAAGCAAAGTGTGTAAAGGATCAAGTGAAGGCTGAATTTTTTATCATGTTTTTTAGTCGAGGCTTTATTGGATAATGTGTTGATTTAAGCATTGTGTTATTGTGTAAATAATTTGTGCTTGGCCATCATAGTATTTTGGTGTATGTGCTTATCAGTATATATACATAGAAGATGTGTGTGTGTGTGTGTGTGTGTGTGTGTGTGTGTGTGTGTGTGTGTGTGTGTGATATTAGACATGAGAAGCAGTATGTGTAACACCAAAGTATATGTGGGTGTTGTATGATAGAGTAAGAAGTGTGCGAGTGATAGAGTTGTGGACAATAGAGTAGTCATAGTGAGAGGAGTATATAGTGGGCAAGTGAAGGTATGTGAAGAAGAGTCCGAGTGTAAACAGTGTTTCAGTAATCCTTTGTTAGATCTATTGCAAGTAGTTGGTTCGATAGAGTAGTGTAGTAATCCCTTACTGGAGTTTCTATAGGTGATTGTAGATAGTGGTATAGTGATCCCTTACCAGATCAGCTATGGGTTCTATGAGTTGTTATCTGAGATTAACTTGGAATTGAATTCATGCATAAGGAGATACAATTTTCCCAATTGACTTACTTTCTATTGTAGTGAGCATTCTAACAGTGAGCCACTTTTGTATTTGGTAGTGAGCCATTTGACAGTGAACCACGCTTTTTATAAACACCATATAACTAGTTATATTATCTTGAGAGACAACCCTCTCCGTGGTTTTTCCCATTTGGGTTTTCCACATATAAAATCCGGTGTTTAATTTTTGGTTGTGTTATTTGTTTATTCTACATTTTCCATTTCATGTTGACGAGAATAATTGATAAGATTAATATATTAGTAAATTTTTTGAAAGTGCGGGAATACTGATTCACCTACCCCTCTTAATATTGCGGTCCATTCAACCAATTCAATAGGATTAACATTTTGTATAAAAGTAGTCATGATAGAAGATGTAAATGTAGGCACACTAGGCAAGGATGTAGGCATAGGAATATAATGATTGACTTGACTAGTTGTTTGATTGTAACCAAGGACTTCGGTGCAACTTTTGATAGGCATGATATTAGTGCCAACAATATGAGCAAGGCCACACAACAAATCAACACCAACTTCATCACTTTGTACCATTCTTTTTAATCCTTCAATCAATGAGATTGGCTCACTTTCCGGGTATTGTTTTTTATTACGGGAAAAACAAGTTTTGAAGGGATCCGAAACCCTTTACTACAAATTACAAAAGATAGATCAAATAGAGTCCAGTCATAACAAAATTACAGCAAAAACAACCAAACAAGACTGAGAGACAAAAAAAGACAAATAAAAGACTGCTTAGCCCACAAAAACAACAAAAGGCCAACAAAATTACAACACAAAACCAACAACAGAAAAATATTAACCCAGATTTTTAAGGTTCTCCTCAACATCAACACTAAGCTAGTGCATCTTCTTGGCAACATTCTTCAAGTCTAGAATGTCCCGAGGTATCTCAATGGCCTTCTTCTTCATACTGGCATGGGTGCTCTTTCCTGGAGGACCCAAATCATTAGCACCTGTAACGTCCTAAAATTGTGACACTTGCAATTTCGATTGCATTTGGGTCTTCACGATGGCGACACAACACTGACCCTGAATGGAGACCCCGAAACTTGTCCATGACACCAAAAACTGCATTTTTCAGCACCCTGGCCTGATTCCTCCTTGCACCCCGCTATCCCTGGAGGTGGGACCATGGCACCCAGTGCCTTGGTCCTTCAGGACTAGGGTGCCCAGTGCCCTGGTCCCCCAGGACCATGGCGCCCAGTGCCCTGGTCCCCCAGGACCATGGCGCCCAGTGCCCTGGTCCCCCAGGACCATGGTGCCCAGTGCCTCCTATTTCTAAGTTTTTCAAGAAAAAAAGAAAGTTTACTCCTTTGGATGAATCATTTCATAGTATTATGAACAAGTTATTGGAACAAAATGTGCTTACTCTTCCTCCTATAAGGAAAATTGATCCTACAAAGATTAATTCACCCTATTTTGATAACAAATCTTTTTGTCAATTTCATCGTCAACCTGGGCATGATACTGAAAAATGTTTTGCTTTAAAGGGTAAAATTCAAGATTTGATTGATAATAATACTATCTCTGTTTCTGGAGTGAATGATAAAGGCAACACATCTGTAGCTCCTCCTAACCAAAATCTTCAGATTTTCATTGATCCATTACCTTCTCATACCTCTAATGTGATTGAGACTAATGATTCCTCTTTCTCATCTGATGGTCTTGTGTCTTTGACTCCGAATGTGATTAACTTTGTAGAGAAGCAAGAAAACCCTAAAGAACCTTCTATCACATTTGATTCTAGTGAAACTATTAGGGCACCTGATGGTCCTTTATATATAGTTGCAAAAGTCAAGAATACACCTTGCCGTGGAGTGCTTATTGATCCTTCGTGCATGGTTAATGTTATTACTGAAGAATTTCTTTTTACTTTGCAATTGAATCAAGTGATCTATGACAAAACAGATGTGATTGTGAAATTATTTGATGCATTTTCTTCTCCTGCAATTGGTTCTATTACATTACCTATTGAGGTCCATAACAAATCCCTTGGTGTAAACTTTGCTATTATTCCTTCATCCGAAGAATTTTGTGTGAAGCTAGGCTATCCTTGGCTATCTTCCATGAAAGCTATTGCTTCTCCTATTCATAAATGTTTGAAATTTCCCCATAATGGTGAAGTTGTTACTGTCAATCATAGTCTCTTTAAACCAGTTGAAAGAACTTCTAGCGTTCCTATTGATTATTTTTGGCCTAAACAATTCCAATCTCTTCCTCCGCGAAGTGATCATCTTTTCAAATCTTATCAAAAGTGGAAAACAGATATGATCTTATCTCTAAGTGAACCTAGAACACCCAAACTTGATATTACTATCATTCTTGAGAAGGAAGTTCTTCCTTTGAAAGATAAAACTAATGTCTTTCCTCAAGAAGATTCCCAACCCATTCCTATGGATGTGACTATGTCTATGTCTAATAAACTTCCTAAAAGTAGACCTATACCTCCTCGTCATGATGGACTTGGTCTTCTTCCTAAACCAAATATTCCTCCTTTATATGGAGCAGTTCGTCCTCCTTCCTTTTATAAAGAGAAGAGACCTTCCTCTTCTCCTATTATCCAGCCTAAGAGACCACAACCTAAACACCCAAGGGATAAGGATGAGAACATTCCTCCTCCTCAATTTTCTCCACTTCCTACTAAGACTAGACGAAATCATTCTACACGTGAACGCTGATGAAAGCATCGTCTTAGAGCTCAAGCAGCTGCTTCTCAAACTTTACAATCTCCAAAAACACCTTCAACAAGCATTATTCCATTTTCTCCAAAATCTCCTAAACATAAGATGCATGATGGTCTTGATCTTGTGCGAGTTAGAGATCCTATTTTTATAAATCTTGATGATGATATAGATGAAAACGTTATTCATGATGAAAATGTTACTTCTCTTGCTTCTGATAGTGAACATGAATATGTTGATGTTGATAACCATTTATCTAACGAATTTTCTAAAGCACTTATCCTAGCTCCTAGACAAGAACAACGTGGCTTGGAACATGAACATAGCCCTTGTTTGGATCTCTTGATAGCTCCATCTGCTGTGTTGGATGTTCCTCCTCTAGCATGTTCCCTGCCTTCCCGAAACATTGATCAGCAAGATCGGGGGGTAGATGACGTGCTAGACTAGTTCATTAGCAGAGCAGATTCTCTCCTCCTCTCTTGTGTTACTTCTTCTATGTGTTATTCTCATTCTTCTATTTGTTGTCCTTAGTGTTGTCTACTTGAGGACGATGCAAAGCATTGAGATCTCTTTTGGTCTCTCTCATGTTGACTCAAAAGACACATGTGTTCCCTTCTTCTAGGTGACCTTCCTTGATTGGGGAATGAAGAAAAATTATGCATACATACATATGATATACATGAATTATCATACAGCATACTGACCTTGAGGAAAGGGAAGTCACCTCATGCTTTGTGTTTTGTGTCTATTATCCTTGGGTTTATCTCACACTTGGGGGCTAAATCTTTGTGATAACGTGCTCCTTTCTCATTTCTTATGTGTATCACTACCTTAAAGCAATCACCCCTGTTGAGGCGTGTGCGATCGCTTTAACGTAGGGGGGCATACATCCTGTCTATCCCTTCAGGATACTTGAAAATTTCTTGGCGAACTTAGCTTTGCCTTGAAAATTTTTGGTATTTCTCTTGCATGACTCATAGTGAGGGAACCTTACTACTGACAGTCATGGTTCTCCCTCATGATCTTCCCTTTTACTTTGTCAATTGAAGTCGTAAGATCCTTAGTCCACTGGGGGCTTGGTGTGTCTTGCCTCCTTGATGTGGTGAAAGTCTTTCAATGTTGTTTCCTTGTACTTTACCAGAAGTATGAGCGTATGCTTATACTCCAGCTAAAGTGGGGGCTAAATGTAGCATCCTAAAATTGTGACACTTGCAATTTTGACTGCATTTGGGTCTTCACGATGGTGACGCAACACTGAACCTGAATGGAGACCCTGAAACTTGTCCATGACACCAAAAACTGCATTTTTCAGCACCCTGGCCTGATTCCTCCTTGCACCCCGCTGTCCCTGGAGGTGGGACCATGGCGCCCAGCGCCCTGGTCCCTGGCCCTATTTTTGGGCCCGGTCTCTTTTGGGTCTCGGGTCTTTAAGTTTGCAAATTGGAAAATAATCTTTCCTGGTCGGCCTAAGGTCGGAAAAATCAGTCTATCAACCCTAATTGGCAAGTATATAAACTACATTTTCCTCTCTCATTGGGGAAGATGGAAAAAAGGCGGAAGCGATATTCAAACATTCAAGCATTCAAGCATTCCTTCAAGCAATTGATCATTCTAAGTCTCCATTCAAGGCTAAGTGTTGCATTCAAGACAAGGATTCAACCATTGAAGAGGAGATCACATACTACAACATACAACATACAACATACAACAACATCTACACCTTCGCATGTAAGAATACAAACATTCTTACAACAAGGTACTAGTACTTGTTTTACATTACAATCATTTACATTTACAGCATTTCTCATTTCTTGGTTAATTCCAAAACCGGGGTTTGACCTAAGGGAAAATTCCTAATCCCTAACCCCCCAATCGTCTTCGCTTTTCTGTGTGTAGGTTGCAGGTACGCGGTTGTAATTGAAGATCTGGAATCCTTGTGCAGAGACGAATAGATCCCCCTTCGTTTCGCAGATTTTTCGGAGGACCGTGTGCACGCCGGGCGCCATCATCCCATCAACTTTCACTCAAATTTACAAGACAACACCGTCTCCACATTTTACTACTAATTCCAGGTCTGCAGCTTCATCCTACATCCCTATCTCTATTTATAAGTGAATCTTTCTCACTTTTCATGCATTCCTAGCTTAATCCTTCTATCTACATTCTTTACAAAAGAGGGTAGCCTTGCTGTCTTAACCCTTGAAACTCATTTAGAATCCAATCTTGCATTGTGTGGGATTGGATCTTGTGGGTTTCAACCCCTCTTTTGAATGTAAAGTCTCCCCTAAGTGAAAACCGTCAACCCTAGTGACCTCCTTCCCCTCTCCTCGGAGTGGTGGGGGGAACACTTAGGGTTCGCTCGTGATTTTCCACTTTACAGCACCAACAACCATCTCCTTATCCATATCCACAACAACCTTGTCCATGTGAGCTTTCTCTAGCTTGCTGACCATGCTAGTCATAGTGTCTGCAGAAGCCTTCACAATGTCCTGTCTACTCTCCATAATTTCCCTGAGGGTAGTCTCACACTTTGCAATTATGGCCTTCATATCCACAATTTTTTTTCAAATATTTCCTTAACATGTTGAGTAGCTTCCATATTCTTGTCCAAATAATCTTTCATCACCTATTTTTCACTTTCAGTCCACAAAACACTAGCCGAAGTACCCTCAACCATCTCTTTACCAGCATCGACAGGGTGAGCTCTCATAGTACTATGCAACAAATCTTTAGCATTAGCCTGCATTACTTCCATCTTGGAAGATAAAGACCGTTGCTTAAGATTGATATTTTTGATTTCATAGAATACCCATATGTGTTAGATACTTGATTAGTCTCAAAGACACTGAGAGGGGGGGGGGTGAATCAGTGTCTAACCGGTCTATGAAATATTTAAACTTGTTTGCAACTTTACAACCCAAATGAATGTACCGATAAATGAACAATAAAGTAATAAAGAGAAATAATAATATAACCATCAATGCACACCATAACACAGATATTTTGGTGAGGAAACTCGGTAGGGGAAAAACCTCGATGGGATTTGTGACCCACAATATTTACTCACTGGCCAATATGAATAAATATTACTAATACAATAGGGGCCTGCACATGCAGGAAGGCCAATAGCCTAGAGCTCATTGCTCAATACAAAATAGGAGTCCCACTGACTACAAAATTGGATGATTAAATCCAATGATAATGTACTACTCAAAATAGCATCTACAATGTTGGATTCAGTACTGGTTTAAGCTTTGTCAAATACCTCTACCATAAACCTTTCTTCACTTTGCTCAACTCTTATTCGCTCATCAAAATTATTACATCAAAATGTATATACAAATATTCGCTCTCATAATCATTACCTAGATACATAAACTTCTTCTACAAAATGACCTACAAGATCTGATACATATATGAGTCTTTACAATACATCATGTCGGCTACAAATAATTAATTACATTACAATATAATTTGCATAAAGAAAACTTTATCTTATGTCGGCCTGGGTGCCAGTATGATTCATTGCCGGTGTAAACTAGATGCCAGTGTTAATGAACTTTGTGTAGCTGCCGGTGCTGGTATGTGAGTCTATTACCAGTGTAACCTATGAACCATATTACCAGTTGGTTGCCATCAATGACAACATCAACAATTCTAATGTGAGTGTAGAATGCCAACAATCTCCCCCTTTGGTATTGATGGCAACATTCATGAGAAAAATCCAAAAACTGTTATCCAAAAATGAAGTCCAAAACTAATCCAAAAATAGGAGTGCTCCCCCTGAGAAAATGATCTCTTCTGTACATATTTCTCCATACTTCTACTCCCCCTTTGACATCAATGACAAGGATGTCAAAAAGAAAAAAATATACCTCATAGCCTGTATCCAGTTATGTACAATTTGAAAGATATCCGCCAAAATCAGATTAAGACTTTGCATGAATTTGGTGCTGTCAGAAATAATGGTTTCAGTCTGTTGGATCATACCGGTCAAATAATGCATCTGTTACTCCGGTGATCTTTCTCCTTGAATTGTTGCTTTAGACAACTCAATCCGCTGAGTTATAAGGTTGTCCAATCTAGGACCAAGTTTGTTTTTCAGCTTATGTGCCTTCATTGTTATCCTTGCATTTTCTTTTTCTATTTTCTCAATCTTTTCCTCAAAAACTACCATTTCTTGATTAAAAAATTGAGGAAAGTTCTGAAGAACCTATCATATTATCTGCTATATCATCAATCTCTTTTTGTGTTTTCTTTATCTCTTCCTCAATGTCTTCTGTCAGGTTGTGAGGATTGCATGCTTCCTTATACAATTCATTATATTCCAGAATAGTGGAATTGAGTACCTGTAATAAGGAATCGATATGCTCAGTGCAGTCCTTGGTAGTTTTATCAAAGAATTCACTTTTCTCCTTATTCACCCTTTCCTTAACAGTCTCCTCATTAATCTTATCCACAGTTAGAATATTTGAAGCAATGAATTTGGACAATGTGTCCAATTTAATTACCTAAAGATCCATCAATATGATCTATCTTACAAGCTGGTGCAATCATTTTTAATATAGGTAATGTATCATCAATGACCTTAAATTCTAAGGCGTTGCAATTTTTGATCCTCTTTATTGAATCCAAAAGTACATCAGTCACATTAGTAGGTCTATAATCCATGGTGGAAGTGCTAGGCTCAACAATAACTTTCTTTTCTTCAGATACTTGTCCAATTGCTTTAACCACTTCTTCCTTGTTTCCATCATTGACCTCTTCTTTATTCACTGTTTTTGCCTTTTTCTCACTCTATGTTTCAAATTTATTTTCAACCTTACTGTCATCCTTACTTTCTGCCTTTCTGACTGCCAGTTCAACTATACTCTATTCAGGGTCTTTCTCTACCGGTTTCTCTATCTTCTACTGAGTGTTAATATTTATAGGTTCAGTTTGTGCTTTTACCTATGCTTCTGCCAGTTTCTCAATGTTAGGTTGAGTAACATTTGGGATGGTATCAGGTTTCTCAACTTTTGCTGGTAGCTCAATGTTCTGAGAGTCAACAGTGTTGACCATTGACTCAGAGATCTCAATATTTATAGCTTTAGTTTGCTTTACCTCTGTGGTTTCCTTGTCCATGACAATGTTGAAGTCTTGTGTGTCCACATTCATCGTAAAAAAAACTTCAGATTTTGGATTAGTGTCATCTCTAGTTATTTCCTTTGCCTTCTCTTCTAGTTGACTGTCAGTTTGTACTGGTGCCTCTGCAGTTATTGGTGGGGTGTCCTATGCCGATGGAGGAAGGTTATCCTTGACCGTTATATTAGGCACACTAACAATTTTACCTTTACCTTTATCCTTCTGATATACCTTTTCAAAAGACTTATCCATTTTTTGTCTATCTGTTTCTTCTTTCTTTTCTCTTTCCACCAAAAATATGTCCCACTTGTCTACTGTCTCATCTGCAATTTCCTTAACTTGGCTTTCCATAAGGCTAACCTGCTGGTGACCACTTACAAAAACTGTTCTATTTGCCTCTGAAATTAAGTCATCAATTTCCTATTTGGATTTAGCAAGATGCACAACAAGTAGAGCCTCTACTTTCAATTTCTTATCTAATTCCATAACCAACATTCTTTTAGCCTCTAACCTCAAATACAGATAATTAGGCAGATCATCTACAACCTCAATGAGAACTTTCTTGTAGATATCAAGGTGCAAAATAATGCTTTCCTCTGTAGTGTTTTTATCTGAATCCTTGAAAGAATGATAAAGTTTATTTACATTGCTAAGGTTACCTTCTTATGTAATTTCAGTGATCAATTCCTCTGGTGTAAGAGTATCCGGTGCCTTAGGTTTTGATTTCTTCTTTGGAGTTGCCTTCTTCTTTGGACCATTAGGTTCTCTTACAACCTGTTGTTTCTTTCTTTGAGTTCTTGACTTCTTTGTAGATGGAGCAGGTGTCAGTGAAGGTTTTCTTTTCTTCCTTTCAACTCTTTCAAATTCAACCACTTTATCTTTTTTTGTCTCAGAAGAAGTAACAACTGGGGAAACATGAGCTACCAGTGTCTGCTCTGATTGACTTTCTTTTATACTAGCAGCAATACCACCAAGACTCATTAATCCTTCTGTAACATCTTTTACCATTTTAGAAGCATCTTTCATGAACTTGTCTCTTTTCTTCCTCTCCTTCATCATAGCTACACCACTTTCAATGGTTTCAACATTGCCAAATATTTCCTTTGTTGGTTCCGGTGGTGCATCTAGGAGTATTTTTGCATATGATTCCAAAATGTGAGAGTCCACCTCATATCCCATTTCAGTAATCCATACAGTTCTGGGTCTAACTGCTTCCATCCAAATTTCATCTCTCTTTACTACAAAGCATATTTGTTTATCATATTTGTCTACAATGCTTTGGGAAATCCTTTCTCTCTGTTTCATTCTGGTTTGGAAATTCTTGAAGTAGTCTTTAACCAACTCATCACTGTTAGCTCCCATACTGGTGATTGCCTCCTTTATCTATTTTCCAACAGAAATATCATAGGAAAAATCTTTATGACCCATGCCTGGGATTTCCTTTGAAAAGTAAAGCATTAAACATACTAACAGATTTCCAAATTTGAATGTTCCTTTCTTGTCACCTTTTATCTTATCCAAATTTTCTAGCAATTCATCCTTCAAACATTCACAAATATCAATCTTTGCATTGTTTACAATCATCTCATGTGCACTGTGAATGCATGAACTTGACACAAAATTCAACTTGTTTGTATGACCAACTTTATATCCAATGACCATGCTGGCAAATTTAACATTTTTATCCTTTATGTCATTAACCCTAAGTGATTGGTTGTCATATGTAGCTCCGGTTAAGCTCATAAATTCTTTGTTAGGGATTTTTTTCTTCTTGTCAGGTCTAGAATTGGTGGAGGGTAAACCAGTAACAACTTTAATAGCTTCCTTGGTAATCTTGAATATTGAGTCCAACCACATAAATTCTTTGTGAACCTTGCTAAGGATATAGTGGACGACTTCATCTGATAATTCTGGCATATGGAGGATGTCTATGAAACCTAAATCCTCAACTACCTTATGTTACGGTTTCACTATTCCATCCTTGTCAATAATTACATTCATGTACATGTTCATCAAATCTTCAGACCCTAAACTTTCTATGTTGCAATGTATGTATGTCCTAGGGTCTTCAGTGAATGCGACTCCCTTCAAAATTTTAGAAAATGCACCAATAGAATCATCCTATTTTGCTATCTTAGGAATGATCTTAAAAATGGGTCTAGGTCGCTTAATGTTTTCCATAATGGTAGGGTTTGCTACGAATTCAGGAACAGAAGATGAAGATGCCATTGTGAAAGATAAATGCCTTTTAATTGTGAAATCCTTGAATGCCTTGAAAAGATCTTTGCACTTCACCTTTAGAATGCCTTTGCTCAATTTCTGTCTCTTCAAATGCTTGGATTCTTGGTGAATTGAAATGAGAGGTTACAATGCCTTTATAACCAAAAATTGACTTACAACCACAATAAATGCTTGCCGGTGAAGTGAAAAACTCCACACATCCACCGTTAAAGAAGAAATATAACTTCTTACTATCAACCAAGGGTAAATGCATGGTTTTCAATTTGTTTCCTTACCCCTAAGGATTATTCCTTAGTTGGATGAAGAATCTCCTGTTGGTGCAGGATTACCATGTTCTGCCGGTGCAGTGATAGATTCATCACCTCTCTGATCTCTCTTCTTAATCCATTGTTTTGAAAATTCTTGCTTGATTTCAGTCACCTTTTCTTTGACTTTGTTATTAGATCCTTTATTGTCCACCAGTATAGTCTTGCTTCTACAAAATTTTGCAATATGCCCAATCTTGTTACATGCATAACAAGTTACATTATTTCTCTCAATAGCCTTTCCATAACCTTGACTGGTTTGAGTTCTGCATTGATTAGATAAATGTCCAAATCTACCATAAACATATTATTTCACATTCATTCTGCAATTGTATGAGTTATGACCATTTTTTATTGCATTTGGAACATTGACCGGTGGGTAAGTTTGTATTTTGATTATTCCTAAATCTGCACTGATTTTCTCTATGACCAAATTTGTTGCAATTAAAATATTTCCCATTAAATTTATAAGCATTAGGTTGCCTTACCGGTTTGCTGTGATCATGGTTGTTTGCAGTCCCAAAACTTTCTCCATGTTCAAATCCAAGTCCAACTGTATCTCCATCAGGTTTCTGACTTTTCAACATATCATTAAGATTATCTGAACTCTTCTTGAATTTGTCTTTGTATTCATTTGCAATGACCAACTCACTTTCCAAAGTGCTAACTTGTCTCAAAAGTTCCTCTTTGTCATGTTGCATGTGAATCAAATTTGTTTTAAGCATATCATTTTCATAACTAATCCTTTGAGATTCATGAGATCTTTCATTTAGTCTTCTGGCCAAATCTTCTTCATTTCTCTTTCCATCTTCAATATCTTTGCATAGTCTCATGGTTAAATCTTGCATCTCATTCTTCATGTTACTATTCTCTTGTCTCAATTTCTCTGTAATATCTCTGAGAGTTTCTTTTTCTTCATCATCTTGATTTTGCAATTGCACATGTAATTATTTTCTTTTATTCTTTTCTATAACCAGGTTATCTTGAAGTGCTTTGATAAATTCCCAAGCAGTTCTGAGTTCATCTTCCAGTTTGATATTCTTCAATTTTTCTGCATCAAAATCTTCAAGAACTCCTTCCAACTGTTGTCACAAGCTTTCCATTGTTACCAGTTTCAAAATCTTTCTCAACCTGTTAGGCTTCTGCAAATAAAGGACTAGGCTCTGATACCATTTGTTAGATACTTGATCAGTCCCAAAGACACTAAGGGGGGGGGGGGTGAATCAGTGTCTAACTGGTTTATGGAATATTTAAACTTGTTTGCAACTTTACAACCCAAATTAATGTACCTGTAAACAAGCAATAAAACAATAAAGCAAAATAATAGTATAACCATGAATGCACACCATAACACAGATATTTTGGCGAGGAAACCGGGTAGGGGAAAAACCTCGGTGGGATTTGTGACCCACAATATTTACTCATTGGCCAATATGAATAAATATTACTAATAAAATAGGGGCCTGCACATGTAGAAAGGTAAACAACCTAGAGCTCACTGCTCAATACAAAATAGGAGTCCCACTGACTACAAAATTGGATGATTAAATCCAATGACAATGTACTGCTCAAAATAGCATCTGCAATGGTAGATTCAGTACCAGTTTAAGCTCTGTCAAATACCTCTGCCATAAAACTTTCTTCACTCTACTCAGCGCTTATTCACTCATCAAAATTATTACATCAAAATACATATACATATATTCACTCTCATAATCATTACCTAAATACATAATCTTATTCTATAAAATGACCTACAAGATCTGATACATATATGAGTCTTTACAATACATCATGTCGGCTACAAATAATTAATTACATTGCAATATAATTCACATAAAAAACTTTATCTTATGTCGGCTTGGGTGCCGATATGATTCATTGCTGGTGTAAACTGAATGCTGGTGTGAATGAACTTTGTGTAGCTACCAGTGTAACCTGTGAACCATATTACCAGTTGGTTGTCATCAATGAGAACATCAACAATTCTCATGTGAGTGTAGAATGCCAACAATATGAAAAGACAGAAAACCTCCAAAGAGAAGTTTTTGGCGACATTAAGCACATCAAATGGTATCTCCTATTTAGGATGAAAATTCTGAGGGAAAAATCTGCCGAATCTTGAGAATTCTGCTCCGAGCCATGAGAGGGAGATGAAACCTCAACATTTTGAGTTTGGCCCATGGAATCCAAGTCATCAGAGCTATCAGAAACCTTCAAAGTGGCTTTTCAAGATTTACCCTTAGGGCGTTTACTCGAGCCTTCCCCACCAGCACCAGGGGAACCCATACTCACACCCACAACAACCATCTTCGCCCCAGTTTTGGCCTTTTTGCTAGAATGAGGGGCATAATCCGCATCATCACTATCATTTTCTCATCCTTTCAACTTAGATTCCTCACTACCATCAATATTTTCAGTAGAAACAAGGGATGGCTTATTGAGTTTTCAGAAGCCCTAGCTTTCAAATGCTAAAAAATCAGGGCAATTAAACCTTGGTGTAAAATAGGATTAACATGGGGGTTTTCCTTGAAATAGGCAATACTTGCATTCAAATAAGATAGAAAATAAAATGTGAATGACATTTTCTCATTGTGACGGAAATGGTTAAGGAACACAAAGTGATACCCGTAAATTTTAGTGAACCTGCCGTCCAGAGTGAAGAACTCCATAATCCTCTTCAAAAGTCCTTGCCATATGACTTTAATCTACTTCGGCTCAAAATAGGTCTTATTGGCTTTCAATTGGTGTTCACATTCCTTCTCCTTCTTGGGGAATCTCTTCACAACAACAACAAAGATTTTTATCTCTCTGTAAAACTTAATCCCCTTTGTACACATCCCCATCACTTCAACAATAAGTTCTTCATTAATCTCAGTCACCATACCAAATAGAAACACCTTACCATCCTTCCATCCCTTCACAAATTGTCTCATAGCACTCTAGTTGTGCCCATGCATCTTCTCCAGAAAAGTCACCACACCCCCCTTCTATAATCTATGCCAAATGGTAGGATTCTTCTTCTAGTTAGCACAGTTAGGAGGTTCCACCCGACGTCACTGACCCCCCATAGTATTAAAACTCATCTCAGAGACATCCAAAATTAGAAGAACATGGTTTGCAATAGAAAAACAAGCAATGACTTCAAAATCAAATAACGCCCATAAAGAATGTGAAGTTTGGTAGTAATAATAGCAACTTAAGGTAGCCAACCCAAATGCTTGCCATAAAATGATGACAAAATTAATAACTTTCATCATAAAAAATAGTAGGGATCTCCTCATATCTGCCATTTGTTCGATCATGCATAAGGAGTGACCGAACCTCAAAATACAAGGTGTCTTAATTAAACCACACCTTCCTAGTGTTAATTCTAACCCCTGTGTTTGCGAAATAGTCCGCTACACAATTACCTTCTCTATAATTATGAGAAATATAATTTACTCCTCGAAAGTATTGATTATATTTTTGGAGGTATTAATAATATTTTCAATCGTCCATGAAGGTGAACTTTTCCTTTTAAGACATTGAATAATATTATTCGAGTCTCCCTCAATCCACACCTTCCTGCATCGAAGTTGCTTAGTAATTTGCAAAGTTTGGAAGGCGCCCATGGCTTCAGCAAGGTGGTTGGTCTGTGTATCCATGGACTTTCTGAGTATTGTTGACTCATCCATTATTTATGATTTTCAAATTCATTGTCAATATTCTCCAATCGGTCAATGGAAACCGTAATTAGTGATTCATTCACATCATGATAATTAGGAAAATAATGGGGATAAATGACACCATTTATTGGATTAGAGGAACCATCGACATTCTCATGAAATAAGTTGTTCTAATTAGGCTCCATATACTTAGTAATTAATCCTTGGGAAGCCTTAATTCTACAACTTCTTCTCATGAGAATGTTGTAGGTAGGACTAATGGTAGTAAAAATCATGCACAAAGGAGGGAAATTTGAATTTAAAATTTAAAATTGTGATTAAAAAGTGCAAAAAATTGTAAAAATAATTGATAAACCAATTAATTAAGCAATTCGATTTGTGAATTTGAAAGATAAAAGCTTCTATATCATAGCATAGCATATCATAAAGATCAAATTTGAATATAAATTTGTAAAATTATGCAACCCACAAGTAAATTTTAGAATTATAAAATAGGGTTTTTGTGAATTCAACCACTAAATTTATGTAGTTCAATTTAAAATTAGGTCTAAGAGTTCAAATTTGAATTTTAAATTGCATATAATCAGATCTAAGATAATTAATCCAAATTAGACAACCCACAAGTTCAATTTTAGAATTATAAATTAGGGTTTTTATGAATTTAATTTCTAAATTTATGTAATTCAACTGAAAATTAAACTTGTGAATGTAAATTTGAATCTTGAAATTCATACACTCTTAAATCTAAGAACATAAATCATAAATTGAGGTGTAAGATGTTGGATTCACCAAAATGTGAAGGGTGAAATATTAGGGTTTCACCCAATGATGTAGTAAAACCGCTAATTTTTTCTTAGGGACCTTTAGTTAGGGAAATATAGAATTTGATAGATCTAGCCTTGATAGATATAGATTTTGATAAAAATCTAGGGGTTTTAGATGTCTCTTCTTTCCCTTTGAATTGAATTGATTTGATTAATAATGCTGAAATTAGGGTAAATGTATTTAAATTGAAACAAATATGCATAAATAGTGAGCTATAGTTGTCAAACGAAGCTACAAACCTAGATTTGAGCAATATGTGAGTGTTCAGATTTGTTCCCAGAAGGTCATCCTAAATTTTTAGGACTAGAAAGCCCATCATTCTGGCCCTCTAAACTTTTTCCCATCCAAAAAGGAATTTATTTGTCTTCGTGAATAATGTCAATCCTGAAAATTGCAACTCTATACCTATTCCTGTACACAATAGAGAAGGGAAAATGGTTGGGAATAGGGGTTCGCCTTAGGTCAAACCCTAGTTTTAGAATTAACCATGAGATACATTTGAAATGTAAATAAAATGTTGTAATGGAAATGATTTCCTTTTGAAGGAAATCTTGAAAATGTTTGAAACACTAAATGTAGACACCTAAAAATGTCTCATTGATCATATACTAATTATTCGTCTAATTGATTAAATAATTCTTTAATTATTTAATTAAGCTAATTAATCTTATTCTTCTAATTTAATATTTCCTAATCATTTTACTAATTATTTCTATTTCCTATTCTTTCATCATTTAATCATTTAACCATTTTTTAATGTTAATTAAATATTTATTATTTAATTAAGTTTGATTAATTCCCCAATTTAAATAATCTTTATTATTTAAATAAATTAATTTTCAATTTCTATCTCTAATCAATTAGTCATTCAACCCTTTTCTAAATATTAATTAAATATTTATTATTTAATTAATTGTGATTTAATTTCTTTAATTAAATAATCTTTATTATTTAATTAAATTCAATTTCTAAATAATTAAATAGGTTCTTTAAATTATTTAATTAGCTAATTAATTATTCAATTCCAAATCCCCAAATTTTAATTTCATTCTTCTTCTAATTTTATAATTCTTCTAATTTCTTCTAATTTCTTCTAATTTCAAATACATGTGCATGATTTCAAAAATCAAATTGAAAATCAAAGTCAAGTTCTAAATATATTCAAATACTAAATTGAATTTAAAATAAATTCAATTATTTGAATAAATCTCATGCAAAGATTAAATTGAAAATCTAAGTTAAAGTTCAAGCACATGCTAAATTAATTAATTCAATCTATTAATTAATTAAATCATTTATCTCTCCAATCTCTATTTCCATCTTTTAGTTAGCTTTTTCTAAAGAAAGCTTTCTTTGTCATCGTCTTAATTTTCCTCCGATCACCCTTTTTCTTCCCTCAGATAGCTTTTTCTCAATCAGTTAACTCAATTAATCTATTCTGTTTCAGCTCTAAATCAGGGGTTCAACTATCAATTTTCATGTGAGCTCACCTGAGTTCCACCTCTTGATCAATCTGTTCTACCTTTCAATCAATCTTCTCCAATAATTTATAAATTGAGCATTCAATCTGCATTTTCAATCCTCCTCCTCAATCCTCGAGAATTACTCAACAATCACGAACTTTGAATCTTTGTGTCAATTGTAGGTTGCCAGCGCAATATATGAGAGCCATCATACCACAAAGAAGAGAAGAGCAATGGAAGCTATATGCGATCATGGAATAGGGAGTTTTGATTAATATATTTTCCATTCCTATTTCTTAATTGCATTATTTCATTGTCTGTTTGTTTGAATTCTTTGATTAGATAGGGATTCGTGATTTCCCTTTGAATTCTAATTAATATTTAAAGATGAATTTTACATGTGACATTTTGGTGAACCCAACGTGAACAACAACTAATTAACCTTCTTTGGTTTCTGTGTATTTTGGCAGATTGTACGAATTATCTTTTTTTTTTTTTTTTTTAGGTTGCGCAGATTTTGAGAAAAGATCTCTTCGTTGTGCATTCGCGGTTGCATCATCACACAATTGCATAGACAGGGCTACATAATCAACCAGACAGGGTTACAAATTCGTGCAGAACCCATCACACAATCGCCCTTACAGGATCACACAATCACCCTTACATCATCACACAATCGCTCTGATACTGTCACACATTCGTTTTGATAATTCTATTTTTTTTCCTTTTGTGTTCTCTAATCTATGTAATTCTACATGAAATTGAGTAAATCTAGAAACAAATTATTTATATTACATGTTTTTGTTATAACAGCTTATGGCACGTAAGGTACAATTCAGGATTTCGGGTGCCAGAAGGATAAAGGAACAAAGAAGGCAAGCCAAAAGCTATAATAGAATTCTCAAAGCAGAAAAGAAGATACAAGATTGGGAAGACCAACCAGCCATTGACATATACAACAACTTAGTTCTCTCATATCGGGTGAAATATGATTTGATTAACATTGAATGGATGATGAGAGATCTAGCTAGGACCTCACAATTTGTTTTGTAGGTTTCTGATCAAATTTAGCTTCAATTTTTTATTTTTTGTGTTATCTGCCTGTGTGTCACACAATCACCTTGTTATCATCACACAACCAACCTGTTAGGATCACGCATTTTCCCTATCAAGATCACGCAATCAATCTGACAATATTACGCAATCACCTATTCAAGGTCACACAATCGAGCAGGTATCATCTCGCATTCGTTTTTGTTAATTTTGAGTTCTCTATTTTCTATTGATTTGATTTTACTGCTAATCATCTGTTTGTAGCCTGTGGCGAATTTATAGAAAGGATCAGATTAGTATTAGATCAATTCCACTCATGCTCTCACATTTTATCTTTTGGTGCTTAAAATCAACATTGGTTAAAATTGACATGCATGCATAAACACTTTAGTTTGGGCTTAAAATTAACATTGGTTAAAATTGACATGCATGTATAAACACTTCAGTTTGGGGCTTAAAATTAATACTGGTTAAAATTGACATGCATGCCTTCACATTTCAGTTTGGTGTTTAAAATTGACATGCACATGCCTATTCAACACCTCGATTTGGGCTTTAAAATGAACGTGAATCAGGCTGCATATAGATTAAATCACATTTGCTTTTCTTAAGGGAAATAAATTTTATCATGTTTGGGGTGGACCTACTATTGCATTAACTAAATTTCCACTCGCCTTCGGGGTCTTGGGAGATATGAAGGAGGTGACAATGACACTCAATTTAATTTTATTTCACGTAGTGAGGGGTATCTTTGACTGGGGATTTCATCACCCCACAGAGGTACTTCGAATTGGGATCCGTTGGGGATATCATCTCTCCCAGCATACTCTCGAGTGGGTTTTTTGAGCCGCTATATAAACATACTGGTCAGGCGGCTAGAGTGTTGAGTGAATTCAACGTATGTGGGGGCCTTCCCTGCACCGATAAGCTCAACTAAAGTCTTAAGTGGCTTGCTCTAAGAATCCATTGTTGGATCGTGATCCCTCAAAATTTTACAATAAGAACCAACTTAGTAGCCCAAAATCTTACATTCAGTGATTCTAGGAGTGCAGATCATACCCCATAGATTCTCTTCATGTACCTTGTATTATGATACATAAATCCCTTGGTTATAAGATCTTTGGATCTTTGGGGTAAGAGAGACTAGCATGCCCGAGAAGTGTGTGCCATGGAGTGGAGCCAGTGCTACCAGACTCTCTATCTGTTTGTTTTGTTTTGGTATTTTGTAAGGTCCTCATTTGAATGGCTTCCAATTTCTAGCCTAAGCTTATCTTCTGTGTCTTTATATGTAGCGTTGTATCAGACCAGTATTGAGTCAGTCATTTGGGCTATTTCAGGCCCTATCCTGCGTATCTCTGAATTCTCTGAGATTGTTTGAAAAACCAGTTCAGTTAGCTATATTTACCTCCAAACAATTATTCTCACACTTGAAAAAACCACGAAACTTGTCCTATACACAGAATTACTAAAAACCAAGTCCATTTTTGGAACTCAAAACTAAAAGATTTATACACTTGTGACCATAGGAAGTCCTTGCATAGTCCTCATTTACGTCCTTATTATCATCATAAGTCCTTGCATAGTCTTGATTTACATCCTTTCTATCCTCTTAATTCCTTGCATAGTCCTCATTTACATCTTAAGTCCTTGCATAGTCCTCATTTACATCCTAAATCCTTTCTAAAGTCCTCATTATCATATAAGTCCTTGTCTAGACCTCATATACATTTGTCTTAGTCCTTCGTCATTTGCATAATCATCCTACAAATTCATAACATGCGTCTTAATGGGTCTCGCAGGTGATGGTTTGCTCCCATTCGAGCAACCTAATCTAGTGCCAAACGGTGGTCAGTGAGAAATTATTGAAGGTCTAGCTAACTTAGCTTGGGACTCAAGGAGAAATGCACCACGGTATATAGGAGTCGAATACGAGATAAATATCAAATATAAAATTGCTCGTAGGATCGATAGATAAATTCTTGTAGAACGTCTAAGAGAAGATATGGAAAAACTTGCACTCGAGAAATCCCAAAATACTTAACAAGTCTCGCGTCAAAATCCCCAATAGAGAGTCTAGTATAGTTTTGCATACCTCATACCTACGTCTAGAGTCTAGCATTAGTGGTCATCTTGCATAAAGTTATAAACCACCATCATATAGAAGTCTTAAATGCCCATCACAAGGTCACTAAAGGTAAAAGGTATGATGGACCCAAATAACGACTTGTCAGTAAATCCAACTTGGAATATGGACATATCTACTAATCAACAATCAGGTACTCAGTCAATGTCTACACTACATGAACAACACCAACATTTAACACGGGAAGAAATTGAGTCATCTCAACAAGATCTACATGTCCTTATGATCTTAGATGCACTTATACATAGTGATAGGGACAAGTATCTCTCGTTGTTATTACAAAATGGGGCAAAATTACCTGAGGATTTTGATGTCACAGGATCTAAGTTCCTACCCATTTTATGTTTATGAGGCCCCAAAATGGGCCCTTTTAGAGAGGACCAAGGTGTTGGGTGATCTTGTCCTAGACATTAGAGGCCTAGGATCTTGGGGGGAGAAATTTATAACATGAAAACTTGACTGAAATTGCATAGTGTGAGTAGAATCAGGGCTACAATTAGGCCTTAGGGGATGAATGCCAAGGTCAGGGCCCAAGTGAGGACAAAATTGTAAGGGAGTACAATTTAGGATGCTACATAGATATTTCATTGTGATGGGTTCCTTTTCCAATCTCTACTTTGCCTTGGTTTTCTTCTTTGTAGTTCCTTGTACTTCTACCTCAGATTAAACCCTAAGAAGTGTGTCTTTGGGGTCACATCCGACAAACTTTTGGGCTACATTGTATCAGAAAAGGGCATTGAAGTGGATCCAACAAAGGTTTAGGCTATCATGTAGATGCTACCTCCTAAAAACATTAGCCAACTACGATCTCTGTAGGGCAAGCTAAAATCCATCAGATGATTTATTGCTCAGTTAGAAGATAAATATCTCCCATTCAATCATCTGCTTCATAAAAATATACCTTTTAGATGGGAAGACAAATATGTAGAATCATTCCACCAACTCAAACAATATCTGATGAATCCACTAATTTTGGTACCATCGATAGCAGGCAAGCCACTCATCCTTTATATATCAACAACACAAGTATCATTGGGGACACTTCTAGCACAAGAAGATCCAATAGGCAAAGAAAGGACTATCTATTACATCAGCAAGACTTTGAATGAATATGAACTCAATTATACATTCATCGAAAAGGCTTGCTTAGAAGTGGTGTTTGCTTCTCAAAAGTTTCGCCACTATATGTTAGCCCACACAATCAAACTGGTAGAAAAGATCGATCCTCTCAAGTATCTACTCAACAAGGCCGCTCTCACATGAAGATTAGCTAAATGGGTCATGATCCTAAGTGAGTTTGACATTTAGTACATAGAACGACAAGCTATAAACGGACAAACAATTTCAGATCAACTGGCAGAAACACCACTACCATACCAACACCCACCACATGTGGAATTTCTAGATATGGTTGTACTCACTATCACTCCATGCAATGGACCTTATACTTTGATGGATCCTATACACAACATGGATCAAATGCCGACATCCTGTTTGTCACTCCAGAGAGCCACACAATTATGAGATCTTACAGACTAATGTTTTCATGCACCAACAACATTATCGAATACGAAGCCCTGGTAACAGGAATCAAAGTAGCTATAGAATGGAGAATCACATAATTAAGAGTCTATGGGGATTATCAGTTAGTTATCAATCAGATCAATGATGACTATCAGATGAAAGACGATAAGCTAATGCCTTACACGAGAATGGTGGATGACTTCAAAAAGTACTTTGTGCACATCACCTTTGAGCAGATTCCAAGATTGGAAAACAAAGCTGCCGATGCAATGGCCACTACTGCCTCACTTCTATAAATTCTAGATAAATAGAATTGTTACAAATTCCTGGTGGAGAAATTATTTTCCCCAACCTATGACAATTTTGCATCCCAAGTCATTTATGCCCTGATGGGTTTAGATTCCCCTCTATACAGGAAGATATATGACTGTCTCAAAAATAATACCCTCTCACCTGACCTATCTTGCAACTAAAAATGAAGCTTCATCCAAAAAGCTGCCCGCCATACCTTAACCGCTGACACACTTTACCACCGAGGTCTAGATGGTACTCTTCTTCGATGCGTTGATCATAACGAATCTAACTCCGCCGTACATGAGCTTCAAGAAGGTATTTGTGGTACACATTCAAGTGGTCCAACTCTCGCGAAGAAACTTTTGAGAATGGGATATTACTGGCCAACAATGGAAAGAGAGTCCTATTAATTTGCTAAGAAATATCCTAAATGCCAAATTCATGGTAACCTCATACATGCACCAGCACAAAAGATGCAACCATTCACCACTTCTTGGCCTTTCTGTCAACATGGACTTGATCTAGTGGGAAAGATTCATCCTTCCTCGTCAAATAGACATAAGTTCATTATCACTGCCACATACTACTTCACCAAGTGGATCGAATTAGTCCCAATGACCACTGTGACTGGAAAGCAGATCTCATCATTCATCCTCAACTATCTCATTTGCAAATATGGCATTCCTATTTCCATCATCACAGATAATTGATGACCTTTCAAGAATCAAGATGTGCAAGAGCTATGCGAAAGATTCAAAATCCAACATCGCTTTTCCAGACCATACTACCCACAAGGGAATGGCCAAGCAGAAGCATCAAACAAAACAATCCTGAAAATCCTCAAGAAAACAATGAATGATGTTGGCAAGGATTGGCATGTACAACTCAATGCGGTACTTTGGGCCTATAGAATGAGTATCCTCTCACCTACAGAGGCTACACCATATTCATTGGTGTATGGTTCATAAGCAATTCTGCCTCTTGAGTTAGAAATCCCATCTCTCCGAGTATCTTTGAAGGGCCTCATACCATATTTGGAATATCGAGTGAACAGGTTGCAGTAACTAGAACATCTTGATGAAAAATGACAACGTGCCTATGACCATCTCAAGGCATATCAACAATGAAAGTGCAGAAGCTATAATCATAAAGTCATCCCAAGGGCTTTCAAAATTGGTGATCTAGTCCTAAACAAAATTCCCAGATATCATTAAGATCAAGAGAAGAAGGGGAAATTTGAACCTAATTGGTTGGGACCCTTTGTCATCATATCAACCTATAGATCATGAGCATATCAGTTGTCAAATATAGAAGGGGACATGCTCGGTGAACCAAACAACAACATCAATCTGAAGAAGTTGTACACTTGAGTCATCCAATGCATGGATCAAGCAAAAAAGCAAAAAATAAAAAAAGTATAAAAAATCGTCACTATGGTGAAAACCTGACAAACAGGTAGCTTGTGACAAAAAAAAATAAAATCAGAAAATACAAAAAAAATGAAAAACAAATAAAAAAAGAGCAATAAAAACAAGTGGTGAAAACTTGGCAACAAGCGCCGCTTGTGAGAGAACAACTCCTCTATCTATCGGTACTTGCATCATATCTTTAATCCATTTAATCCAAAGCCCATAGACATCACAAAACACTTATACACGCATCATTATCCCAGACATACTTATTGTAGTCACTATCTTGATTATCTAAACAGTTATCCATATCATATCCTAACATGGCTTGGTGATCAATGTATATTCCACATCGACAAGTGTCCATAGCTGAGGGAAACATTCATCTCTTTTTAATATTCAGACACCAAACAAGGATCACAACATACTAAGGAAACCCATGTCAAAACTATTCATCGAAATGGAAAACAAGATCATTATCCCACTACAACTTCAACACACACGATGGATGATTTATTCTGAATTATGATTTGTTTACATTCGGCATGAGGTTTTGACTACTTGTATCTTGATTTTTGAATCATTAGATCTCTTGAGCTACTCAAGGATGCATTGAGCTAGAGAAGCAACAAAGGAATCTGATATTTTCTTTGGTTTTCTGTCTATGAGGCGATCATTCAGATGGTTCAAATTTGTCTCGAGACATGATTGGAAACATATCATTGAAGACATTTTCCATTTTGCACATACAAATGGTTAACTCTTGTCTGTTTTACACAAGCAACACTCAGGACGTCTTGGTTCAATTATACCTCGACGCTTGTGTCATCTTGCAATATCAAAAATCATTTATGTTATACTCAGGTCATCATGGTTTAATTATACCATGATTTTTGTATTAACTTTCAACATATCAAAAGTTCAATGATGACAAAAGAAGCACAAATAAGTGACTAACAAGAATGGCAACGACATAATTAAAGTTATCATTTAGTTGCATTTATATCAAATTAGTTGCATACAACTGCAGTAGGTAGCATATCATCTTAAACTTGCACTAAGTTGCATATCATTTTAATCTTGCATTAGCATCATTTCATTATCATTATCATTTATATCTCATCTTTTCAAGATACATCTCATTTCATTATCATTATCATTTACATCTCATTTTCAAGATACATATCACATCATAACATTTAGATAACATCACATCTCATATAAAAGTAAACACCATACATATAAATAACATAGCAATGCATCATCACATTATCAACCATTCCATCATGAACTATGCATTCACATCATCATGTAATAATCAGCATTAAGAGATCAAGAACATCGATATTATCTAAGCATCTAAATCATCCTCATAGTATCATCATACCAAATCATGCGCATCATAAATCAATCATCATCAATAAACACATCACATGTGAATCAATCAAAATCAAAGCCATATATCATGCATATCTCGCAAAACTGTCAAAATTTACAATGGATATCATGTCTATCAATACAAAAAAGGTGATCAATACAACAAGATAGGTCTCTCAGATGTGACTATCACCTGAGGTAGAAGGACTCACAACAGATGTCCCAGCTCCCAGATCTCCACAAGATGGATCACGTCATGGCAGCCCTGTAACACCTCTGCTCTTCGTCCTCCAATGACTACCTCCGGATCAAGTGGATGCCACTATAGCATAGCTAGGAGCTCTATGTTCTTGATGGACCATATCCTCATACAAATGCCTATAATACTCAGCCTCCTTGGTCGAGTACTGTATCTCCGTCAATGAGTCCCATAATGGAGTGCCTGCGGTGGCTCTATCTAACCTGTTAGTAAGGGCCTCTGATTGACCCTGACACTCTACTGTTGTATCCCTCTCTACCTACAGCCTCATAATCTATCACTACTGCGCTAGCACCTGTGCCTGCATTTGCTAACCTAGACCTGTAGTGCCCTAATCATAATAGGTACCCGTGTCATGGTCCTAGCTGCACCTTTCCCCATCTAAGGCACTAGTGGAGGCAGAAGGTCAAATCTCCTCCTCTGGGCAGGTCACCTACCACCCTTTATCCCTCCCACAACAGCTAACACCCCACTTATCCCCACACCCCTACCCGCACCAAGCATGAGACTACCTCTACCGCCACCACCTCTGCCACCACCTCCTCCACCCCCTCCACCTCCATCTCCTACCTCCTCTCCCTCATCTTTTTCTGTCTACCTAGGACCCCCTCGCCTCTTTGGTCGCTCCTCCTCATCATTATCAAAAGCTAGCAACAACTCTACCGGGTCAGATATACGAGCCACTACATGTGCTATGAAGAAGATGATAAATCCTCTGTCATCCCAACATCCACTACTTGGCCCCATAATCCTAGACCTGTCCTACCAGGGTCATGTACTCATGCATGACTGCTACACTATATAGGGTGGACCCCACTCTGGTAGATCCTGTCGCCAACAAGCATACAAACAGGCTCATTGTGGTATCCCCTGCTATCTACTGTATTGCTGATGAATGCAAATGTGCAGGAATCTATCGATAATAAAGGGTGTTCATCCAATCAAGTACCTAGACATATATACATAGGGCATCTCTAGTGCATCCTCGGCCCACACCTTACAATCCATATATGGTCTCCAAATGACCGTATCGTTATCATCTAGAGCCCTACACCGGTGCTCTAGTTTGCCCAACTTACACTAGAAAACTACTCCTGTATAACCATATGCATATGCATGACCAATTGGCCTATCTCTGTCTGCAAGTGGTCTTGACACTGGTATATGCTCCCAGGCCCACACCTATAATAAAGTCCCCCCAACTGATAGAATAGTGTATCCCAAATATAATACCTAGTGGAGCTCTTTGTATAGGTGGGCCAACATACAAGACCCCTATGCAAACCTGTGTTCCTGCTCCACCATCTTCTCTAGAACACATCCCCATCAAATGACTAGTCCCTTCGACCTACGGTTAGGACAAAGGAAACCACCAATGCAACTTGCTAGTACTAACAATAGCAGAGCGTAACCCAAATCCAAAAACTCCTGCCACAAGATCTCATAGCCACTAATGTGATCATACTTGGAAACATGCAGAGAGACTCTGTGCCACCCTCCTCGGTCTGCTCATAGGGTAGCAATTACCCAACCATAGGAATCCACATAATCCGATAACAGTCCTTTGGTGTAACTATCATCTCAATGGTCACCACATGAAAGGTCTTCATGTCACTATGCCACCTCTCTACCAATGCTGTCAATAACCCTCGGTTAATGGTATGTTAGGGCATGTCTAGTAAGGATGATAAACCACATCTCTCAATCACATCTTGATCAGCTTGTGATAGGCGCGAGATAAGTGTCCATGGCTTCGGGAATCGCTCCCAAGACTATAACACACCAATATTTGCCTACAAATCGCAAACATATAACCATCAGTTCTAGATTCAATCAAATCTATAAAAAATAAATCAACTTAAAAAGTAAATCATATCAGTGCATCATATCAAGACTCAAAATCAATCAGTAAACCATATCAGTGCATCATATCAAGCCTCATCAATCAATCAATGAACCATATCAGGGCATTAAGAACCATATCGAACCAATGCATCATATTGACGAAATCAATCAGAGTACCATATCAAAGCAATCCATATAGGCATTATATTAGTGTAACGCAATCAGGACTCATAACGACATCAGGACCCATATCAATCAAGACTCATAACGAAATTAGGACCCATATCCATCAAGACTCGTAACGAAATCAGGACCCATATCAATCAAGACTCATAATGAAATTAGGACCCATATCAACTCAAGAATCATAACAAAATCAAGACCCATATCGACTCAAGACTCATAATGAAATTAGGACCCATATTGACTCAAGACTCATAACAAAATCAAGACCCATATCAACTCAAGACTTATAACTAAATCAAGACCCATATCAAATCAAGAGTCATAATGAAATCTAGACCCATATCAAATCAAGTCTCATAACGAAAATCAGATCCATATCGACAACTTGACTCATATAAAAAATCAGATCGATATCAACAACTTTACCCATATCAAAAATCAGATCCATATCGACAACTTGACTCATATAAAAAAGTGACTCATTTCAAAACAAGACCCATATCAACCACAAACTCATATCGCAATCAAGCAACAAATCACAATCAAACATCACAACAAAACAAGACTCACATCAGATCACGATCTATATCAGACAATCGACGAACCCATTTTGATATCTAGCTCTGCTATCTAATCCATTTGACTCATGATGCATTTTTCAAACATATTTTTTTCAAACTTTTTTGTCCTGCGCGCTAAAACAGGGCTCCAATGCACTAAACTGCCCCTTACGTGCTAATCTTTTGCACAAATGCGCTAGCAAACACTCCCTACATGTTATTCTTCTATCATGCACTAACACACCCCCCATTGTGCTATACTATTTACCCGATGCACTAATCTAACACTATGCACTAACTTACCTATTGGTTGTGCTAAACAATGTTCCCTACGTGCTAAAAAGACCCTACACACTAACCTACCTCCCAACCGCACTAATATTTGGCACCCAGATGCTAAACCTACCTAGGGTTTTTGGACGCGCTAAAAAACTATTTTGTATGTGCTGAAAGACCTACCCTACGCACTAAAAAAATAAAATCCGACCCAAAAAAAATGAAAACATGACAAAAATCAATGAAATTAATAAAAAATGAAAGGGATTCTGGCCACTTACTCATGGGCCATATGCGGTGGGTCTCTGGTATCCCCTGGCGCACTCAAATAGGTGAGAGGAGTATGAATCGACATCGTGGTCAGAGCTCCAAATGTCACAATCACAAGAAGACAAGTGTGCAAATGATTTTTCAGAATCACTTTTAACCTTTTAATAGGGTAAATCAAAGGGTTAATAAGTGGGGAATGTATTTTACTCCCACTTTTTCATTATTAACCTTATCAACATCTTTTTTTGGGAGATGAATCAATAATGTGTATCCAACGAAGTCAATATTCTCATATTGCAATCAATTCAAAACGATCATAAAATTAACAACTTTTCACCTAGAGCTTTGATTTATCTCCTGAGGGGGCATAATCAATATCGTTCATCAAATCTACATCTGGGGCATCATATCGAACATTTTGGCACACAACATCATATCGATCAAATTTTGGCAAGAATATCCAACGATTTTCTTTGAATCAACATGTGCACACATGTCACTTCAAAGAGGGGCAAAATGTAGACATATAAATCTGATCACTTTCTTAAATATTTATTTTAACGCCATCTCTCCTATTAATTAAATCTTATTTAATTAATTTCTTCATTTTCATCCATTTGATTAAATAAATTATTTAATTTATTTAATTAAATTCACCTAAACCTTTTCTAGCCTTTAATTAAATAAATCATTTTATTTAATTAATTCCCCTTTCTTCCTTTTAATTAAATTTACATTTAATTAATTCCCCCCTGTTGTATTTATGCAAGTTGCATCTATTTTGGTTGAAATAAAGCAATTTTATTTTAATTAAATTCCTAAATCCCCCCACTTGCATTTTCCTACATCTCCCACTTGCCTGCTAAACCTCTTCTAGAGCCTTCTAGATTCTTCTAAACTATCTTAATTAGGTTTAATCCCTCTAAACATGTCCTTTCCCTAAGTTTGAGTAAGTAACCTCTCAAATTTGGAGTAAAGTCTTCTAAATGCATTTAAAGCTATATTTCTTCAACAAGCTAACTTGTTGAGTTCCCCCAAATTTGGAAGGACTCTTACAAATTTGTCCCTAAAGTCTTCCAAACCATTAATGGTTCACTCAACCCTTCCCCCATGGTTAGAGATTTTCTCTCTAACTTAACCCTCATCTAACCCAAGGGTCTCATCAAGCACTCAGGACTTTAACCTTGGTTATCCTATTAACCCTTGCACAAGAGTTTACCCCTTTGGTAAAAGATTTATCCACTGGATAACTCTAACCTAACCTTAACCTTACCTCCTAAGGTAACCTTTATGTCTCCTCAAGCATTTAATTCCTATTGCTCCTCCTCTCAAGCCACCTCTTGTTGACAATTGTCACCATTTCATTGGTGAAAATTATAACATGGATTGAGTAACTTTCAATCCAAGCCCTTGTTGAGATTATTCAATCTTAACCCTCCATTGCCCTATTTTCCCTATAAATAGAGCTCTCATTCTTCATTCTCCAAGATATCCAAGTTTCATGCATCTACATTATAGTCTAATTTACTAAGCATTTTAGCCTCTCTTTGTTAGAATATTATCATAGCATTTAGAAGCATTTCATTTCATATCATAGAACATTCATGCTAGTATATTATGTTAGGATAATTTTTTAATCTCTTTATCATATAATTATCTTCACACTAGCTTAATTATCATAGTTTTTAATACATCATATAGATCTTAGAGTGCATTCATGCATGTAGATCACAATGTCACTCATTCTTGGAGTTGTCATTTCTAAGTCATTTGCTCATTGATCTGAGAGAAAAACATTGTCTTTAGGGATCTTGTGAGATAGAGAACAATGGGACACCCCTTGGGAAGTTAAACTAGTCCAATTTTAGTTTATACTTACACCAAGAGTCTCATTGGTATGTAGGTTATTCGATCTCGATTTATTCATTTTGATCACCATGTTTTCTTGCGTACATCTTTGGCACCCACCGTGGGGCACATCCCCAAAAATAACTTCATTTTGTGTGCAGGTAGAAGACATTAATCACGCCATATTTGCAAACTAGCATGTCCGAGACTTACTTTAGTAGATATGTGATGAACTTTAGCACGTACATCACATTGGTTAGCGCATAGAGACCATAAAAAGAGGGGTATGTGCCAGAAAAGTGACAATATGCACTAAATAATGGTCTCTATGCACTAAATAATGGTCTCTATGCGCTAACCAGTGTGATGTACGTGCTAAAGTTCATCACATATCTACTAAAGTAAGTCTCGGACACGCTAGTTTGCAAATATGGCGTGATTGTTGTCTTCTACCTGCACACAAAATGAAGTTATTTTTGGGGATGTGCCCCACGGTGGGTGCCAAAGATGTACGCAAGAAAACATGGTGATCAAAATGAATAAATCGAGATCGAATAACCTACATACCAATGAGACTCTTGGTGTAAGTATAAACTAAAATTGGACTAGTTTAACTTCCCAAGGGGTGTCCCATTGTTCTCTATCTCACAAGATCCCTAAAGACAATGTTTTTCTCTCAGATCAATGAGCAAATGACTTAGAAATGACAACTCCAAGAATGAGTGACATTGTGATCTACATGCATGAATGCACTCTAAGATCTATATGATGTATTAAAAACTATGATGATTAAGCTAGTATGAAGATAATTATATGATAAAGAGATTAAAAAATTATCCTAACATAATATACTAGCATGAATGTTCTATGATATGAAATGAAATGCTTCTAAATGCTATGATAATATTCTAACAAAGAGAGGCTAAAATGCTTAGTAAATTAGACTATAATGTAGATGCATGAAACTTGGATATCTTGGAGAATGAAGAATGAGAGCTCTATTTATAGGGAAAATAGGGCAATGGAGGGTTAAGATTGAATAATCTCAACAAGGGCTTGGATTGAAAGTTACTCAATCCATGTTATAATTTTCACCAATGAAATGGTGACAATTGTCAACAAGAGGTGGCTTGAGAGGAGAAGCAATAGGAATTAAATGCTTGAGGAGACATAAAAGTTACCTTAGGAGGTAAGGTTAAGGTTAGGTTAGAGTTATCCAGTGGATAAATCTTTTACCAAAGGGGTAAACTCTTGTGCAAGGGTTAATAGGATAAACAAGGTTAAAGTCCTGAGTGCTTGATGAGACCCTTGGGTTAGATGAGGGTTAAGTTAGAGAGAAAATCTCTAACCATGGGGGAAGGGTTGAGTGAACCATTAATGGTTTGGAAGACTTTAGGGACAAATTTGTAAGAGTCCTTCCAAATTTGGGGGAACTCAACAAGTTAGCTTGTTGAAGAAATATAGCTTTAAATGCATTTAGAAGACTTTACTCCAAATTTGAGAGGTTACTTACTCAAACTTAGGGAAAGGACATGTTTAGAGGGATTAAACCTAATTAAGATAGTTTAAAAGAATCTAGAAGGCTCTAGAAGAGGTTTAGCAGGCAAGTGGGAGATGTAGGAAAATGCAAGTGGGGGGATTTAGGAATTTAATTAAAATAAAATTGCTTTATTTCAACCAAAATAGATGCAACTTGCATAAATACAACAGGGGGGAATTAATTAAATGTAAATTTAATTAAAAGGAAGAAAGGGGAATTAATTAAATAAAATGATTTATTTAATTAAAGGCTAGAAAAGGTTTAGGTGAATTTAATTAAATAAATTAAATAATTTATTTAATCAAATGGATGAAAATGAAGAAATTAATTAAATAAGATTTAATTAATAGGAGAGATGGCGTTAAAATAAATATTTAAGAAAGTGGTCAGATTTATATGTCTACATTTTGCCCCTCTTTGAAGTGACATGTGTGCACATGTTGATTCAAAGAAAATCGTTGGATATTCTTGCCAAAATTTGATCGATATGATGTTGTGTGCCAAAATGTTCGATATGATGCCCCAGATGTAGATTTGATGAACGATATTGATTATGCCCCCTCAGGAGATAAATCAAAGCTCTAGGTGAAAAGTTGTTAATTTTATGATCGTTTTGATTATGCCCCAGTGTGATGTACGTACATCACACTGGTTAGCGCATAGAGACTTACTTTAGTAGATATGTGGTGTTCTTTTTATCAAAGAACACCATGTCTTCTTGGAGCATCTCCATCTAGCTTAGACAATTTTGCAATGAAGGCTTAAAAAGAATCCTTGTCTTTTGTGTTTATGAGGTGATAGGTATATGCTATCACCTTCAATGGGTGATCAAAAATCCAAAACCATCTCTTTTATGCTTTCTTTCAGTTTCATGCATTAAAACCTTTATAAGGCTTGCCCTCTGAGTTGCCCTTAGGGCGTCATTAAGGCCAGTGAGAGGGGAATGACCTAAGTGGGAAACGAATTTATTGCCAAGTATTCCAACCCACTATAATCAAATGTGGAGGTTGATGAAAATCCCCTCCAATGGTTTTGCTTAGCGATTAGCCTTCCCCCAACATCTTTAAGATACATAATGCCTTTGTTCTAAAGGTTGGGAAGCCTCCTGAGGGAGTTTATCACTAAAGACCAAACAAAATCTTGATTACAAACCTTAGCATTAGAAACTTTGAGCTGAGTCAGTTACCAAACATTGGCAATATTATAGTGCAAGGGTGGGGAAGAATCTGCCCCCAAGATTTCTCACCATATATCTCCCAAGATAACTATCCAATTGGGAAGCAATTCAATTTGGGTTAATTTCTGGACAAAGGCAAAAAAATGGGTGCCCCTTAGGGGGTGACAAGGCTGTTTGAGCTGACGGAGTATCGAGACTGGTGGGCTATGATATTGTTAATGACCTTTGAATAAAGAGTCTACTTGATCTGTCTTCTTTGTAATCCAAACCAGTGAAAACATCCTCAAAAGAACATACACTATTTGTTAGCATAGGCAAATTGTTACTACTTTGTCTACTGCATTTTCTAGTCATTTTTCAAAAAATCATCCATCAAACATAAGAATCATTTCTCAACATCTCAGTAAAATCATCAAAACAAAGTTATTAGGACAGATTAGCGCATCAGAGCAACATCCTAGCACATTTCGACCATTAGATAATGCATTTCAACCAAATATTAGCACTTTTATCACCCACTTTAGCACGTAAGAAGTATAAATTGGTGAAAACTTAAACAATGTGTATCAACATCATTTCAGCACATTGAAGCATCACCCTAACACACTTGAACCATAGTTTAGCACATTCAGACCAAACATTAGCGCTTAAGAGAGACATGTTAGCACATAACATTTTCAACGTTTGAGATAGCAGATAGTGAAAAACAATGCATTTGAGGGACAACCTAGCACATCTGGAATGTTCTGTAGTGCTTTAGGGTCATATTTTAGTGCATAAGGACTCTGTTTTAGCGCATGATTAAAAATAGCAAAAAATAGAGAGAAAACCAACAACCTTGTAAAAATTTCATCAACAGTTTCGGATACCCTTTTAGGTTCTTTGATAAATCTGATGCAAAAAGGAAAAATTGCATCATAAGTGAAGAAGTTTCCAAATCCAACTAAACACCCTTAGAAAAAGTATCGAATCTTCAACTATCTTGAGATAAGATTTCATCCAACAAGATTAAGGAGTATCAAAATAGTGATCAAAGGTTCCACCATCCAACAAATCCTATCAAAACAAATAACTTTTTAAAATCTCAAATTGTCAAATTAAGTTTCTACATCATGAAACTTGACTCATATCATTTGACACACTTTGTCGTAGAAGCGAATCAAACTAAACTTCTACTTAACAAGTAGGCTTGAGTATCCAAAACAAAGTATCCATATCCAACATCAACATCAACTTTGATCATTTTGTATGACCACTCCCCACATTTTGAGAAGAAGAAGTCTTCATCAAAAGACTAAGTTGAAGAAGAGACAACCTAATCCTAAGGTCCTTGCCAAAAGTAGTAAATTTCTCTACATCAACCATTAGCTCTTTAAATCACATCATGTTTTCTTATGTCATATGCAGTTGTATATCCAAGGAAAAACCAACGAATTTGACAAGGAGCCTTTGAGAAGTAGGGCTTATATTCAGAAAGCAACATTCAACCAATGCCTTAATAGTGGAGGAAGGATTAATCTCACCTTGTTTCCAAAGTTTCTTGTCACTTACAATGAAGCTCGACCTGAGCCACCAAATCCACCAAGAACCCCGATAGAAGAAGAAGAATTCACTACTGTAGAGATATATTGATGCCCGTTGTCACTCGATCTCAGAAAAACAAAGAGAAGGATTCACAACCAGAATCAATCATGAGTCGTAGGGAGCCCAATCCTTTTGATGTAAATGCAAATATTGAAGAAACAAAGATTATCAAAGAGCTTCTCCAAGAATGTCAAGAGAATGCTGCTTTCCAAAAACTCGTAGAAAGACTTATAGAATCGGATAAGAATAAATATCTCTTCATGTTAAGTAGTAAAGGAGTCAATATTCCTACAGATTTTGACATAGAAAATTTAAGGAATACTGATGGGGGAAACTCACGAACAAGGGCAAGAACCTATACTTACAATACCTATAAAAAAGAACATTTGAGAGGAGAGGAAACACATGATCAAGAAAACACACACAACCAAAATCACACCCATGAACAAGATAACACTTACAAACACAACAATGCTTGTAATCATGACCATCTTAATGAATGAGGGGAGGCTCACCATCGAAGGACCAATGCACCCCTAGCTGTTCTTACACAACAACTCCAAACACTTCAAAGATAAAATACAGGACATGCAACAAGGAACCATGATACGATACTCATTAGAAGACATTTGTCCTTATCCTTTTGATAGGAGATTAAACATGGTACCTTTTCCCCCAAATTCAGATATACCAAAGTATGACAAATATAATGCTAAGAGTGATCTCCATGATCACGTCCGATAATTTTGTACTATGATCTTGGAGTTTGCTCACAACAACACACACGTAATGAGACTATTCCCAAGAAGTTTGGGAGGGCAAACAATGGAGTGGTTGTCAAAACTCACACCTCCCATCAGATCATTTGATGAGTTGGTGAATAAATTCATAACACAATACTCCTATAATATCCAACACGCGATCACCATGCTTGATGTATGTAATACAAAATAAAAGAACAATGAAACATTCATGGGGTGTCTACAATGATGGAGGCACATGGTTGCAAGATACCCAGGAGATGTGCCTAAAAAGGAAAAGATGGAAATATTCATAGACAATTTGAACAGTGAAATGAGTTATCATCTCAAACTACAATGTATACCATCTTTTGGAAAACTAATAGATAATGGTATCCAAGTAGAAGAAGCTTCCATCAAGAAAGGAACCTTGAAATTTTTTAAGGAAGGTGTTAGTTCATCAAACAATAACAACTTTAACAATAAAAACAATAACAACAACTCAGTCAAGTCCAAATTTTGGACAAGAAACAAAAACGTTGTTAATGATGGGGTAGTCGACACCAACAATGTAAAGTCTAAACAACTAGTGTTGACTTTATTAGGCAACCCACCATCCAATAATGATCAAAGAAGTGCCAATCAAAACAGTAACACTTGTCAACGTAATACCAACCAAGGGGCTTCAACATCAAACAACAACATTCACCAAGGCAACAACAACAACAACCTAGGGAACAACACAAACCAAAGAAGCAATGCTAATACTTCCCCTTATCAACGAATATACACACCATTAGGACAAACCTTGGAATCAACATTTTGAGAGCTATTGACAAATAAGATCATCAAATTGCTAGCCACAAGAAACTTTTAACCCCAAATCAAACCACCATGGTGGAATGACTCGCATTATTGTGATTATCATTGAAACAAAAGGCATAGAACAAATGATTGCATGAGTTTGAAGAACCTAGTTCAAGATATGATAGACAAGGGAGATCTAACGGTCGATGGTCATAAAACCAATGGTGACCATGAAGCTTTCAAAAACCCTCTTTCTAATTATGACAAGGGAGGAGCATCAACGCCAAACAACACCAAAGGAGCTTGTATCAATCACATATACAAAAATACCATCAATCACGTATCAGCATATGGCAATCAAGTGAATGTCATAAAAATCAAAGACAAACAAGAACATGCGTTAGTAAATGCGACAACAAGAGCTCAAAAATATGTCTTGAAGGGGAACGCATCAACAACAACAACTCTCCCCAAGGCTCAATATAACTTGGTCGACCAACTATGGAGAACACCCGCTCAGATATCTATACTTGAGTTCCTCAAACTTTCACCAAAACACACGGATATCTTGGAGCAAGCTCTTGTCGAAACAACCATTTCAAATGATCTGGATATTGATTGATTCCAAGCCATGGTGGCCCATATGATGGTGCCACATTACATATCTTTTTATGAACACGATGATGTCTCCTCGAGTCATCCACATAACACCCCACTACATATCGAGGTCTTAGTCTATAAACATTAGGTAAAAAGAGTATTAATAGATGGAGGAACTAGTCTCAATATATGTACTCTAAAGCTTATTGATGCAGTGGGATTCTTTGAGCAAGCCATTGATCCCAAAAAGAAAATCACTATCAAAGCCTATGATGATGAAGAAAGATCATCCGAAGGAATTGCGATACTACCCATTTAGGTAGGTCCTGTACAAAGAGACACAATGTGCCAAGTCTTGGAGATAGACTTGACATATAATATACTATTGGGTCATCCATGGATCCATGAAATGCAAGCGATACCTTCCACGTACCATCAATATCTCAAGTTACCCTACAATGGATAGGAAATTTCAATATCTGCAGATACTAACCCTTTTCAGTACTACAATGCTATGGGGGCAACTCAAGTTAGCCTGGTTCCACACAAAAGGGAGGCCCAAGGTTCCTCATCATCCAATCATCAAGAAGAACTCAAGTCCCTATCAATGAAATTCAAGCAAAAGATGAAAATAAAGGACCAAGGCATGGGGGAGTACTCTTTTGAACCCTAGTGTCTATCTAAGTTGCCAACTTCACCAAGGTCTTATGGACAACCTTCTAGGGTAAAAGCACAAAGTTGTGTCACACTTTTATAAATGAAATGGCCAATGTTGATTCAACTTTTTAAATTGAATCAATAGAAAGTGATATATATGATTTGAATTTCAACATGATGTAAACTAATAAAATGCATATTTTTTATGTATTTTATATTTGTAGTTTGTTTTTAAAATTAAAAAATTATTTGAATATACTTTTTGATAAAGTAAACACTATAATTTAGTTGCTGATAAAATGCTGAAATTGAAGTTACATGAGGCGTCACACTTTATAAAGTAAAATTTACCTTTTTTTTTCCAATTTTTTTGTGTATATTGATAACTGAAACTTTAGTGCAAAAATATATTTTTAACTATTTTTTATTTGTATATATTTTTCAATAAATTTGAAAAGTCGCATGTACTAAAATATAACTCCTTCCATTCGATGTCACCTTTTTTCTTTATTATTTATCCAAATTAAAAAATAATTATATCATCTTGACATAGACTCTTTTCTCTAGTGCTTTTAAATTTTTTAAAAAAATAAAATAAATTTTAGTATTTTTCCTTTACAAGATAATCAACCTTATATTTTAGTGTTGATGACCTACTTTCAATAAAAATAAAAAATAAAAAATAAAAAACTAATTAAAATATTAAAAGATATATATTTTGGAAAATTCACTTATAGATCTATAAAAGGGTATTTTTTACATTTCAATTTTTTTTTTTATAAGAGTTGGAGTTGCTGAAACATCAAGCTTTTCAATTAAAAAAAATGGTAATTAGACCCAAAGTGGTATAAAATATACATTTAGTAGACAAATTCCAATTGGAAAAGTTGTGGCCCATATATAACATAGCTATAATGAATCTTTATAGACCATATGTTTTACTAAAATTAATTTTAGTTAGAATTACTTAAATTCACTTGTGCTGATAAGTTGGCCTGAAATGTGACACAGTTTTGTGCTTTTACCCTCCACATCAAGACATCAGGCAACACAACCCATCACAAAGTTTGATGGTAAATTTATGCAAATGGGCACACTGGCTGAAGAATCAGAAGATAAATACATCCTTAGCTGTCTATACAAGGATGAGGAAGAAATTAGAGCTGCTACCCTAGAAGTAGCCGTACCAAGAAAACAATATGGAAATGGGTTCCAAATCATGCAACAAATGGGATACAAAGGAAAAGGACCTATTGGCAAGCATCAAGAAGGCATCATAGAACCCATACAACCCCTTTCACAATTTGCAAAAGACAAAATAGGACTTGGGTATGGCCAACATGTTCGACCTGTGCAAAAGAAAGATAACCATCAAAAACCTCAATGGAAAGAAAATAAAAAATATAACAAAGACTCATGGAAAGAAGCATTGCACCAAGCAATATAAAAGACAAGGAAGAAGAAAAAACATGAAGAAAAAGATAGGCGACAAGAAGAACTCGTTATCCAAAGGGAGGAAGCTTCTTATAAGAAAGTACATCATGTACAAGAACCTGATCAAACCAAGGCCAAGCCACAACCTAAGGAAATTTCTACTCAAAGAAAAGAAACAGAGTATGAAAAAATTCAAAGAGTACAAGCAAGCACCAATCCTGAATCAAAACAAGCTACCAAACTTGTGTCAATTATCAGTGATCTTTTCTCACCATACAACATACCTGTCTGATTCAGTGAAGCCACCTGGGATAGCGATTCTGAAATAGATTCCAATGAGTATGAGTGGGACACCTATTCTGATGTTACTGAAGATATTGAGGTGGATACAATCCATGCATACAAACCCATTTCTCATGAGGGACAAGGCTCAAGATCTCGATCGTTTGAATTCGGACCACAACATATCTATGAGGCTAGTGAGAACGAGCAACGACAATACGAACAAGGCAATGTCGAGGAGAGTACCATTGAAGACCTCAAGAATATCCTAGAACTCATTGATATCCCAAACAACTATGATGATGTCTCCATCATGACACTTATAGTAGATGATCTTAACCCACCAAATGACTCCTTACCACTCATATATCCTGACCTCATAGACTGGGAAGAACCTGAACACCATGATATACCAATATTCTTAAATCATGAGTCAATTGTCCAATACTTGTGCTTAGTCAACCCGAAAACATGCTCCACCAGTGAACTGCATAACGTTATCTGCAATCAGGGGAGTGCCAAGTCTCTTAGTTGCAAAAGCAAAATAAAAAATGGATCTAATGGTGAAAACCATTTAATGGCAGTATTAGATCGCAAAAATGAAAAAATAAAAATAAAGGATGTATCTGAAGGTGAAAACCTTTTTGAGGCACCTGAAGATGGGAGACTTGACACTCTTCTTGAACATTACTAGAAGAGGTCACCAATCTTGATTAAGCCAACTCAATCAATAAATATTGGCACTGAAGTGGCAACCAAAACCATCCATCTGGTAGAATCACTCACAGAAAAATAAAAACTATATTTTGTTAAATTCCTCATGGAGAAGCAAATAAATTTTGTTTGGTCTTATGCTCACATGCTAGGGGTAGATCCAAATCTAATCATGCATCACTTTTCCATCACTCTTGGAGCTAAACTTGTCAAACAGAAATTAAGGAAGATGAATCCACATGTTACATTATTAGTCAAAGTAGAAATGAAGAAGTTATTAGATGTCGGATTCATCCAACCTATAGACTATGTCGAATGGATATCAAACATTGTACCAGTTTCTAAACCAGATAAAAGCATAAGGATTTGTATAGACTTCAGAGACCTCAACAAGGCCTATCCAAAAGATGACTTTCCTTTGGCAACCATCGACACCATTGTTGATCTAACAACAGGGCACACAATGCTATCACTCATGGATGATTTTTTGGGCTATAACCAAATTAAGATAGCTCAAGAGGATCAAGATAAGACTGCATCCACATATCCATGGGGAACATATTGCTGGAACATCATGCCTTTTGGCTTGAAAAATGCTGGCGCAACTTATCAAAGAGCCATGACAACAATTTTCCATGATATGATGCATACTTTAATGGAGGATTATGTAGATGATTTGCTAGCTAAATCATTCACAAGAATTGAACACTTGGACATCCTAAATAAAATATTTCAATGATTGGAGAAATTCAATGTCAGATTAAACCCTAAGAAGTGTGTCTTCAGGGTCACATTCGACAAACTTTTGGGCTACATTGTATCAGAAAAGGGCTTCGAAGTGGATCCAACAAAGGTTCAGGCTATCATGGAGATGCCACCTCCTAAAAACATTATCCAGCTACGATCTCAGCAGGGAAAGTTACAATCCATCAGATGATTTATTGCTTAGTTAGCAAATAAATGTCTCCCATTCAATCATCTTCTTCACAAGAATATACCTTTCAAATGGGAAGACAAATGTGTAAAATCATTCCACTAGCTCAAACAATATATGATGAATCCACCAATTTTGGTACCAGTGATAGTAGGCAAGCCACTCATCCTTTATATATGAACAACAAAAGTATCATTGGGGGCACTATTAGCACAAGAAGATCCAACATGCAAAGAAATGGCTATCTATTACATCAGCAGGACTCTGAACGGATATGAACTCAATTATACATTCATCGAAAAGGCTTGCTTAGAAGTCGTGTTTGCTTCTCAAAAGTTCCTCCACTATATGCTAGCCCACACAATCAAACTGGTAGCAAAGATCGATTCTCTCAAGTATCTACTCAATAAGGTCGCTCTCACATGAAGATTAGCTAAATGGGTCATGATCCTAAGTGAGTTCGACATTCAGTACATAGAACGATGAGCTATAAAAGGAAAAGCAATTGCAGATCAACTGGCAGAAACACCACTACCAAACCAACACCCACTACAGGTGGAATTTCCAGATATGGATGTACTCACTATCACACCCAAGAAATGGACCCTATACTTTGATGGATCCAATACACAACATGGATCGAATGCCAACATCCTATTCATCACTCCAGAGAGGCACACAATTCCAAGATCTTATAGACTTATGTTTCCATGCACCAAAAAATATTGTTGAATACGAAGCCCTGGTAACAGGAATCAAAGTAGTTGTAGAATGGAGAATCACAAAATTAAGAGTCTATGGGGATTCTTAGTTAGTTATCAATCTGATCAATGATGACTATCATACAAGAGACGATAAGCTAATACCTTACAAGAGATGGGTGGATGAATTCAAAAAGTACTTTGTGCACATCACCTTTGAGCAGATTCCAAGATTGGAAAATAGAGTTGCCGATGCAATGACCACTATCGCCTCGCTTCTACAAATTCCACCATATCATATCCCACCATGGCTTGGTGATCAATGTATATTCCACATTGACAAGTGTCCATAACTAGGGGTAGTATTCATCTTGCTTTAACATTCAGAAACCAAACAAAGTTCACAACATACTAAGGAAACCCATATCAAAACTACTCATTAGACTGGAAAACAGGATCACTATCACACTAGAACTTCAACACACATGATGGATGATTTATTCTGAATTATGATTTGTTTACATTTGGCATGAATTTTTGACTATTTGTATCTTGATTTGTGAATCATTAGATCTCATGAGCTACTCAAGGATGCACTGAGCTAGAGAAGCAATGAAGGAATCTGATATTTTATTTGGTTTTCTGTCTATGAGGCGATCATTCGTATGGTGCAAATTTGTCTCGAGACATGATTGGAAACATATCATTGAAGATATTTTCCATTTTGTGCATACAAATGGTTAACTCTTGTCTTTTTTACGCAAGCAACAACTAGGTCATCTTGGTTCAATTATACCTCAACGCTTGTGTCATCTTGCAATATGAAAAATCATGTACGTTATACTCAGGTCATCATGGTTTAATTATACCATGATGCTTGTATTAACTTTCAACATATCAAAACCTCAATGATGACAAAAGGAGCACAAACAAGTGACTAACAAGAATGACAAAAACATAATTAAAGTGATCATTTAGTTGCATTTATATCAAATTAGTTGCATACAATTGTAGTAGGTTGCACATCATCTTAAACTTGCATTAATTTGCATATCATTTTAATCTTGCATTAGTATCATTTCATTATCATTATCATTTACATCTCTTTTTTTTAAGATACATCTCATTTCATTATCCTTATCATTTACATCCCATTTTCAAGATAGATCTGACATCATAACATTCAGATAACATCACATCTCATATCAAAGTAAACACCATACATATAAAAAACATAGCAATGCATCATCACATTATCAACCATTCCATCATGAACCATGCATTCACATCATCATGTAATAATCAACATTAAGAGATCAAGAAAATTAATATTATCTAAGCATCTAAATCATCGTCATAGTATCACCATATCAAATCATGCGCATCATAAATCAATCATCATCAATAAACACATCACATGTGGATCAAATAAAATCAAAGCCATATATCATACATATCTCACAAAACTATCAAAATGTACAATGGGTATCATGTCTATCAGTACAACAAAGGTGATCAATACAACAAGATAGGTCTCTCAGGTGTGACTATCTCTTGAGGCAGAAGGTCTAGCAGCAGATGTCCCAGCTCCTGGATCTTCACCAGGTGGATCACGTCGTGCCAGTCTCATAATGCCTCTGCTCTCCATCATCGAATGACTACATCCAGATTGAGTGGACGCCACTAGAACGTAGCTAGGAGCTCTATGTTCTCAAGGGACCATATCCTCGTACAAATGCCTATAATAGTCAGCCTCCTTGGCCGAGTATTGTATCTCCCTCAGTGTGTCCCGGAGCGGATTGCCTATTGTGGTTCTATCTAACTTCTCAGGAAGGGCCTCTGATCAGCTTTGACACTCTACAACTGTATCCCTCTCTACCTACAACCTCTTAATTTGTCGCTGTTGCGCTAGGACCTGTGCATGTAGCACCCTAATCTGAGCATCCTACTGGTAGGTCAACACCCTAATCTGAATAGGTCCCTATGTCATGGTCCTAGATGCACCTTTCCTTTCTCGAGGCACTGAAGGAGGTAAAACATCAGATCTTCTCCTCTAGGAGGGTCACCTACCATGCTCTGTATCACCCTCTATCCCTCCCATAGTAGCTAAAACCCCACCTATCCCCACACCCCCACCCGCACCAAGCAGGAGACCACCTCTACCACCACCTCCACCACCCCCTCCACCTCCATATCCTCCCTCCTCTCCCTCATCCTCCTCTCTCTGCCTAGGACCCCCTCGCCTCTGTGGTCGCTCCTCCTCATCATCATCAAAAGCTAGCAACAACTCTGCCAGGTTAGATATACGAGACACTGCATGTGCTACAAAGTAAGTTGAGAACTCCTCTATCATCCTAGCATCCACTACCCTGACCTTATAAGCCCAAATCTATTCTGCTAGGGTCATTTACTCTTCCATGATTGCTGCACTATCTAGGGTGGGCCCCCACTTTGGCATATCCTATCGCTAACGAGCATACAAATAGGCTCCCTATGGTATCCCCTATTGTCTACCGTACTACTGATGAATGCAGTTGTGTAGGAATCTCTCAATAATAAAGGGTGTCCATCTAATCAGGTACCTAGACATATATACATAGGGCATCTCCAGCCCATCCTCGACCCATACCTCACAATCCATTTATGGTCTCTAGATGACTGTATTGATGTCATCTAGAGCCCTGCACCAGTGCTCTAGTTTTCCTAGATTACGCTGGACAACTACACCTGTATAACCATATGCATATGCATGACCAATTGGCCTATCTCTGTCTACAAGTGGTCTCGAGACTGGTAGATGCTCTCAGGCCCACACCTGTAATAAAGTCACCTCGACTGATAGACTAGTGTATCCCAGATATACTACCTGGTGGAGCTCTCTATATAGGTGGGCTAACATAAAAGATGCCCATGCAAACTTGCATCCCTGCGTCACCATCTCCTCTAGAACCAATCCCCATCCAACAACTAGTACCTTCGACCTACGGTCGGGACAAAGGAAACCACCAATGAAACCTGCTAGTACTGATGATAGCAGAGTGTAACCCAAATCCAAAAACTCCTACCACATGATATCATATCCACTAATGTGATCATCCTAGAAAACACGGATGAGAGCCTTTGTGCCACCCTCCTTGGTCTACTCATAGGTTAGCAAATCCCCAACCATAGGAATCTGCAAAATTCGATAACAATCCTCTGGTGTAACTATTATCTCATTGGTCAGAAAATGAAAGGTGTTCATGTCACTATGCCACCTCTCTCGCAATGCTATCAATAACCCCTGGTTAATGGTATAGCATGGCATGTCTTGTAAGGATGATAAACAACATCTCTCAGTAACATATCAATCAACCTGTGATAGGTGCGAGATAAGTGTCCATGGTTTCAGGAATCACTTGTGAGACTGTAGCACACCAAGATCTGCCTGCAAATCACAAACATATCCACCATTTGTTCTTGACTAAATCAAATCTATCAAAAACAAATCAACTTTAAAAGTGAATCTTATCAATGCATCATATAAAGACTCAACATCAATCAATGAACCATATTAGCGCATCATATCAAGCCTCATCAATCAATCAGTGAACTATATCAGGGCATTAAGAACCATATCGAACCAATGCATCATATTGACGAAATCAATCAGAGTACCATATCAAAGCAATCCATATCAACATCACATCAGTGTAACACAATCAAAACTCATAACGAAATTAGGACCCATATCAATCAAGACTCATAACGAAATTAGGACCCATATCAATCAAGACTCATAATGAATTTAGGACCCATATCAACTCAAGACTCATAACGAAATCAAGACCCATATCGACTCAAGACTCATAACAAAATTGGGACCCATATCGACTAAAGACTCATAATGAAATTAGGACCCATATCGAATCAAGACTCATAACGGAATCAAGACCCATATCGAATCAAGACTCATAATGAAATCTAGACCCATATCGAATCAAGACTCATAACAAAAATTAAATCCATATCGACAACTTGAAACATATCAAAATTAGATCCATATCAAAAACCTGACCCATATCAAAAAATCAGATCCATATCGACAACTCACCTCATATCAAAAAGTGACTCATATCGAAACAAGACCCATATTGACCATAGACTCATATCGCAATCCAACAACATATTAGAATCAGACATTGTTGTCTCCATTTTTGGCTTGCATAAAATTGTGAGGTAACCCCACCAAACTTGACCAATTCTTGTTTTGCATACTCTGAGGGAGGCTAATTGGTTATCTCAATTAGTCATTTGTCAGTCTTCGTTTTTATTTTTATTGTTTTTCCTTAGTTTTTTGCGGTCAGTCAGTTTACTGACAGGCTGGGTTTTAAACCTCGACTTGCCACTAGGTTTAATTGATAGGTCAGGTTTTAAACCCCGACCTGTCAGTTGGTCTCACTCACATGTCAAACTTTAGAGTTTGACATGTCAGTGGTGGGCGATTTTTGATTAGTAGGTCGGGTTTTAAACTTCAACTTGCTAGTTCGAGTTGCATTTATTGCAACTCGAGTTTATGTTTTAATTGGTTTTAAATAGGTTTTAATTGCATTTTATTGTTTAGTTGTCTTTTTCGAGTCTATTTGGTGTTCTCCCGCAGGTGATCCTTGCCTAATCTCTCATGCCTATTGCTAGAGCTTGTCCACCATTCATCATTTGTGAATCATTTAAGGTAGGTTTCTTGTTTATTTTGCTTTTTCTGCCTGTTTATGGGTTTGTTAGTTTTTTGCACTAGGGTTTGTTTGTTTTTGTTTGATTCTTGATCTACCCTATGTGGTGGTTCGGGCTTCAAAACCCAACAACATTATTTTCATTTTCCCTCCTTTCTATACCCTCTCATATCGAGTTTTGAGACCCGATATGTGAGTCTTTAAACTTGCAATACCCTCAACTCACATGTCGAGGTTTAAAACCCAACATGTGAGGAGGTAAAATCATCAAGTTGCATGTCAAGTTTCAAACCTCAAAATTCGAGTCATCCAATGATCTCAGCTCACATGCTGGGTTTTGAAACCTGACATGTGAGGAAATTTGCTCAAAATTGCATGTCAGGTTTCAAACCCCGACATGCAAGATTTAATCTTTACTCACACTGACAAGTTGGGGTTTGAAACTCGACCTGCAAGTCAGTTTCATTGACATGTCAGGTTTTAAATCCTGACCTATCAGTGTTTGATTTATCCTTTGTATTGGCATGTTAGGGTTTAAAACCTAAGATGCCAGTGTTTTCCCTTTGCAACTTGCAGGTCGAGTTTTAAACCCTGACCTGCCAGTTTTAGTGTTTTTCCTTCCTGAGCCAATTTTAACCAAGTCTTTCATCCTCTTTGATTCAGGATCTCCAATTTGCTCTTCTGATGATGAAAGATGATCATGAGCCTAACAAACATGTTCTCTGTAACATCTTTCCTAATGTCAAAGCCATCTGCTAGCAAGTCAATGGCCTCTCCTAGTCACACAAAACCATCACCTGGCAAACCTGTGTACAAGAAGATGAAGTACACGTATGTCAAGCACTTGAATATGTTCCTGGAAATTTATGTGGATTCAAATGTGTCAGAGATTAGGGACACTGAAATTGGGTATGTGGTCATGAAGGAGTTTGAAGATAGATGCAAGAAGGCTCCATCTCGTATCATTAATTTGATGAGGTCAGAATTACATAAATATGCATCCTTTCCTATTGCACCTCTTGATCCAAAATTTGTATTGCCTGTAGCAGAACACTTTGACCCAAATACTCATCAAGTGAAAGATGCTAACAAAAATGTGGTGATGACACTTGATAGTGTATTTTTCAACAGTTTTTTCAAATGTCTAAAGAAAGTTGAGGTTGCCGATGTATCCATGGAAAGCGCACAAGCATACTATGAGAAGCATAGAGATAAGTGCAAGAAAACAATTAACACGGTGTTTTTATCCACTCCACGTGACTCAACTGTCACTAGATGACCCAAGTACTTCCATAGAAGTGATTTCAGTGAAGAGTATAATGACATGGTTTCAATGCTTGCACAGGTTAAAGGTTTGAAAGACTCCCACTACTTCTAGGAGTGTATGTGCTACTACATGAAAATTATCAGGAAAGGAACAACCAAGATTGATTGGGGGGAGAAAATTAGTGATACTCTTCATATTCATTTAAAGGAAGTCAAGACATCATTAAAATTTTATATGACTTCATATCTTGTGTATGCAACTTTCTCAATGAGGCAATATCCAGGCCTTTCTAGAAAAGGAGATAGAAGATTGTTACTTGTTTGGGATTATTATGATCAGCTAACCATCAATAATAAGGGATCTCATTTCCAAAGAGTCAATGATGCTTTCTTCGCAGTGGGGAGATGTTTGTTCAACAGAAATATGCACAACGAGATAATTTCAGAAGCAGCATATGACTTGGTGTCTTCTTTTGGTTGCGTTTTCTTGCAATTTTCTACATTTAGGTATATCAACATTGGATGTTTCATAGGTGAGCCATTCATGTTGCCTCAGTATCCATCAAACAAGATTGTCCTTATGGAACTTTGTCGTCAATTGGTGCATGTACATGCAAGGTAAGCTTCTTCTCATAAGATATGTCTCAAATGGCCTAAGTCTATTGGCCGATATTTAGTGCTCACCATGCCCAAGGCCAAGAATATGGAGAATGAAATGTTATGGGTCACAATGAGGAGATTTAAATCCCAAGAAAACTTTGATTTTTGCAATATGAGAAGCAAAATAAAGAGGAGCTATGTGCATGTACATAGGCTAGAAAATGTTTGGGCAGATTGTAAAAGTGATGAAGATGTAAGAAGGATGGACTATAGTCATCTTACATTGGAGCAAATAGAGAACTTGGACTTGGGAAAAGATTCTAGACACCATGGAAGATACAAATGATATAGTGGACCCGGTCTACTATGAGAAGAAATTTGCTAATACTCCCTTGCCTTTGATTCAATGGTCAAAGAAAGAGAGCAAATCAATTTCTAAGAGGTTTGTGCCTATCATGGAAAATATAAAACAATGACTACTAAATAAGGGAATTTGAATGAAACAACTTCCTGCTAGCTCAGGTGAGGAAGATAATGATGGTCCAATGGGAAAGACTTCAAAATTGAGCACCAAGAATAAGGAAGATACCCAGACACCTTTAGTAGCAAAATATAAGGGAAAGGCACCAAAATTCAAGTTCACACTTAAAGGCCCGAAGAAAGGGGAATCTTCCTCCACAGTCTTGCAACAGGAATCAGTCCAAGGGCCTGATCAAGATAAGGAAGAAGAACAAGAACAAGAAGAGGGAGAAATTCCTCATGCTAGGGAAGAATGAGAACAAGGAGAAAGCTCTACTCCTACCACCTCTCAAACATCATCATCAAATTGTGTTGTGATTCATTCTATTGATTCTGATTATGATGAAGAGGTGCGAGAACATGATGAAGAAGAAACATATATGGACTTGGATGAAGAACAAGATCAAGAAGGGGACAATGCAGAATTTGTAATTGTCTCTAGTCTTCCTATTTTTGATTTCATTCCAACTTCAATGATTGAGTCATCAATCTTGGATTTTAATGAAGCTATGGAATAGGTCACCAAGGAGCAACAAGTAGTGAGTCTATCAGTTTCTGGTACCATGAAAAAAACTTACCCTTGGTAAGAATAGTTGTCATTTCTACGACAATGACTCCTGTTATTACATCAACGCTACCAACAAATATAACAGTTGAGACAGTTAATGTTTTACCAACCTCTATGCCACTGCCGCTACCAGTATCGGTTCCTACAATTCCAGTCGTAATTGCTCCCACCAGGCCTATTGTTGCAATGACTTTGGTACAAGTGGGATCATCAACAATAACAGTATCTTCTAGCTAGTCATCCACTAGTTTGCCTATGGTTACACAAGTGGAGGTCACTACTTCAACCACGCAATCAGTTTTACCTCCTTGGTTGGATATAGTGGCGCCAAAAAGGAAAAAGAAAGTTGTCTCACTAGACAACTTTGACTTTGAACAATTAACTCCTTCAAAGGCTAAGGTAGCCAAAAAGCCCAAGACATTATCAAGGGTGCTCGTTGATCCAGTAAGTAAAAGGAGGTATGCTGAAATAATTGTGCCAGTAGCAGGTAAGACCAAAGAAAACATCCAAGCTGAAGATTATACAGTTCAAACCATCGAGCTTGGAGAAGAAAATCATGAAAGTGTGAAGCATGACTTAAGAGCTACAAATGAAGCTATCATGAGAAGACTGGATTAAGAGCAGATTGAAAAGTTGAAATTCAAGGAAAAGTGTGAACAACTGACTAATGTTTTGATCAAGGTGACCCAAAATTCACAACAGGTGGAACTCATTGTTTCATCCATTGATACAGAAGAAATCAACATAATGGAACAAGTGGGAGCTAAAGGTCGAGTGGTTGACCAATGGATTGAAAGGTTTAAATCTAAAGGTTCCTTCCTCTTAGATTCAAATATTAAGATGCTAAAAGACTTTGAAATCTTGCAAAATCAAATGCAAGGAATCAAAACCACTTTCATACAAGAGATGGATGAGAATGAAAGAAACATGCAAGTGTGGAAAAAGATGGAGGATTTTGACATTGATTTTCTTGTAGATAATAAAGTGTTAGAAACAAGAGGAAAATATGTTCAAGTTTTGTCTCTACTAACACACATGAATGAATTGATCAAGCATATGGTCACTGATCTTTAAGGTGAGATCAAGAGTTGTGATAATGATATTGAACATATTTCAGCAAGAATAGCTAATATCCCTTGCTACCTATATGGTAAGGATAATCAACAGTTGGTCTCCAGTGATACCCTCATCCAAGAATTCCACTCTCTGATCTCTCATTGGACAAAGCAAGACTTCACTTTGAACACCTTTGATAAACTTCTTGAAATACAGGTTGGTTTAGAGTTGCTTTCCTCTTTGCTCAAGGATGGAAAGAAGCAACATGTGAAGACAGGAGATATTATATGCCGGATCAATGCCATATCAAGTTCCATTACCTTGCCAGATGAAGTTGAGATCAAATCCATCTTGGCTAAATTTAAAGAATTTAAATCCAATGAGGAGGAGAAAGATGAATAAAGTGTCCCCTTTATGACACTTAGTTTTTCATGTAGGTGCATTTTTAGTGTAGTTGCATTTTTAGATGCTGTAAGTTTTCTCGCAGCTGCATGTTCCCTATATGCTGTAGTTGTAGTCAAGTGGGACTGTGTAGTTGAATTAGTCAATTATGCCCACCTTTTTCTCCTTTTCTCTCCTATATATAGAGGAGCCTCGTTTGTAAATATTTATCTTTTATTTATGCTAAGCAAGACTCTGCCAAATTTTTGTCCCAACTAAGACTTTGAGCTTTTTGTTGTGAATATTCAATCAAGCAAATAAAGAAAGAAATTATATTTGATCTCAAACTTTGTGTTGTATCAAAGTTTATTTATATGAGTTAATTTTCCTATGTTCATTGCTTATATATGTTCTTTACTTCCTTGGTATTGGTGATATTGTTTATGTGAGTAATAGAGCTTTCCAATTGCGATAAGTACACTTTGTGCTATTTGCATATTTGGGAAATTTTTTGATGTTAAGTGATTAGTGGTAGGCTATGTATTGCTGCTATTACTTGTAGTTTTAAGGGATAGGGAAATTATACTTGAAGAATTTGAGATGCAAGTTAAATTTCTTATCATTTGTAATCATTAGCTTAGTTAAAATAGCATTCAAGAAAGAATTTTTGCTCCTTGATTGTAAGTTTAGTTTTTTCATTTCCTTGAGTATCAAAAGTGATAGATAATTGTAACAAAGTGGAGGAAGAATACATAAGCTCTAAAAAAAAGATAGTTATATGCTCGAAACTATCCCACAAATTTTAGTTTCTTGTTAATTAGAGAAGAAATTTCAAAGGGAATCTCCCGTTGCTGAGAGGAGAGATTAATTTCTCAACATAGTTGTGTGTGAATTATATATTTTATCATTGGTATGCCAGTGACAAAATATTCACCCAACATTTTTTTGGCAACTCTGCTGGGGAGCAACGTGCAACATGTACTTTCTTTTTTGGGTTGTAGTGCGCTTTTCATTGTAATTACACAAGTGACAAAATATTCAGCCAACATGTTTTTGGCAACTCTACTGGGGAGTGACGTGCAACTAGTACTTTCTTTTTTGGGTTGCAGTGCGCTTTTCATTGTAATATCCATATTGCTGATTTTCTCAAAGTTCTAATATGGCTGATCAAAGTTACACTCATAGACAACGAGCAGCAGGAATTGTTGATCCTACCTTTGAGTTTTTGCAGCAACATAATTTTCCTTTTGTGACACCTCCACAGGAGCGATCTCCTTTGCAGTGGACATGAAGTTTTCCTCCTACTGCACAGTGATCTCTTGTACCAAGTGAGGCTTCAAGTTTGCAAATTTTGGTTGTGTAGCATCGTAAATTGTATGCACTTGCTAGGGTGGTACAATTTCACACTCGGTTTAGCTCCTGCCTTGGTGCATCTTGCACTTTGCATCACATTTTCCCTTTAGCACTTAATTAATTAAATTAATTAGGTCTAAGGTTCTATTTCATCATCTTCCACATCATAAAGTTGGGCCCTTTCATTAAAGTGTGCCCTTTTCATTTTATTCCTCCAATACATCATTTAATCAAAAACCCTAATTAGGTCCTATTTTGAACTTGGGGGCTTGATTTCGGGGGTCAAAACATCTCGAAATCACCTGTAACTTCGGGATTCTCTCTAAAATCATCATATCCGACGGCCCTAAAAATTTGGTGAGAAGTTGCTGGGACCATGGCGCCCGGAGTGCACATGGTCTCGGACATTTTTCCCAAAATTTTAGGAGCGTGATCCAATCATAAAATAAAGATTAACCCCAAGAAATTGGCTGGAGATTCAATCTCTAGGTCGGCCAAAAGTTGAAATTAAGACCTAGGGTTTCATATATAAGAGCTCTCTTTCTTCATTTGAAAGGATGAGAGAATTTTTGGTTTTCAGGGACCTTCTATGCAGCGAAAGAGCAGATCTTTGAAGACTTCAATAACATTCAACATCCATCCATCAAGCATTCATCAATTTCATTCATCCATTTAGGGATTTGAAAGCATTGAAGAGCAATAAGGGATCACCGACTGAAGATTGGCTTGTACCCCTCCCTTGGGGTTGGGTATGATTTCATGTTGTTTTCATGTCTTTGCATAAGCCTCACTATATCATTTGTATTCATGCTTTAGATCACTTTGCATCTTGATTTGGAGCATTTACATTTACATTTACAAGCAATTAGGGTTTACTTTCTAGGTTTCTCTAGTTTGCTTACTTGCATTTTAGGATCTTGCACACACACTACTTTTACAATACAACTTGGCTATTCATGGAGGTGGAAATCACCAAAGTGGGGGTTTGACTAAGGCAAAACCCTATATAGCCGCCCACCATACCTTTTCAGATATAAGTGCAGATTTCAGGATTCGAATGACGCCGCAAGTTGCAGATCCGACAAAAGCAGACAAAAACTGAGTCACACACCAAAGTTCAGGGCAAAAGACCAGGACAGGGGCATGGGGTGCCCTAGTCCTGCCAGGAGAGGGGCGCTAGGTGCCCTGGTCCCTAGGACAGTGGCACTGGGTGCCCTGGTCCCTCAGTCAGACAACAAGTCTCAGCATTTTCTGACTGCTTTCCAGGTTGCAAAACAGCAGTTTCAGGGGCAGAATCAGGACAGTGGCGCCCGCGCCCCCGTCCCGAACATTTTCACTCAAATTTTAACTTTGGGTACGCATCTACATTCTTGTCTTGTCCTTGTGTTTACAGCTTTCCATTGTTTAAACTCAATTCTGCAATCTTGTTATTAGTTCATACTTGGACTTTGGGGTGAACTTGCATCATTTTATCTTTCAATTACAACAAAGGAATAGAAACCCTAATAGGTAGCCCATGGCTCTCTCTTCCACAAAAAGAAGTAGCCAATTGTGTGATATCTCTAGGCTCTTTCGTATTCCACAATGTGTGTCAAAAGGTAGGATTAGGGCATGTTAGCCCAGTCTCGCTTTTTTCCCCTACACATTTTGGTGAACCCGACGTGAAACTATTATTGCTTTCTCTTGCATTGCATTTGTTAGATCTAGATCTAGATTTAGTGTGTTTCATTTAAGTTTCATTTTTCATTAAAAAAAAAAAAAAGAAGAAAAAGAAAAAAAAAAGAGAGGGAAAAGAAAGAGTGTGTTTCTTTGTTTCTTTGCATTGTGTGTTTAAGTTTTATGCAATTTTTATTTCAAAATGTCAGATTTTTATTTGCAAGATGTTCATATTTCTGATGATGTATGCAGTTATGTTGATCATGAGTATAGCCAAGATGAATTAGATGAAGCTTTAGATGATTTTTTGAACCCTAAAGATACCAAACCTTCATTTTACCAAAAACTCATAAACATTGTTACTATGCCATTTCGGTGTGATGAGAAAGATAAGTCGAATGATTCCTCTCAAGGATACATTCCTATCAACTCTTCCACTAAATCTAGTAACATGGTTATTTTCAATGATCCCCTCTATGAAGAGATGTCTCCTTTTGAATCAAAAGATAAACCTTTTAATAGATATGATCATGCTTTGTTGGATGATGCTCTTGATGACTTTGTGGCTTTATTGAAATCTTTAAACAAGAACAAAACTTCTAAATTAGTTGACATGATAAACCTGAATGAGCATAATAAGCCTCTCTTTGAAGTCCAAGGTTCTTATTCTTCTCCCACCTTTCAAGTTCCTAAATCACCTCTCCTTACTGTCCAAGGAGGGTATGGTCATGATTCCTTTCTTACTCCGAATAAACCTATCATCACTGTGCAAGGAAGAAAACCTATAAGTCCTTATAGTTATGCCAAGCAATTAACTAGAGAGAGTTATCATGCGGTTGCTCATACTTATAATACTAGAAATAATAGGCAGCCTAATCCTCCTCCTGTTACTCCAGTTTCTCTTCCTAATCCTCAACCAATTCTTCTGCAAGCTCCACGTATTTCACAAGTTATTGGTAAGGAATATGATCTCATAGAACAACTTAAAGCTACCCCTGCTAAGATATCCCTTTGGGATTTGATTCAAACTTCTTCCACTCATCATGGAATGTTACAAGATGCCTTGAAAGATTTGAATGTTCCTCCACCTAATACATCTAGTAATATAGTGTCTTTGGTTAACTCTGTGATGAATCCTAAAGCTCAAATTGTGTTTACTCAAGATGAATTGCCTACTAGTGAAATTCAACATCAATATGATCCCTTGATGATTGTGGTTATCATAAACGACACTGCTATAAGACGAACACTGGTAGATAATGGCTCTGGCCTTAATGTGTGTAGCATTAATCTATTGCATAAAATGAATGTGGATACATCCCTTATTGAGCCTGACTCTCGTCCCATTCGAGGCTTTGATAATGTGGCTAAGTCTTCATTAGGTATTATCACCTTACCCATCATGGTGGGACTTGTTACTTTGCCTACTCCTATCCATGTTATGTCGGGAAATCTAACATACAACTTGTTATTAGGGAGACCTTGGATTCACAGTATGCAAGCTGTCCCCTCTACATTGCATAGACAAGTTAAATTTATTTATAACAATAAGACATATACCTTGGTAGGTGATACTAATTTTCAAGCTTGTTTGCAAACATCTACTTCCAAAGGGAGTTCTTCTAAACCTTCCTCTTCTAGTGATGACTCTTTAAACAAGATACCTATGGATGAGTCATCACCCTCTGATAATCAAAATTCTTTGGATGAGTCCGAAGTTCTTGAAGAAGATTCTTCTCAGCTTGAATCTACACATGAAAAGGCTTTCGATCCTGAGAAGGTTCTTGCAGAAGATGATTGGGGATCTCTTGACTTTAATCCCACCTTTGTAGTTGAGTATAGGGTTCCTCCTAGAGAGCTTAAAGTTAAAAAGAAGGAAGAAACTAAAGATCAATCAACCTTACCTGAACTTATGAACAATAATTTTGTGGCCGCTTCTCAAACTTCTTCTCCCCACACCTCTAATACTGAAGAATTTGATTCTTTGTCTTATGAAAAACCACCTTCTCTTTCTGAAATGGCTAATCGTTATGGTTGTGGTTTTCATATTTTAGGCAAGTATGGGTATAATGGAAATGGTTGTGGTGCTCACGAACAAGGGATAAAGGTTCCTCTAGGGAATAATCTTTATGATGAGACCTTTGGACTTGGTTATAATCCCTACAAGCGCACTAAAGCTTCTAAGAGACCATGTATTAGTGTTAATGTTATTTCTACATCTCTACCAATGAGACACCCTGAGTATATTGATGGGGATCCTTCGTGTGCCTATGCTTTGGATGTCTTTCCTACCGATGATGCTTTAGTTGAGTTCTTGGGAGCATATGACACTCTTCCTCGGTATCATCACAATAGGGGATTTCCTTATTGTTTGAACACTGAAGCTTATTTTGGAAGAGAGATTGATAATGATGAGATTGTGGAAGAATTCCCTCAGTTAAAGGATATTCCTCAACAAAGTAATCTTCTCATAAGTGACAGCATTGATGTTAAGATGGATCCTTGCAATGAAGAAAAAGTTATTAAAATTGGAAAGTGTTTGGATGAAGAATAACAATATGTAGATTTATTGCATGAATTCCCTGAGATCTTTGCTTGGACATACTCTGATATGCTTGGTATAGATCCTAAGATTGTTACTCATAATATTGTCTTAGTTCCTGATGCTAAGCCTGTGAAACAAAAGATTCAAAAAATGAATCCTAAGGTAGCTCTGCTTGTTAAGGCTGAGATTGAAAAATTATTGGAGGCTGGATTTATCTGCCCTATTGATTATTCCCCGTGGGTTTCAAATATTGTCGCTGTGGCTAAATCAGATAATAAAATAAGAATGTGTACCGACTTTCAAGATTTAAATAAGGCTTCTTTAAAAGATGATTTCCCTCTCCCAAACATTGACATGATAGTTGATTCTACAGCAGGACATGCTTTGTTATCCTTCATGGATGCTTTTTCAGGATACAATCAAATTTTTATTAATCCTCAAGATCAATTCAAAACTACTTTCACCACTCCTTGGGGTACGTTTTGTTGGGTGATGATGCCTTTTGGACTTAAAAATGCCAGCACAACTTATCAATGAGCGATGACCCTTATCTTTCATGATTATATGCATAAGATTTTAGAAGATTATGTTGATGATATTTTAGCCAAATCCATTCTTTGTATAGATCATATTAAGATCCTTCGTCAAATCTTCGAAAGAATTCATAAATATCACATGCGCTTGAATCCCTGAAAATGTGTTTTTAGTGTGGATAGTGGAAAACTATTAGGGTTCATAGTTTCACATCTTGGGATTGAGGTGGACACTAAGAAAATAGATGCTATTGTCAACATGCCACCTCCTAGAAATGTGTCTCAACTCAAAAGCTTACAAGGAAAGATTCAAGCCATTTGTAGGTTCGTATCTCAACTTGCGGATCGTACTTTTTCTTTTACTCAACTTCTCAAAAAGAATATCACTTTTCAATGGAACGAAGATTGTTAGCAAGCATTTGAAGGTTTAAAAGTATATATGGCTAATCCTCCTATCCTTCAACCTACCGAACCTTCTAAACCCTTTCTTCTTTATACGGCCGCTTCCTCTCATGCTCTCGCAGCATTATTGGCACAACATGATAAAGATGGTAAGGAATGTCTGGTTTATTATATAAGTCGTACCTTTCTCGATTATGAGACCCGATATTCTGCGATAGAAAGACAATGCTTGGCCTTGGTGTTTGCGACTCAGAAATTGAGACATTATCTTTTAAATTCAGAAGTCCACGTCATGGTAAAGTTTGATCCTTTGAAGCATCTTTTCTCTAAAACTGATTTATCAGAACACCTAGCTAAGTGGGTTATGATGTTAACTGAATTTGACCTTAAATTTGTTTCACAAAGAGCAATTAAAGGGAAAGCGTTGACCGATCACTTAGTTGAGGCCCCTTCACCTTTCTCCTTCCCTAACCCTGAGTCTTTTCCTGATGACTTCATTCTTTATATAGAGAAAGATGAAACTTGGGAGTTATACTTTGATGGCTCTAAGTGTTGTACGGGATGGGGGGCAGGTGTTGTTCTAATTTCTCCTACAAAGAAATCCATTCCTTTATCTTATCATCTCAATTTCCTATGTACCAATAACATTGCTGAGTATGAGGCTCTTATAGCAGGAATAAAGGCAGCCTTGGCTTTGAATGTAAAGCACATACATATTTATGGAGATTCGCAATTGATTATAAGACAAGTAACAGGACTGTATCAAGCAAAACAAGACAAATTATCACAATATAAAGACCTTGCTATCTCTTTGTTACAAAAATTTGATTCTTATACCATGGAACCTATTCCTCGAAAAGATAATCGACATGTGGACGCAATGGCATGTGTGGCTTCTCTTGTATCTTTAGAGGACCCTGTGGTTGATCTTAAATTTTTTATTTACAACCTTATTTCTTCAGCTATTGTAGATGATTCTAGCTTGGTGACATGTTGTGACTTTATAGACTCAGATGAATGGTATTCGCATATCGTAAGATACTTGACCGATGGTACCTTTCTTGATTTCGCCAATAGGAACACTAGGGCTAGAATCCGCAAGATGTCTGCAAGATATATCATTCTTTCTAATGTTCTTTACCGAAGGGGTTATAACGGTCTTCTCCTTCGCTGTCTTAACAAATTGGAAATCCCTATTGCTCTTGAAGAGGCACATTCAGGTGCTTGTGGGGGGCATTTTGGAGGCAAATCCTTGGTTCAAAGATTGCTTCGTATGGGATACTATTGGCAAACTATGCAAAAGGATTCTTTTTCATTTGTTAAGAAATGTCATCAATGTCAAAAACACAATAATCTGATTCATGCTCCTGCCCAAGAACTTCGTTCTCATTTAGCTTCTTGGCCTTTCTCTGCATGGGGGTTGGATCTCATCAGTAAAATCTCTCCTCCTTCATCTCAAGGACACACTTTCATTATAACCGCAACAGATTACTTTACAAAGTGGGTAGAAGCTGTTCCCCTTCTCTCTACTACTACTGAAGTGATTTGTCAGTTTCTTCTAGAAAACATTATTTCTCGATTCGGGATACCTTCCACTATAATCTCAGATAATGGGACATCATTTAAGAACAAGGACATGAAGAAATTCCTCGAGAAATATCATATCAAACATCGATTTTCTACACCATACTATCCTCAATCAAATGGTCAAGCCGAATCATCCAATAAGATAATTGAACAAATTCCTCGCAAAACCGTGAATAAGCATGGTAAGGATTGGAGTACTCAGCTAATCTATGCTCTTTGGGCCTACCGAACGAGTGTATGAATTGCTATAGGAACTACCCCTTATAATCTTGTTTATGGTGCTGATGCTATTATGCCTTTAGAGTTAGAGATTCCATCACTTAGAATTTCTCTCAAAGGTATAGTAGATGATGACTCTTATAGAGAACAAAGACTTCAACAGCTTGAGATGCTTGATGAACAACGTATAAATGCTCTTGAGCATATCCAAGCGTATCACAAAACTCTACAACGAAGCTATAATGATAAGGTTATTCAACGTTCCTTCTTAGTAGGTGACTTAGTTCTCTATGAGAATCAGTGCAATGTGAATACCTTACCTGAAGAAAAGGGAAAATTTAGTCCTAATTAGCTTGGACCGTATATTGTTATTGAAGATTATGGATCAGGTGCTTACAAAATAGCGGATGTAGATGGTACACCTCTTAAAGAACCTATAAGTGCTATGCACTTGCATAGATACTATGCTTAATTCCTCATTCCTTATCTTTCATTTCATCTATCTTCTTTTCAGTTCTTCAAAATTGGGTCCTATGTTAGCATATCTTGGTTAGAGCAAATAGAATTAAATGATATTGTGTTTAATCTATATTGCTTTGTTCTTGACAAGCGTGTTTCTTTACTTTATAGTTTGTCTTGAATTCATTTATGTAAATTGCAAAAGATTTACATTTCCATTATGCTGACATATTATACAATGTTTTTATGTGTTAAGTAGAATCGTATCATGTTGTGTTTAAGTTTAAAATTAAATCACATTAGTTATATGATTCTTAGGCTTAACACATATTTATTCTCTATCATCAATGTAGTACTTGATTAAATATTTTATTTTAATTAAGTCACACATGTATCAATTTAATCATGGAGCATTGAGAAATCAATCACATGGAAATTAAATTCAGAACATACATGTACATCTACCAAATGTATTAACTTTAATCAAAATATACATTGTTTTAGGCATTAAAGATAACATGTTTGAGACAAAGATAAGCATGTATAGATATATATGTGGATCATGTTTTCATATACAAAAGTAGGTCACTATATATCCAAAATGTGACCTATCCTACATCATGAGATCATCTCCCATCCCTAGGGCTAGTGGTTGGAGAGTGATGACTAGACGCTCCCTCTTGATCCGGCCGTGGAGGTGGACCCATAGGTGTATAGCATGATACAGACCATGAATGACTTTGAGAGGAACTCCTACGATCCCTATCCATAAGGATCGCGTGATACGAGGTAGCCTCAGCCTGAGCTGCTGCTAGGTCACGTTGTGCCCATTGAAGGTTCTCTGATAGAACTCTCTCTCTCTCTCTCCCTCCATATTTCCACCTGTACTCAAAATGGGGAAAACAAGTCCTCATGCCGACTTGCATTCCCCTGAGGCCTATAAGCAACCTGTGAGGAACTAGGGATTTGTGGCATCATGGAAATATCTGTCACTTCTTGCTGGATCAAGGAATGCCACTCCCGCACATTAGCTGTAGCAGTAGAACAGATTTTGTATTAGTACCATTCTATATCATCTAAACATTAATCAATCAATATAAACCTACTCTACCTGGATCTCCCTCGCGCCAGTAGGGATCGTGATATGGTAGCATCTGTGAATGGGAACTACTAGGCTCCCCACGCTCAAATGATCTATGCATGATGGGTACAGGTCTCCGTATCACCTCGTGTTCCCCCTTTTGGGGAATAAGAGGAGGATCCAAGGCTATGGTATCATCTCCTGAATGGTGGGGAGCTGCATCTGACTCCTCCTCATCATCTCTATCATCCTCATCCTCATTTGCATCCTCACCCACATCCTCGTTCTCCTCAGCATCATCTCTATCTGTGTCATCCTCCTCTCCTTCCTCCTCCTCCTCGGCACTAGGCTGATCTCCTATGGGTGGATCAGGATCTCTCGCCTCCTTCGATTTGGATCCCTGATCCTCATCTCGGTCTCCATGTCTACATGAACTTGGATGGCCTGTCAGGTAATCTGGTGGAAAGATAGGCCTTGGGTATGTCCTCACAAACCATGAGAGATACCTGTGCTATGCTCCGGGATCTGTGGAGTAATCAGTGACCACATCCTGATCGGACCCCTCTATATCTGTAATCTTGATATCATCTGTCGTAGGTCTCGCTACTGCTCTGGGTCTGGGAAGGACTCGCGAGTGTCGAGTATAGATAGGTACATCAGTTGGAACACACTGCTCTAGCCCAAACTACCTCCGTACTCAGTCAAAGTAGAATGGGACTATGATATGTGAGTATCGTCCTCTCAGTAGGTGGTTCCTCTGTAAGAATGCTAGCTGCCTCTCCATTTCATCCCATCTGTGCATCCGCAGATATGGTCTCCATACTGTCACCTCAGCTGTCAATCTATCGAATGTCACTCTCCAATATAGTAGATCCCCAAATCTCCACTCGCTAGTAAGTGGATAGGGAAACACCCTAGGTTGCTCGCTAGCCGCACTCATCGGATAGCCGACAGGCCTGGTGCATGTAAAGTGCTCAAATATCCACACCTGCAGAAGTGTGCATGTCATCAAGCTACAACACTGTCCAAACACATACTCCTCGAGGTCATGATAGAGATGTGCAAGCATACTCCGACCCCAAGCATATACTCTCCTATGTCTCTCCATAGCCCTGATGCACCATGTGAGACCCCCATGCATGTGCGTACCTCACCCATTAGGGCAGATGGCTAGTGCAATGATGGTAATCATAAGATGTCTCACAAGGGGCACCTCTCCTGTAGGATGTAAGAGCCAACTGATCATGATGAGATCTCTAGTCTCACTCGGCATGACTCTCCCTATGCAGTATATTTGCTCCCTTTGATAGTCCTTTGCTGATCGATCAATTGCGTATGCCACGATGGCTCCTCTGATAGGTATGTGAAGTATGCGGTACACATCCTCAAGTGTAACCGTCATCTCTCCTACTGGGAGATGGAATGTACATGTGTCAGAATTCCATCACTCCATAAGTGCCATCAACATCGTAGGATGGAATCGAATGGCCGACATGAGGATCGCATACCATAAACCCACTATCGATAACGTATCCCTCTCTACCTGAGTTAGCCGGAGAATCTGATCTCGTAGACTGCGAAGAATCTGCCCCGCAGTGTGCTCTCTCATGTATGGGGGACCCTGCAATGCAAAAACATCATTGAAATTAGTACTCAATCATCAAAATCATCTATGTGAAAAACAAAAATTGTCGCCCCTTGTGAAGTCCTGATTGGGACCATGGCGCCCTGAGAGGACCATGGTGCCCTTAAGGGACCATGGCGCCCTGAGAGGGACCATGGCGCCCTTCAAGGACCATGGCGCCCTGAGAGGACCATGTCGCCCTTCAGGGACCATGGCGCCCTGAGAGGACCATGGTACCCCATAGGGACCATGGTGCCCTGATAGGACCATGGTTCCCTAGGTGGGACCCAGGGTTAGATTCTAGGGCCCGCATTCGATCACAGAAACTCAAAATCAACAAAAATGCAGAAAGTCAAAGTCAAAGTTCAGTCAATTCACCTCGTCTAGCGGCTCGTCACCGATCATGGCCTGTCGCATGATCTCCATCCTTGTGGGATGCTCCGGTCATCGTGAAGGCATGATGATGGCTATGTGGGCTCCGCTGCAATGAACAATACTTAGAAATCAACAAAGTGACAAATGCAATAGTCACTTTCAAGGTATATATTTTCATTGCTTTACCTTTACTTTCAAAACCTTAATTTTCCCCTATCACTCATTTCATCATAACTTGAGTTTGGGAGATGCGATTTTCAAACCGTTTGTTGTGTAGGAATCGTATTTTCCCTTACTCCCGGGATGTTCCAAAATGTGCTTTGATGAAGCCTCTTCAGTGAACATCTCTCATCAATAATCTCTCACACAATTTGTCATAAGTAAACATGCTATCCTGTTTCACCTCCCTAATAAGCAAGCCGAAACAGGGGGGCATATAGCTACTCACAAATTTCATCACTTTCCTTAGTAAGCATTAGGTGATTTTGTGATCTAACGTGTGTTTTGTAGGGTGTGGTTCCTAACTGTGTATTGCAGATACCGCTGGGGGCTTCGTTCGACAGACTTATGGATATATCCTTTTTCAAATAATGTTTACTTTCCTGTACTTTAGCTTGCATATGCACGTAGTACTCATATGACCACTAAAGTGGGGGCTAAATGTAGCATCATAAATTGTACGCACTTGCTAGAGTGGTACATTTTCACACTCGGTTTAGCTCCCGCCTTGGCACATCTTGCACTTTGCATCGCATTTTCCCTTTAGCACTTAATTAATTAATTAATTAGGTCTAAGGTTCTATTTCATCATCTTCCACATCATAAAGTTGGGCCCTTTCATTAAAGTGTGCCCTTTTCATTTTATTCCTCCAATACATCATTTAATCAAAAACCCTAATTAGGTCCTATTTTGAACTTGGGGGCTTGATTTCGGGGGTCAAAACATCTCAAAATCACCTGTAACTTCGGGATTCTCTCTAAAATCATCATATCCGACGACCCTAAAAATTTGGTGAGAAGTTGCCGGGACCATGGCGCCCAGAGTGCACACGGTCCCAGACATTTTTCCCAAAATTTTAGGAGCGCGATCCAATCATAAAATAAAGCTTAACCCCAAGAAATTGAAAGGAGATTCAATCTCTAAGTCGGCCAAAAGTTGAAATTAAGACCTAGGGTTTCATATATAATAGCTCTCTTTCTTCATTTGAAAGGATGAGAGAATTTTTGGTTTTCAGGGACCTTCTATGTAGCGAAAGAGCAGATCTTTGAAGACTTCAATAACATTCAACATCCATCCATCAAGCATTCATCAATTTCATTCATCCATTTAGGGCTTTGAAAGCATTGAAGAGCAATAAGGGATCACCGACTGAAGATCGTCTTGTACCCCTCCCTTGGGGTTGGGTATGATTTCATGTTGTTTTCATGTCTTTGCATAAGTCTCACTATATCATTTGTATTCATGCTTTAGATCACTTTGCATCTTGATTTGGAGCATTTACATTTACATTTACAAGCAATTAGGGTTTACTTTCTAGGTTTCTCTAGTTTGCTTACTTGCATTTTAGGATCTTGCACACACACTACTTTTACAATACAACTTGGCTATTCGTGGAGGTGGAAATCACCAAAGTGGGGGTTTGACTAAGGCAAAACCCTATATAGCTGCCCACCATACCTTTTTAGATATAAGTGCAGATTTCAGGATTCGAACGATGCCGCAAGTTTCAGATCCGGCAAAAGCAGACAGAAACTAAGTCACACACCAAAGTTCAGGGAAAAAGACCAGGACAGGGGCGTGGGGCGCCCTGGTCCCTAGGACAGTGGCACTGGGCGCCCTAGTCCCTCAGTCAAACAAGTCTCAACATTTTCTGACTGCTTTCCAGGTTGCAAAACAACAGTTTCAGGGGTAGAATCAGGACAGTGGCGCCCGTGCCCCCGTCCCGAATATTTTCACTCAGATTTTAACTCCGGGTACGCATCTGCATTCTTGTCTTGTCCTTGTGTTTATAGCTTTCCATTGTTTAAACTCAATTCTGCAATCTTGTTATTAGTTCATACTTGCACTTTGGGGTGAACTTGCATCATTTTATCTTTCAATTACAACAAAGGAATAGAAACCCTAATAGGTAGCCCATGGCTCTCTCTTCCACAAAAAGAAGTAGCCAATTGTGTGATACCTCTAGGCTCTTTTGTATTCCACAATGTGTGTCAAAAGGTAGGATTAGGGCATGTTAGCCTAGTCTCGTTTTTTCCCCCTACACAAGTTGTTCCACTTGCAAATCTTTTTGTAATACCATCATATAATTCATTAAGGATGGCTGCTACCTATCCTTGGGGTACCTATTTTGGTCATTTGATCCTAATGACACCTTTACATGAACTTCCAAAAGGCATAAGAAATAATTTTCCTAAGTTTTTGGGAGATGGTGTTACTACTTATCAAATTGCCATTAGTTTTATATTCAAAGTCATACTATATACTCTAGTCGATTAGCACTACTGAATCATGCAGTCGGTATACACAGAGAAATCGGTATGCACAGTCTATTCGGTTACAGAAGAAAATAGTCATAGAACGCAGTATACACCGAGCTGTCTATCGAGCATCTTTTTATGTCTACCGAGCAGCAAAGATGACACACCGAGTTGATATACACCGAGTGAATTGTGTTACCAGATTCATTAAACCTGGACATGCATATGAAAACGTGTTACAAGATCGAGGCACATCTAACCATTATCACATTGGAAATTACACTAGAATATTGTGTATGATTTTGAGGTCATCTAACCAATGAAATCATTTGCATGTTTATTCATTCGATAAATCATGTTTGTAAGATCGAAGCAATGAATGGATCACCGACATAAGAGATCTATTTATACAACATGAGTTAAGCATGTATGTGTGTGTGTAAGAAGACTGTTACAAAGACACAAAGGTCACTGAGAAAGTTTTCAGAGAATAGTTAAAGAATAGAGTAAACAAAAGCGTTTACCGAGTTACTATATGGGTTACCGAGGTGTGCTATAAGCAAGGTAACTTATTCTGAGCACATAGAATATGCTATAACATTTCAAATGTAAAGTTGTAGATATTTATAATGATTTTATTGTAATATTTTGAAGTTGTAAGAGACACCTCTAACAGGGTAAAAGACTCTAATCAAGTCTATAAATTGTAAAGCCTCTAACCAGGTACAACATTTAGTTTAAGTGTTGGAAAATCCTTTAGCAAGGTAGATCTAATAGATCTTGTTACTCCTAATAGGGTAAGCTATCAGAAATAGCTAAAATGTAGCTCTAACCGAACACTCTTTATTATTGCAGTAGTGATGTTGTGGGTGCCATTCCCATCGCAGTTTTTCTCTCTAACCAAGAGTTTCTGCATAACCAAAATATATGTGTTATGGAGTGAATCATGTATGATTGTTATCTATTTGTTTTAGCTTTATTTTATGTTACTGCACTATTCAGTTTATGCATAATAGTAAAGTTATTATTCAAGAATATTATTGGAGTACTGATTCACCCCTCCCCTCTCAGTACATTAGCTTTCCATATTGGGCCTAACAATTGGTATCAGAGCTTGAATCTTGGAAAAGGGTTTAAATACCTAAAGAGAAAGATCTTACCAATGGAAGGCTATAAACAATCTTAGAGGATTGTATATCTAGAAGAAGAGTTGGATCATGCTAATCAAGTGATTGCAGACATGCAAAGGCAAATGCAAAAATCTCTGAAAGTAAGAAGAAGATTATCTGATGACTTGCAGGACTCTCAAGAGTTAGTGGAACAAATTGAGACATCATCTAAGAACAGTATATTTGAATAGACTGAAGAAATGATTGGAGTATTGAAAGAAAAGAACAAGGCATTGGCTGATCAAATAAAAGCAATGAAAAGAGAACAAGAACATTTCGGTACACAGATGACTAAAAATCTAGATGCATTGAGGACAACTGAGGATAAAGAAAGAGATCTACAAAGAGAGAAACAACAACTTGAAGTCTTGGTATCTGATAAGAATGATTTAATCATAAGGTTAACTGGGATTCAATAAAATATGTCAGATCAACTAGGTTATGCACATCATGAAGCAATTCTGAAAGATGATGAGAATCAAGCATTGAAACTTGAACTATCAAGATTGATTGATGAACTTGAAACAGAGAAGAAATCCAAAGAAACACTAAAGAAGAGTTATGAAGCATCAAAGATGTTGGATGAGAAACTAAATACAAGATGACCCTACAAAGATGCAGGACTCGATTACAAAGGAAAAGACTCTACCAAGAAGGGAATCTGTACTACCGAGAGAGGAGAATCATCAAAGCAAGCTGGAATCAAGAAGAACATCAAAGGAAAGAAGCCTATTTACAACTACTGTGGAAATCGAGGTCATACTGCCAACATATGCCAAATCAGAAAAGGTAAGCAACCGAATCTCACTAAGTCCAATGGTTATTGTTAAAATTGCAATAAATATGGTCACACATCTAATCAATGTAGGACAAAGTCTGTTAACAATTATCAGAAGGCAAAATTCAAAGGGTTTTGTAAAAACTGCAATAGATATGGACATAGTACTGAGAAGTGTTGGTTTAAACAAAAGAACTACATGTGGTCTGCACACTGAGCAAATACTAGAGGTTATCGAACTCACACAAAGCCTTACCGACGATATGAAGTAGTACCATGGGATTACAATACAAGGATATGGTGTGAATGTTGTGGAAGATATGGACATATAAGTACCAACTATTTTATAAGGTTTGGAATGAACAATCGAAGATCATGGAGAAATCCTGGTATGGCATGTTTTTATTGTCACAAAGTTGGACATTTAGCTGGAGATTGTAAAGATCAACCTAGAGAAGACATTGAAGAAATAAAAGAGAAATTAAAGATGATTTGGAAAAAGAAAGAAATTGTGTCAAATGAAGAAAGCACCTTACCTACCGAGTTAGGTGCACCTATTCCAAATTAATCAAAAAAGGTATGAAGGGACTGCATTCTTTGAAGGTGAAAATCATAACAGTTCCTATTCCATTATGTACTAAATTCAAAATCTGCATAGTTAAGATGTAGTAGTAAGTTTGAGATTCTATCAAAGTCTTTTGAAGCACTTTACAGGAAACCTGTCAAGTCAGTGAATACAAGAAGCTTGTCAAGTCAGTAAATGAAGGAAGCTTGGTTACTCGGTTAAAACAAAAAGGAGAGTAAATCAGTTAAAGAGGAATCGAGTGCATTTAATGTTTTAACCTAACCCGCACAGAGCCCAATAAGGTATTTTGTGTACTTAAAAGCATTTTCGCGGTCATTTTCACTCACCAAGTTTTTGAGCAAGCAGAGCAAGAGTGAATCAAGGCAATCAAACTTCATTCACAGTGAATCCAAGGTATTTTCATCAAATTTCATCACACTATCAAGCTAGTTTACCGATCTTATCAAATTGTTATTATCTGCTGAGTGTGAAGTATCTGCCATTTGTAAGCCATCAAACCCTAAGGATAGTTTGCTAAGCTTTACCTGAAATCTACAATGGCACCCAAGATCCAAGATCCCATTATTGTCAAGAATGTAGAGAAGCCCTCACTGAAATACACTTTGACCCCTAAAGTCGCCTCTGAACTGAATGATAAAACCGCCTTTTCACTCATCCTAGATTGAGTCTTGTTAGTCGAGGATGTGAGATTCTTCACCAAATGCCATGTTGAAGAACTCAGTCATGTTGAGATTAGAGACACCTATGATGAATTGTGCACAGATGGTAAAATGGATAGCAAGTATGAACACATCAGAATCAAGGGATTGACTGAAGCCCTAACCTACCCTCGTGTGTTCAAGCCCCAATGGGTTAAGTTTGTTTTGAGTAGAGTGCATGATGATTTCATGTGGCCAGAAGAGCAACCATTCAAGATTACTAAGGAAATCATTCATCTGATTACCGGTTACCCTATCCATGATCATGCCTGAGCATAGAAGATGATATCACAGAAGGAATTGATCAGTTTAACCAGAGTAGAATCTGATTACAGAGGTCTGAAGTTAAACAATTTCACTGATGCAGAGTTAAAATTTGCTATTAGAGTAATTGGTTACTGTTTCTTCCAATCGGCAAGGGAAAATAGTGTACCCTGTGCAGCAGTTGACTTAGCCTATAAAATTGTGAAAAAGGGAATGAAAGTTGACTTGTGTGAAGTGTTATTGAAGAACTTGTTTGAGAATTTGAACACAATCAGGAAGCCAAAGAAAAACAACTCGCAAATATACTGAAGTTTGGTTCACTTCTTGTATGCATGTTTTTCTACTTTGAAAAATTCTTTCCAACAGTCGGTAAAGTAGTTTGGGAGCTACACCGACCAATCACCCATCAGATCAATGACTTCATCATGAAGTTAGGAGATAACTTTAATGATATCATGGATGATTACTTCAACAAGTTTCAAGAGAAAATGCATAACAGGTACCGGATCCCACCCCAGCTAGTAGAGAAATAAAAAGATGAAATATGTTTTGAAGTTGACACCGATTACTGTTATGTGAATGCTATGGAACCGAGGACTCAATCTTTGCCTCCTATGGGTTACGAGATTGACTTTGACATCACACAACAACAAATCGATGCATTTCTGACATTGCCAAGGCATGCTACCGAGTTGAGGTATGGAACTTTTGAAGAAGTGAAGGAAAGAGTAAAAATCAGCATTGTAGTACCCAAAGCTACAAGGAAGGCAACCAAGATGATTAAGGCATTGACAGAGAAATTCGGAGAAGACTCTACCTCTACACCTGTCAAAGGCCCTCTTGCCATCACCGTAGAGGAATCAAAAGCTCAAGAGGCAGCAATAACACTGAGTACTGAATTGCCAAAGGGTAAAGTGTTAAAAAGAAAGAAACAGGACACTTCAAAGGCCCTACCGACTGCACCAACAAAGAGACCTAACACAAGAGCATCTGCAACATCACCGAGTAAGAAACAAAAGAGTGTTACCACTCCCAAGGTAACAAAAACATACAAGAAATATACTCGGAGACTCATTTTGGAAAAAGAGTCTAGTGATACAAAATCTGAGGATGCAAACAAATTCCAGATTGTCAGGAGCCAGAAGGCAAATATACAGTGTAGAAAACTTCTGTGCCAATGTAAAAGAATATGGTGGATTTGTATGATTTAGATTTATCAAGTATGAGACTAGGAATAATGATGAGAAGAGACAAATTGAAGAAGCTGTTATTTGCACACTTCTTAAGTTTCAGCTAGCTCCATTAAAACTAGTAAAGTCACTTCCAAATGAACTTTACTTGCATATTGATAATAGGTGGAAATATGCAATGGACTTAGAGAAACAAATTAGAGAAAGAAGTCTAGTCCATCTATTTCTTGATATGTCTGTAGCAAAAATAAAGGAACATTTGACAACCTACAATTCAAAATTTCTTGTCAAACAGAGAGCCTTAAAACTGATGAATGGGCTATATATTGATGTAGAAAATGAGACAAAAGAAAAATGGTAGGAAATCTTCAAAATCAAGGATGTCGGTGAACAATCTAAAGTTGAAATTATTGATGTCACTAAGCAAGGTCCTGATGCTACCGAGCAAGACCCTACTGACACTATTCAAATTGATGAAGATGTGATGGATACAGAAGCACCAGAGCAGGAAATGATAGAAGGCACTACTTATGCAAAACTTGTATCTAGTGAATCTGTTTTAGTACAAGTTCAGCCTTATCCACCAATTAATCAACCTGTCTCTACCGAAGCTCCTTAGGTTACAAAACAAGGCACCGAAGGTGACAAGGCTACAACAGCAGAAGGTACTACTCAAGAACAGACATCTCAAGCATCTTCTAGCATGGAAAATGTTGCAGCTGAGACACCCAGTACCGAGACACCAAAGGAATCTACAAAGACTAAAGGAACTGACCAAAGTGTTGCCTCTACCGAGCAACCTACTGAGGGTCAGCAAGCCTCTCAAGCTATTGTAGTAGTTCACCCAGTGAAAGGTAAAGAAAAGAAGATGAATAAGCATAGTTTCAAAATAGATTTGTCAAAACCAATAGTGTTGCCTAATGTTGATATCTCAAAATTAAAGGGGCAAGCACTCACTAAATTCGGTGAACTATGCAAAGCAAAGGCCGAACAAGAAAAATAGATGGCCATTCAAAAGAAGAATAAAGTACTTCAGAAGGTGAAGACACTGCTGATTGATATGCTACCTTCAGCTACAGTATCAACCGATGCAGCCATCCATATTCAACTGGATGAACTCCTTAATCAAATAGAAACATCCAGAGTCGATGCATCTGAGTATTTGAGCAAGCTGAAAGATAAAGAGCTCACTGCTAAAATGATAGAAGAAGTACAGAAATCCATTGCTGTTGGCAAGGTAAAAATTATCCAATTTATTGCTGAGTTGTCCCCTCAACTCAAACACATTCTTTCATTATTTCAGAAACTCTGTACATTTTATATATTCATTAAAGATATCAAGAATAAAACTGATGCAATTGAAAAAGAAATCAGCGATCTCTCAAATAAGTTGACCCAGAGCCAAATTCAATTCAGAATTTTTATACTAAGCTACAACAACTCATGGCTCAATAATTGGAACTAAGGAATGAAGAACATAAGATCAACATGGATATAATGACACTCCAGACATTATTCCTTCCTCATCTTCCATCCATTCGAGAACAGCTCAACCGAGCCACATACCTCTCTCAAAATTCTTTAATGGACAGTGTAAAGGATGCCCTCTTTGTAGCTCTCATCGAAGCCAAGACAAAATATAAATCCATTTTTGATTAGTTACCACCTCCAAATGGTAACTAAATTTTTGATGTTTGTCAAAAAGGGGGTGTGTATAGTATTCAAAGTATCAACCAACAGGAGTATAGTACACAGGGGGAGTATACCGAGTAGAATAAGCAGAGTATCCAAGAGCAATGAACCGAGCAGTGAATAGGGAAAAGAACAGTGATTACAGTATATTGATCACCGAGCACACTGATCAGAATTTTGTACAGTACTTTGAAAGTAGTTTTGTCAAACATCTCAACTAATGTCAAAAGGGGAGATTGTTACTACTTATCAAATTGCCATTAGTTTTATATTCAAAGTCATACTATATACTCTAGTCGGTTAGCACTATCGAATCATGTAGTCGGTATACACAGAGAAGTCGGAATGGACAGTCTAGTCGGTTACAGAAGAAAACAGTCATAGAACGTAGTATACACCATGTTGTCTACCAAGTATCTTTTTATGTCTACCAAGCAGCAAAGATGACACACCGAGTTGATATACACCGAGTTATCAGATTCATTGAACCTGGACATGCATATGAAAATGTGTTACAAGATCGAGGCACATCTAACCGTTATCACATTGGAAATTGCACTAGAAGATTGTGTATGATTTTGAGGTCATCTAACCAATGAAATAATTTGCATGTTTATTCATTCGATAAATCATGTTTGTAAGATCGAAGCAATGAATGGATCACCGACATAAGAGATCTATTCATACAGCATGTGTTAATCATGTATGTGTGTGTGTAAGAAGACTGTTACAGAGACACAGAGGTCACCGAGAAGGTTTTTAGAGAACAGTTAAAGAACAGAGTAAATAGAAGGGTTTACCGAGTTACTATATGGGTTACCGAGGTATGCTATAAGCAAGGTAACTTATTCTGAGCACATAGAATCTGCTATAACATTTCAGATGTAAAGTTGCAGATATTTGTAATGATTTTATTGTAATATTTTGAAGTTGTAAGAGATACCTCTAACAAGGTAAAAGACTCTAATCAAGTCTATAAATTGTAAAGCCTCTAACCAAGTACAACATTTAGTTTAAGTGTTGGAAAATCCTTTAGCAAGGTAGATCTAACAGATCTTGCTACTCCTAATAGGGTAAGCTATCATAAATAGCTAAAATGTAGCTCTAACCGAGCACTCTTTATTATTGCAGTAGTGAAGTTGTGGGTGCCATTCCCACTGCAGTTTTTCTCTCTAACCAAGAGTTTTCGCGTAACCAAAATATGTGTTATGGAGTGAATCATGTATGATTGTTATCTATTTGTTTTAGCTTTATTTTATGTTATTGCACTATTCGGTTTATGCATAACAGTAAAGTTATTATTCAAGAAAATTATTGGAGTACTAATTCGCCCCTCCCCTCTCAGTACATTAGCTTTCCATATTGGGCCTAACAGATGGTGCTCAACATACCAATGAGCACATCACTACTTTTTATATTGCATACGATGTTCTCAGTGTTGAACATGAAGATGTTTCAGTGAGATTGTTCATTGAAACTTTGCAAGGTGCAACTGCTGATTGGTTTTATCATCTTCCAAATAATTATATTACAAATTGGGCTAGCCTTAGATCAAGGTTTGAGGTAGGGTTCAAGCCTACTGAAGATGATCATGTGATTTTAGCGCAATTTACTCAAATGAAAAAAGAACCACATGAGCCCATGGGAGAGTTTGTCACAAAGTTCAATAAGTTGCACAATCACATTCTGACGACATCTCAACCTATTGGAGGAAACTTAAAGTTCTTCTTTATTAATGCTCAATTGCCAGAAGTAATTTTTCTCTTGTGTAGGGATAGCCTTGCAGATTTGGCGACTGCACAACAGATGGCCATATCAGTTGAAGATGATCTTATCCTTGCTGGTAAGATAAGAAAGGATCCTAACAATGTTAGGAATACTCAAATTTTTGATTCATCTTTTTCTTCAACAAATTCTGCTGACCCTATGATTCAAAAGCTAGCAAATGAGTTGTTAGCACTTAAGAAGCAAATTTCCTCACAAGTAAATACTTCTATCGTGATGTTCCAAGGAATTATCCAAATAATGCTTCCAATTATGTCGCACATAATTAGAACAAGTTACCTCCTGCTCCAAAGAGACTTGCATTGGAAACACCACCTCAAAATTCAGCTATAGGCTATTATGAGGCTGAACATAATTATCTTCCTCCATTTGGTGATGAAGATGCCAATTGCTTCTAGAAGATGATGCAGAATTGGTTGGTGACTCTAACATTAGGTATATGCAATATGAAGAAGAAGATGTGCCAGATTTGCATGATGGAGATGTCTTTGCGGTCTTCACCCGTTCACAAGCACAAGCAGCACAACCTTCTGTCAATGCAAAGAGTGATGACTCTACACAAGTCAAGGATTATCAATGATTGCCAGTTACTATTGCTAAGCGTGGAACTCCTTTACCAAATCCTCCAAAAGATAACTCCATTCCAGAAGACAATGTGAAGGATAAAAATGTAAGTGCTCCTTCGACTGCTGTAAATTTTTCTGCACTTGTCAATTCTTCTGCACCTGCATCAAAGACCAGTGCACCTAATGTTTGAAGTTCTCAAATTGAGAACCTTAGTTAATCTTTGATGAATTATTTTCAGTCATTTGATATTATAGATCATGCTAGGAACTAAAGTACAAATGTCTGAGGTAGAATATCTAAGGTCTAATCCAGATCAATTTGATCGTTTGGTCAAATTTGTAAAAGAAAAAGATACTTCCCCAAGTAATCCTCCCAAGTCTAAAACATATCAAAATAACTTAGTGAGTTCTCCTTATCCTATAGAAAAGATAGAACCATTTTATATCTCTTTGTTGATAAATGGTCATAAGCTAAGTAATTGTGTAATTGATTTTGGACCATCTGACAATGTTATGCTTACAAAAGTTGCCAACGCTCTTGGTTTAACCTTGACTAAGATGTTTGGTAGATGATTTCCATAGATAAGAAGCAAGTCCCCCTAATAGGTCAGATTAAGGATGCACAATTTTCTTTTGCCACATTTTGAGACAAAAAGATCAAAATTACGGTATTGGTAGCCATTGTGCCAGCTTCCTATGGCATACTATTGGGAATGAATTTTTGTAGAGATGTTGGAGGAGAGTTAAACGTTAAAACACACATTCCTTTCAAGGGGGAGATCAAAAGTTGTATCTAGAAAAGGAATCAAAATACACCATTGTGAAATCTGATGATCAGCGAGCCCAAATTCTTTTTGAGTCATCAGGTATGGGTAACTATTTCTTATATGCTGATGATGAGTTTGAAGTTGTTTCTGAAATTGAGGATGTTGTTTCACTTGATGAAAGTTCAAGTGATTGTGAAAGTATTGTTGCTGAATCTATGGGATCTTCAACCCCACAAGAGCAACTTGTCAATTTTGATATTATTAGTGTCGGTGGTCCAAATGATGTTTGGACATTAGAGTTTGATGGCAGTTGTTCTTCCACTCAAGGGCCGGTATTGTATTGGTGTCTCTTGACGGTAAAAAATTTCCATTTTCCTTCAAGTTACAATTTGACAATACTAATAATACTACTGAGTATGAATCTCTTCTTTTGGGGATGAATGTTGCTCAAAAGAAAGTAATTAAGAAATTGCTTGCTAAGGGAGATGCTGAATTGATTGTTTGTCAAGTCAGAAATATATATCAGAAAAGGAGCGATAGGCTAAGCCATTATCATAATCTTGTGTGGGACTCAATTGAGGCATTTGATGCCTTCGAATTATCCATTGTTTCCCATGATTTCAATGACAGAGCGGATTCCTTAGCAACATCTACAACCTTGTTGGTTCCGCACAAGGATTTTTCTAGATCAACGTATACTATTGAAATGAGTTTTTGACCAAGTGTTCCTGATAATTTTGACAATTGGCAAGTGTTCAATGATGATCATCATGTAATTAATTTCTTGCAGACTGCTGATAATTTTGATGACTTGTTTTTTGATGGTATTTAGTATCCCTCAAACGATTCCATTGAAAGTCTTGATGTAGAAACTGGTGAAAATTTTCTACAATTCAAAGTTAATAAGATTCCTAAGGGTCTTGTTTCTCTTGAAAAGTTGTTTGACAAGCATGATCACTATGCCAAAAAGCAACATAAATCAGTCGCTAGTACAATGGAGTATGAGCAAGTGAATATTGGAATGAATGAGAATCCCAAGATGATCAACATTTGAAAATGTTGTTCACATGAAGAAAGGCATAAATTTGTTGCATTATTGCAGCAATATATTGATGTCTTGGCCTATTCTTATGATGACTTGAATTCTTTTTGTCCTGAAGAACTTCATCATGACATTTCATTGAAGCCGAGTGTTGCTCCTTTTCGTCAAAAGAAAAGGCAGTACAATCCAAAGATTTCTAACACCATCTTTGACGAAATTCAGAAAATGGTAAAGGCAAGGATAATATTCCCTATTCATCACTCCACTTGGGTAGCTAATATTGTGCCCATGCGCAAGAAGAATGGAGAGATCCAAATATGTGTTGATTTCCAAAATTTGAATCAAGCATCCTTGAGGGATAATTACCCATTGCCAGTCATGGATCATGTCCTACAAGCTATTACTGGATCTGAAATAATGTCTATGATGGATGGATTTTCAGGTTATAATCAAGTGGAGTTTCTTGAGCAAGATCAACACAAGACTACGTTTACCACTCCTTGGGGTACTTTTGCATATTCCAAGATGCCTTTTGGGTTGATAAATGTGAGAGCTACTTTCCAATGTGCAATGGACTTGGCTTTCCAAAAATTTCTTGGTCAGCTCATTGTAGTCTATTTGGATGATCTGACAGTTTATTCTAAGAAGTGTCAAGATCATTTGTATCACTTGCGGAAAGTGTTGGAGAAATGCCGTTAACATGGAATTTCCCTTAATCCCAAGAAATCTGGTTTTGGGGTTATTGAAGGTAAGTTGCTTGGGTATATTGTCTCAAAGAAGGTATCAATATTGATGCTGAAAGAGTTAAAGCCATACGTGATCTTTCCTTGCCAGCAAGTAAGACTATTGTAAGTTATTTCTTCGGTAAAGTAAACTTCTTACAGAGGTTTATTCTAGACTTTGCTGAACAAATTCACCATATAGTTGATATGATGAAAGGAAAATTTGTTTTCAAATGGACCCCTGAAGGAAAGAAAGCTTTCCATGATGTTAAGGATGCCATTGCAAATGCCCCAATTTTGGTGTGTCCTGATTACACCAAAGAGTTTATCATGTATAGCTATGCATCTGATCATACTTGTTCGGCTATACTGATTTAGAAGAATAATGAGGGTGTTGAATCATCCATTGTGTTCATGAGTTACCCATTAAAGGCTCATGGATTGAAATACTCAGAAATGGAGAATCATGCCTTTTCCATGATTAAAGTGGTAAAACATTTTAGATTTTATATTCTAAATTCACATGTCATTGCACTTGTTCCTGATGCTATTGTCAAGTCAATTCTCACACAACAGGAATTTGGAACTAAAAGGCACAATTGGGTTGCCAAGATTCAAGAATATGACATGGAAATTAAGCCTACTAATTTGGTTCGTGGAAAAGGTTTGTGTCAGTTGATTGCTAATAGAAAATCAAGTGATGAAGTAGTGCTTGAAAATGAAGGAATGAATCAAGATCTTCTTAAGGTTCTGTTTGTCAGCACCACTGATGAGTGGTATTCTGATTTGGTGTATCTTTTAACATATGGAGAGTGTCATGTACACTTGTCACATAAAGAAAAGTGAACATTGAAGCTAATTAAAGCAGTGAACTTTGTCTTATGGGACAATGGTTTGTATAAGAAGGGTCTGGATGTAAATTTCTTGCGTTGCATTGACAAGCAACAACAAGTAAGGTTACTTCAAGATTTTCATGATGTTGCTTGTGGTGGGCTATTTTCAGCTCCTATTATTGAACACAAAATTTTGCGTGCAAGATACTATTGGCCAACATTGTTCAAGGATGCATACAGTTGGGTTTGCAAATGCGAACAATGTTAGCAATTTGTTGGTAAGCCTAAGCTAGCTGCACTTCCTCTCAAGCTAGTGGTAATTGAAGAGCCTTTTCAACAGTGGGGATTGGATTTTGTTAGATCTGTCCATCCAACATCTAATGCGGGTCACATGGATATTATCACTATGAAGGATTACTTCACCAAGTGGGTGGAGGCAATTCCAACAAGGCAAGCTACTTCAACAGTGGTTTGTCAATTCTTGAAAGAAAACATCGTTTCAAGGTTTGGTGTTCCTCATAAGATAGTAATTGATAATGCTTCTCATTTTTCTTCTTATGAAATCATTGAATTTTGTTTCGATTATGGTATTACCCTTTCACATTCGTCTGATTATTATCTGCAAGGAAATGGTTAGGGTGAGTCAAGCAACAAGAACCTGGTTACCATTATTAGGAAGATTGTTGATGAGAGACAACAAACTTGGCATAAGGCTCTTTATGGTGTGATATGGGCAGATTGTATAACTCCAAAAAGAGAAAATGGCATGTCACCTTTCCATCTTCTGTATGGATTGAATGTCGAGATTCCTATCACTTTGGAACTTCCAGCATTGAAGCTTGTCAATGCCATTGAAGATGAAACTTATTAGGGTTCTCTTGATAAGCGAATTATGTTTCTTTCTCAATTGAAGAAAACAAGAGTAGAGGTGGTGGATAGAATTACTGCACATCAAAGCCAAGTGAAGGTGTTGTTTGACAAGAAGGTGACTTCTTCCGAGTTCTTAGTTGGTGATCAAGTCTTGTTATGGGACAAGAGGAGGGAACCAAAGGGTTTGGAAGGGAAATTTGATTTCTTATGGAGAGGCCCCTTTACTATTCATGAAGTATGTGGCGAGCATAGCTATTTTATTGCATATGTTGATGGTACCCAATTATCTCTACCTCATAGTGGAGAATATTTGAAGCTCTTTACTCAATGAGGAGCAAGGCAAAAGAAAGATGTACATTGGTACAAGCTTGGGTTGCTGTTGCACCAAAAGATCGACCTGTCAATGCCCAATACAACCATTAGACTTATAGAATCCACAAGAGGCTGTTAAACCATGTCATGAATCACCATGAGGGACGCTAGCCCACTGCTAACAATCCCCCTCCCAGTATCACTCGCTACGGCCTGCGTGATTTGAACCTATGACCAAGCTCTGATACCACTTGTTACAAGCTTGGGTTGCCGTTGCACCAAAAGATCGACTTGCCAATGCCCGATACAACCACTAGATTTATAGAATCCACAGGAGGCTATTAAACCATGTCACAAATCACCACGAGGGATGTTGGCCCACTGCCAACATACATTTTGTAAATATTTGTATAGTTTTTTCTTTTTTTCATTTTGTCGCTTGACTCTATAGCCCAATGGATACAGGCACTCAGAGTTCTGGATTCTACAAGCTTCAAGTGGTGTAGCTTGTTCCCGAGTCAGAGCCAACTGTTGTCTCCAATTTTGGCTTACATAAAATTACAAGGTAACCCAACCAAACTTGACCAATTCATGTTTTGCATACTCTGAGGGAGGCTAATTGGTCATCGCGATTAGTCATTTGCCAGTCTTTGTTTTTCCTTAGTTTTTTGTGGTCAGTCAGTGTACTGACAGGTCAGGTTTTAAACCCTGACCTGCCAGTAGGTTTAATTGACAAGTAGGGTTTTAAACCCCAACCTGTCAATTGGTCTCACTAACATGTCAGACTTTAAAGTCCAACATGTCAGTGGTGGGCAGTTTTGGACTAGCAGGTCGGGTTTTAAACTCTGACCTGCCAGTTCGAGTTGCATTTATTGCAACTCGAGTTTATGTTTTAATTGGTTTAAATAGGTTTTAATTGCATTTTATTATTTAGTTGTCTTTTTTGAGTCTATTTGGTGTTCTCCCATAGGTGATCCTCATCTAATCTCTCGTGCCTATTGCTGGATCTCATCCACCCTTCATCATCTGCAAATCATTTAAGGTAGGTTTCTTGTTTATTTTTCTTGTCTAGCTATTTGCAGGTTTGTTAGTTTTTTTTGCTAGGGTTTGTTTGTTTTCCTTTGATTCTTGATCTACCCTATGTGGTGGTTCGGGGTTCATAACCCGACCACCATTATTGTTATTTTCCCCCCTTTCTATAACCTCTCATATCGGGTTTTGAGACCCGATATGTGAGTCTTTAAACTCACAATACCGTAAACTCACATGTTGGGGTTTGAATCCCGAGATGTGAGGAGGTAAAATCCTCAAGTTGCATGTTGGGTTTCAACCCTGACATGCAAGTCGACCAATGATCTCAGTTCACATGTCGGGTTTCAAACCCGACATGTGAGGAAATTTCCTCAAAGTTGCATGTCGGGTTTCAAACCCCGCATGCGAGCTTTAATCTTTACTCACACTGACAGGTCGGGGTTTGAAACCCGACCTGCCAGTAAGTTTCACTGACATGTCAGGTTTTAAACCTTGACCTGTCAATGTTTGATTTATCCTTTGTATTGGCATGTCGGGGTTTAAAACCCAAAATGCTAGTGTTTTCCCTTTGCAACTTGTAGGTCGGGTTTTAAACCCCGAATTGCTAGTTTTAGTGTTTTTCCTTCCTGAGCCAGTTTTAACCAAGTCTTTCGTCCTGTTTGATTCGGGATCTCCAATTTGTTCTTCTAATGATGAAAGTTGATAATGGGCCTAACAAACATGTTCTTTGCAATATCTTTTCTAATGTCCAAGCCATCTTCTAGCAAGTCAAAGGCCTCTCCTAGTCACATAGAACCGTCACCTGGCAAACCTGTGTACAAGAAGATGAAGTACAAGTATGACAAGTACTTGAATATTTTCCTGAAAAGTTCTATGGATTCAAATGTGTCAGAGATTTAGGACTCTAAAATCGGGCATGTGGACATGAATGAGTTTGAAGATAGATGCAAGAAGGTTCCAACCCGTATCACTAATTTGACAAGGTCAGAATTACATAAATATGCATCCTTTCCTGTTGTAGCTCATGATCCAGAATTTGTATTGTCTTTAGCAAAACACTTTGACCTGAATACTCGTCAAGTGAAAGATGCTGACAATAATATGGTGATGACACTTGATAGTGTTATTTTCAACAGTCTTTTCAAATGTCTAAAGGAAGTTGAGGTTGCTGATGTAACCATGGAAAGCGCACAAGCATACTATGAGAAGCACATAGATAAGTGCAAGAAAATAATTAACACCATGTATTTATCCACTCCACGTGACTCAACTGCCACCAGATGGCCCAAGTACTTTCATAGAAGTGATTTTAGTGAAGAGTATAATGACATGGTTACAATACTTGCACAGGTTAAAGGTTTGAAAGACTCCCACTACTTCCAGGAGTGGATGTGCTACTACATGAAAATCATCAGGAAAGGAACAACTAAGATTGATTGGGGGGAGAAAATTAGTGATACTCTCTATATTCAGTTAAAGGAAGACAAGAAACATTAAAATTTTATATGACTTCATATCTTGTGTATGCAACCACCTCAATGAGGCAATATCCTGGCTTGTTTACAAAAGGAGATAGAAGGTTGTTGCATGTTTGGGATTATTATGATCAGTTAACCATCAATAATCAGGGATCTCATTTTTGAAGAGTCAATGATGGTTTCTTTGCAGTGTGGAGATGTTTGTTCAACAAAAATTTGCACAAGGAGAGAATTTCAGAAGCAACATATGACTTGGTGTCTTCTTTTGGTTGTGTTTTCTTGCAATTTCATACATTTACATATATCAACATTGGATGTTTCACAGTTGATCTATTCATGTTGCCTCGGTATCCATCAGATAAGATTGTCCTCATGGAAATTTGTTGTCAATTGGTGCATGTGCATGCAAGGCAAACTTCTTCTCATAAGATAGGTCCCAAATGGCTTGAGTCTATTGGCCAGTATTTAGTGCTCACCATTCCCAAGGCCAAGAATATGGAGAATGAAATGTTATGGGTCACAATAAGGATATTTAAAGCTTAGGAAAACTTTGATTTTTGCAATATGAGAAGAAAAATCAAGAGGAGCTATGTGCATGTACATAGGCTTGAGGATGTTTGGGCAGATTGTAAAAGTGATGAAGATGTAAGAAGGATGGACTATACTTGTCTTACATTGGAGTAAATAGAGAACTTGGACTTGGCAAAGATTGTAGACACCATAGAAGATACAAATGATATAGTGGACCCGATCTACTATGAGATGAAATTTGCTGATACTCCCTTGCCTTTAATTCAATGGTCAAAGAAAGAGAGCAAATCAATTTCTAATAGGTTTGCACCTATCATGACAAATACAAACTAATGGCTACTAAAGACGGGAATATGGATGAAACAACTTCCTGCTAGCTCAGGTGAGGAAGATAATAATGGTCCAATGGGAAAGACTTTAGAATTGAGAACCAAGAATAATTAAGATACTTAGGCACCTTCAGTAGGAAAAGCTAAGGGAAAGGCACCAAAATTCAAGTTCATACTTAAAAGCCCGAAGAAAGGGGAATCTTCCTCCGTAGTTGTGCAAGAGGAATCATTCCAGGTGCCTAATCAAGATGAGGAAGAAGAATAAGAAGAAGTAGAGGGAGAAATTCGTCATGTTGGGGAAGAACTGGAACAAGAAGACATCTCTATTCCTACTGCCTCTCAAACATCATCATAAAATTGTGTTGTGATTCATTCTATTCACTCCGATTCTGATGAAGAGGTGCGAGAACATGATGAAGAATCAACAGATGTTGACTTGGATGAAGAAAAAGATCAAGAAGGGGGAAATGCAAAATTTGTAACTCTCTCTAGTCTTCCTAATTTTGATGACATTCCAACTTCAATGACTAAGTCATCAATCTTGGATTTTAATGAAGATATGGAACAGGTTACCAAGGAGCAATAGGTAGTGAGTCTGTTAGTTTCTGTTGCCATGACAAAAACTTCACCCTTGGTAAGCACAATTGTCATTTCTATGACAATGACTCATGTTATTACATCAACGCTACCAACATATATAGCAGATGAGACAGTTAATGTTCTACCAACCTCTATGCCACTGCCGATACCAGTAATAGTTCCTAAAATTCTAGTTTTAATTTCTCCCACCATGCCTATTTTTACAACGAATTTGGTAGAAGTTAGATTATCAGTAGTAGCAGTATCTTCCAGCCAGTCGTCCACTAGTTTGCTTGCGGTTATACAAGTGGAGGTCACTACTCCAACCATGCAATCAATTTTACCTCCTTGGTTGGACATAGTGGCACCAAAAAGGAAAAAGCAATTTGTCTCACCAGATGACTTTGACTTTGAACAATTAACTCCTTCAAAGGCTAAGGTAGCCAAAAATCCCAAGACAATATCAAGGGTGCTCGTTGATCCGGTAAGTAAAAGGAAGCATGCTGAAGTAATTATGCCAATAGAAGGTAAGACCAAAGAAAACATCCAAGATATAAATTATACAGTTCAAACTTTTGAGCTTGGAGAAGAAACTTATGAAACTATGAAGCACGACTCAAGAGTTTAAAAATGAAGCTATCATGAGAAGACTTGATGAAGAGCCAACTGAAAAGATGAAATTCGAGAAAAATTGTGAACAACTAACTAATGTTTTGATCAAGGTGACTCATACTTCACAATAGGTGGAACCCATTGTTTCATCCATTGATACAGAAGCACTGAAAAGGATGGAAGAAGTGGGAGCTAAGGGTCGAGTGGTTGACCAATGGATTGAAAGGTAGAAATGTGAAGGCTCCCTCCTCTTAGATTCAACTATTAAGCTGTTAAAAGACTTTGAAATCATGCAAAGTCAAATGCAAGGAATCAAAACCACTTTCATACAAGAGATGGATGAGAATGGAAGAAACATGCAAGTGTGGAAAAAGATGGAGGATTTTGACATTGATTTTCTTGTAGATAATAAAGTGTTAGAAACAAAAGGAAAATTTGTTCAAGTTTTGTCTCTACTAACACACATGAATGAATTGATCAAGCATATGGTCACTGATCTTGAATGTGAGATAAAGAGTTGTGATAATGATATTGATCAGATTTCAACAAGAATAGCTGATATCCCTTGCTACCTATATGGTAAGCATAATCAACAGTTGGTCTCTAGTGATACCCTCATCCAGGAATTCCACTCTCTGATCTCTCATTGGACAGAGCAAGACCTCACTTTGAACACCTTTTATAAACTTCATGAGATACAAGTTGTTTTAGAGTTTCTTGCCTCTTTGCTCAAGGATGGAAAGAAGCAGCATGTGAAGACATGAGATTCTATATGCCGAATCAAGGCCATATCAATTTCCATTGCCTTGCCAGATGAAGCTGTGACGGAATCCATCTTGGCTAAATTTGAAGAATTTAAATCCAATGAGGAGGAGAAAGATGAATAAAGTATCCCCTTTTTGACACTTAGTTTTTCATGTAGATGCATTTTTAGTGTAGTTGCATTTTTAGATGCTGTAAGTTTTCTCGCAGCTGCTTGTTCCCTATATGCTGTAGTTGCAGTCAAGTGGGACTATGCAATTGAATTAGTCAACTATGCCCACCTTTTTCTCCTTTTCTCTCCTATATATAGAGGAGCCTCATTTGTAAATATTTTTCTTTTATTTATGCTAAGCAAGACTCTGCCGAACTTTTGCCCCAACTAAGACTTTGAGCATTTTGTTGTGAATATTCAATCAATCAAATAAATAAAGCAATTCTATTTGATCTCAAACTTTTTGTTGTATCAAAGATTGTTTATATGAGTTAATGTTCCCATGTTCATTTCTTATTTATGTTATTTACTTCCTTGGTATTGGTGATATTGTTTAGGTGAGTAATAGAGCTTTCCAATTGTGATAAGTAGACTTTGTGCTATTTGCATATTTGAGAAATTTTATGATGTTAAGTGATTAGTGGTAGGCTTTGTATTGCTTCTATTACTTGTAGTTTTAAGGGATTGGGAAATTATACTTGAAGACTTTGAGTTGCAAGTTAAATTTTTTATCATTTGTAATCATTAGCTTAGTTAAAATTGCATTCAAGAAAGACTTTGTGCTCCTTGATTATAAGTTTAGTTTTTTCATTTCGAGTATCAAAAGTGATAGAGAAGTGTAACAAAGTGGAGGGAGAATAAATAAGCTCTAAAAAAAGAGAGTTATATGCCCGAAACTAACCCACACAGTTTAGTTTCTTGTTAATTAGAGAAGAAATTTCAAAGGGAACCTCCCCTTGCTGAGAGGAGAGATTAATTTCTCAACATAGCTGTGTGTAAATTATATATTTTGTCATTAGTACGCTGGTGACAAAATATTCACCCAATAGACACCATAACAAAACAAGACTCACATTAGATCACGGTCCATATCAAACAACCAACAAACCCATTTTGACATCTACATCCACTATCTAAATCATTTGACCCACGACGCATTTTTCAAACACATTTTTTTCCAACTTTTTTGTCCTACACGCTAAATTGCCCCTTACGTGCTAATCTTTCACACGAATGTGCTAGCAAACACTCCCTATGTGCTATTATTCTATCATGCACTAACACACCCCCCATTGCGCTATACTATTTACCTGACACGTTAATCTAACACTATGCACTAATTTACCTACTGGTTGTGCTAAACAATGTTCCCTATGCGCTAAAAAGACCCTACGCGCTAACCTACCCCCTGACCATGCTAGCATTTGCAACCCAGACGCTAAACCTATCTAGGGTTTTTGGACGCGCTAAAAATTGTTTCGTGTGCACTAAAAGACGTACCCTAATACGACCCAAAAAAATGAAAACGTGACAAAAATCAATGAAATTAATAAAAAATGAAATGGATTTTGGCCACTTACTTGTGGGCCTTATGCGACGGGTCTCTAGTATTACCTGACGTGCTCAAATCATTGAGAGGAGTATGGAATCAACATCATGGTAGAGCTCCAAATGTCACAATCACAAGAAGACAAGTGTGCAAATGATTTTTCAGAATCACTTTTTACCTTTTAATAGGGTAAATCAAAGGGTCAATAAGTGGGGTATGTATTTTACTCCCACTTTTTCATTATTAACCTTATCAACATCTTTTTTTGGGAGATGAATCAATAATGTGTATCCAACATAGTCAATATTCTCATATTGCAATCAGTTCAAAACAATCATAAAATTAACAAATTTTCACCCAGACCCTTAATTCATCTCTCGAGGGGGCATCATTAATATCGTTCATCAAATCTACATTTGGGGCATCATATCGAACATTTTGGCACACACTTGCATTTTCCTACGTCTCCCACTTGCCTCCTAAACCTCTTCTAGAGCCTTCTAGATTCTTCTAAACTATCTTAATTAGCTTTAGTCCCTTTAAACATGTCCTTTCCCTAAGTTTGAGGAGGTCTCCTCTCAAATTTGGAGGAAAGTCTTCTAAATACATTTAAAGCTATATTTCTTCAACAAGCTAACTTGTTGAGTTCCCCCAAATTTGGAAGGACTCTTACAAATTTGTCCCCAAAGTCTTCCAAACCATTAATGGTTAACTCAAACCTCCCCTCATGGTTAGAGAATTTCTCTCTAACTTAACCCTCATCTAACCAAGGGGTCTCATCAAGCACTCATAGATTTAACCTTGGTTATCCTATTAACCCTTGCACAAGAGTTTACCCCTTGGGTAAAAGCTTTATCCAATGGATAACTCTAACCTAACCTTAACCTTACCTCCTAAGGTAACCTTCATGTCTCCTCTAGCATTTAATGCCTCTTGCATCTCCTCTCAAGCCACCTCTTGTTGACAATTGTCACCATTTCATTGGTGAAAATTATAAACATGGATTGAGCAATTTTCAATCCTAGCCCTTGTTGAGATTATTCAATCTTAACCCTCCATTGCCCTATTTTCCCTATCAATAGATCTGTCATTCTTCATTCTCCAAGATATCCAATTTTCATGCATCTACATTATAGTCTAATCTACTAAGGTTTTTAGCCTCTCTTTTTTAGAATATTATCATAGCATTTAGAAGAATTTCATTTCATATCATATAATATTCATGCTAGTATATCATGTTAGGATAATTTGTTAATCTATTTATCATATCATTATCTTCATACTAGCTTAATCATCATAGTTTTTAGTACATCATATAGATCTTAGAGTGCATTTATGCATGTAGATCATAATATCACTTGTACTTGGAGTTGTCATTCCTAAGTCATTTGATCAATGATCTGAGAAAAAAACATTGGCTTTAGGGATCATGTGAGATAGAGAACAATGGGACACCCCTTGGGAAGTTAAACTAGTCCAATTTTAGTTTATAATTGCACCAAGAGTCTCATTGTTATGTTATTCGATCTCGATTTTTTCATTTTGCTCACCATGTTTTCCTATGTATAGACTATACCAAATAGGGTAGCCTATTTGGAAATTGTAAGACAATTGAATGAATCTGATTTCTTCCATTGTAGTTCCTAGCATAAACAGTCTTTTTTGCCAGGAACTTTATATTTTGATGATTTTATAGTCAATTCAACCAAAGGATGTGGTTTGATTAAGGAGAAGTTTGACCATTACCATTTTCCACTAGGTTATCCTAGAAATAATTTTGGCCCTGTAGCATCATAAATTGTCATTGGGCTAATTTACACCTCATGTTTGCACCCCTAATTTAACGTGTCCTATCCTCATCACCTATCTAGGTTTGTTTTGTGTTTATTTTATAGTTTTGATGCTATGAACACCCACTGATAGATTCTATGGTAAGGTATCCTTGTCCCTCAACATTCATTTTGGTCTCTTCTATAGAAGGAACATGGCACCCAGTGCCCTGGTCCTTCTCAGTGGGGCCCACATTTGAATTAGAGCAAGGGTCCTATCTCTTCAGAGGGAATTCATCTCCGTGGCTCTGCATTGCCATTGGATGTCGACCTAATCGGTAATTTACCTATATACCCCTATATAAATACATTTAATCAACTTAATTTCATATCTCCAAGCAATCAATTCCTAGCATCATTGCATTCGTGAAGCATTCATTGTCAAACATTTTTCAAAGATCTTCAAGGCTACATATTCTTCATTCAATCATTGTGGAGAAAAATTACATTATTCATATGTAAGTGTGTGTGTGATTAGGGTTGTGTCATGTTCATGCAATTTCATAGAACATATATGATTACATTCAAAGAACAAAGCATCATCATCAACAATTATAGATCCGAGGTATATATTTCTAGTATTTATTTCTGCATTTGCATTTATTCATTCAAGGTTAATACATAAATTTGTGTTTGACTTAGGTAAACCACCACTCCCAATAATTTTCCCCCTTTTCACTATGTGCGAGAACATGCACAATGTTATGTTTGAGAGGAACAATGGGATTCACAAAATGAACAAGTGTCCCTTTGGACGGTGAAAATTTAGGAGGACTATGGTGACCACAACCATGGTCTTGATAGTTTAGGCCAAATTTAAGGGAGCATATCCAAATTATATTATTTTGATCATATCCAAGTTTGTGGCTCCATTTGACAACTATAGCTCACTGTTTATGCTTGATCTCTTCAATATCCACACACTTACCCTAATTTAAGCATCTTCAACAATTCAATTCAATTTAAGGAGGATAAATTCCTATCAAGGAACTAGGAATTTGATTATAATCTTAATCCTAGAGAGCCTAGATCTATTAGATTCCTCAAGTCTCCTTAATGTAATGGTTAATTAGGTCATTTAATGGTTTCATTATCTTAATTTAACCCTAACCCTAATTTTTCACCATTACATTTTGGTGAACTTGACTCCTCACACCCTTATTTCTGATTTGTGTTCTCAGATCTGATTTGTGGGCATTTTAATTTTTGAATTTTCATTCATAGATCTTATTTTTAATCAAATTACATAAACTTAGAGTTTAAATTCATAAAAAACCTAATTTATTTAGGTTAATTTGGTTTGTGGGTTTCGTAATTTTCTAATCTTAGGTAAATTCATAACGGTCTTTAATAAATCTGATTTATTTGCCATTTCATAGATGATTACATTACTTTGCACTTATATTTATCATAATCATGTGTTGGATAATGGTTTATTTCACGTTACATTGCTTCTTTTCATCCATAGCACTTTGGCATATTGCATTTTTAGAATTTCCAAGTTGCTTTCTATTAATCAATTAAATCTTAAAGCTTTTATCCATGGTACATGTTTTTTTACGGTGACATTTTTAGGAAAATACATTATAGATTTAGATCACACAAAATCTTTTGTAGATCATAATGTTAGAGATGTTAATGAAAAACCTAATACTTGTACCTCTCCGAGGGTATCTAATGTGAATGAAGAAAGAGATAATACTCCTATAAATGATCTCTCTAATGTATAGCAAGAATTGAAGAGTTACAAGGCACCATCTTCTTCTCCCACACATACCCTAGTGCAAGGTCAAAATATTGGTGTTTTAATCTCTCTAGATCCCCCTTATTCTCATAGAGCCTATCTTAACCATCAATAAATTTTTAGAGAAGATGATGTTATGCATTTAATTCATGATCTATCTCCCCACATAACATTAAGTAAAGATGATCACTTAGATGATAAAGATCTTCCTTCCCAACCCATCAAAGAGGATTTTGTGGTTGTATGAGCTTTCGTGAGTTATCTACAACACAATGAGCCGAAGGTATCTATATATTTTGTGGTTTAATTAGTGCATCTATGTTGGATTCTTTCATTTTTATTCTACTTCTTTTTGGCAGTGAGCCCTCCGATAGTGAGCTTCTCTTTGTTTCTTTCGAGCAGTAAGCCCTCTAACAAAGATCTCCTGGCAGTTAGCCTTTCTTTGTAAAAATCACCTTAATCGATGTCACCCTAACATGTGTTTATATCTTGAGAATAGTTTCTCCATGTTTTTTCCCCTAATAAGGTTTTCCATGTAAAATTGGGTGTCTCATTGTGTATGATGTGTTCTAATGTTTTATGCTCTTATCTTTATGTAGATAATTTGTTAAGGTTAAGTTGTTCATGTAATGGTAAAAAATTAGGGTTTACACCCGAAGAGAGATGATTACCACTAATTTTAAACTTGGGAGACCATTACATTCATAAGAGGGGGAATCCAATAGATTCAATAAAAAACTAGCAAGGATTAAGTCTGAATATTAATTGGATTGATTAATTTTATTTGTTGGGATGTCTCTTTTGTAAATTGAATTGTTGAATTAAGATAGTGTTGGAAATGGAGGTAAAAACATGAAAAATAGTGAGCTATAGTTGCAGGACTGAGTTGTGCACCTAGATCCAAGAAATGTTCACAAACTTGGATCTGCTCCCTAAAACAACACCTAAAATGTTGGAACCATGGTTCCTGTCACCATGGTCCTCTTAACTTTTCACACACTAAAGGGGGATTGATTCGTTTCTAAAAATAATGATTATCATGAAGATTGTAGCTCTCTACTTGTTTCCTACACATAGAAAGAAGGGGAAATAGGTTGGGAATAGGGATTTGCCTAAGTCAAACCTTGGTTTTGTAATAAACCATGAAATTGAGATAAAAATAATTTAAATTTTTGTAATGGAAGATTATCCTTTTAAGGGAGATGTTGAATATTGGCTGAAAATAAATGATATACCTCCTTGTGAATATTTGTTTGTCTACGCATGGGTTTTGTGAAGTATTCAACAAAATAGGATGAAGATGTCTACTTCAATGCTTAAATTTTGACTTTATTGCTGCTCCAAGGATTGAAGGAAGAAATCAAATTGCTCTTGAATTCTTGATTGCTTGATCTCAAATTGAATTTCATGTATGTGGATGCTTGATAGATGTCAAATGAGAGGGGAAAGCCTCCTTTTATTCTTTCATGTTGGGAAAACTATTTAATTTTCTAACATGAGCAAACACAAAGATAGGAATCCCACTCAAATTTAAAATGATAAATTGGGTTTTTTATGGGCCCAAAATGGGGAGGACCATGGCGTGGAGCCATGGTATTATTAAGGACCAAGGTGCCATGCCTTTGTCCTCCATCCTACCCTATTTTGGGGCTAGTACAAGGTGCCAAATGCATGGAAAACTAAAAAATGGAGCAATACTTGAGGGGCATGAGCATAATTAGGTCCCAACCAGGCCAAGGGGCACAAACGCTAAGGTATGAACCTAATGCGGTTAAAATTACAAAGGGGTGCAATTTTGGGACGCTACAATTGATAAACTGATTTAAGAAATAAATTAAAAATTGTATACAACTGATTCACCCCCCTCTGAGTTGTATTATTCCTTAGTATATTCAACAATTGGTATTATAGATTTGGTTCCTTGGAGAAAAGATTTATTTCTTGAGGAGATCTTGATGGCACACAAATTGACAATCCCTATGCTTGATGGATCTGACTATACTTTCTGAAAAGTGAAGATGCAAGGGTACCTAATTTCTCTTGGCTATGAAGTATGGAAGTCTGTTACAAAGAAGTATGTTAAACTACAAACTGGAGTAAACACTTCGGATGAGATCGAGGATTTTGACGACAATGAAAAGGAAAGATATGCTATCTTTCGTTCTCTTTCATTTTTGTTTCGAGTCCAAAATCGAGATTTGTCAAGATTGGTGTTGTTTTGGTTATTATAGTTTGATGAGTTCGTCCCTTCCTTGTAGAACTTGAGTGTTCCCTTTTTGACACAAGCTTCCTGTACTTGAATGCCATTTTCAATCAATTTGGTGAAAGATGGTATGCATTGAAGTTTGAGTCTGTAACTCATTTCGCCATTTAAGTTATCAATGAAGATATCCATTTTTTCTTTTTCAGGAATATCTCGAGGATATCTTGATACCATGCGTTGCCAACATTGAAGGAATAACATGAATGTTTCATTGTTCTTTTGTTTGGTGTTGCAAACATCGAGCATGGTTATGGCATGTTGGATGTTGTAAGAATAGTGGGTGATGAATTTGTTAACCAATTCGTCAAATGATCTGACAGGTGGTGTAATCTTGGATAACCATTCCATTGTTTGTCCTCCCAGGCTTCTTGGGAATAACCTCATTAGATAAGTGTCATCATGAGCAAATTCAAGACTCATGGTGCAAAATTCTCAAACATGATCCCGAGGATCACTTTTCCCATCATATTTATCAAATTTGGGAACATCTGAGTTTGGAGGAAAAGGTACCATGTTTAATCTTCTGTCAAATGGATAAGGACAGATTTCGTTTATAGAATACCGCACTGTTGTCCCTTGTTGCATATCTTGTATTTGTCTTTGCAACATTTGCATTTGTTGAGTAAGAGCAACCAAGGGCGCATTATCTTGTCGAGGGATGAATTTGTCCCTCGTATTTGTTCTTAACTGAAAAGGTGTAGTAAACGGTATCTGTTGTTCTGGAGTTTCGAGTTTAGGTATTCGCATTTTTGGTATACGTTGCTCTGGAATATGTTGCTCAGGTATGCGAGTTTCTTCTTCTCTTTGTTGTTGTTGATATGTATATTGTTGAGACCTGGTTTGAAAGACGTTTGCGTCGAAATCTTCAGGAAGTTTAACGTCTTTACTCGTAAGCATGAGTAGATATTTTTCTTTATCATTTTCCATGAGTTTTTCGATTAGTCTTTGGAATGAAGGATTTTCTTGACATTCTTGCAGAATTGCGTCAGTAATTTCAGGCTCTTCTGAGTGTGACACTTCAAAAGGGTTTGATAATCTGCGATTCATACTTGATTCTGTGGGTGTCTCACTTTGTTTGTTTCTTTGAGAGCGAGTGATAGGCATTTTAATAGAAACTTTCAGTGATGAAAGGAACAAAGTCCTCTTCGATGTGCTGCTCAGGCGTTGGTGGTTCTGGCCGAGATGTGTTATATGTGATGCACTCGTCGGGCAGGAATGCTGGATTGATCTTTTCTCCACGGTTTATCTTTTGATTAAATGATTTCCTTTGATTTGTTTGGATTCAGTTGATGCTTGTTTTGAAAATTTCAAATCTTACTTTATCAAAATGAAGGTTTAGATGCCCCTTCACGACAAAGTGTGCCAAATGATATGGATAAAGAGTTTCCCAATCTGGAAACTAGATTTGACAATTTGAAAAATTTAGACAAGTGTTTTTGAGATAAAATCCGTAAGATGTTAAAGGATTTGATTGATATTGATGATGAAAATTTCCTGGATTATGATAGGAGAGACATCCTCTATTGTTCGATTCATTTCAGATTCTGACAACTTTGTTTGACACAAATTTAGCTTGAGAAAAGTTTTTAATGGTTTGTTTTTGTCACTCTGGATTGATAAAAGATGATTTTTGATGAAAAAGTCTTCTAAAATGTTTTTAAAAATTTCAAAAATTTTCTAGTTTTTAACTCTGTTTTTCGGCCTTGGATCACGCGCTAAAACAGAGATTATATGCACTACTAAATTTACCAGATGCGCTAAAATAATGAGCACACGCGCTAATCTGCCCCTAGATACGCGCTAAAGTTTTGATTTTGGAAATTTTTTGTTTAACTGGTGAAAAATCTACGCGCTATACTGGGCTTTACACGCGCTAACTGTTGGAGTATATGCGCTAAAATATGGTTACTACGCGCTAAGATGTTTCTTCCACGCGCTAAAGTTAAGACTGTTGAAATTTGTTGTTGAATTTTATTGGAAAAATTACGCGCTACACTGGGCCTGTGAAGTGCTAACTGTTTTGTTTTATGTGCTAATTCTTGGTTCCCACACGCTAAGAGGTTGCTGCGACGTGCTAGACTGTGTTGTGGATGCGCTAAAGGAATATTACTGTTTTTACCTGAGGATGAAATGCTACTATTTTAACTTCACGTGCTAAATTGCGGTTTGGATGCGCTAATATAAGTGTTCCACGTGCTAAGATGTTGTTCTTATGCGCTAGACTGCCTTGATTTTTCCGTTTGGGTGATTTTTTGAGGTTTTTGATTTTTTTGTTGAGAAATTTTCAAGTGCGATGGATGATTTTCTAAAGTAATAACTGCAAGCACGGCACAAAAAGTACAACCATTTTGCCTAATCTAACAGAAAGTGTATGTTCTGCGAGGATGTGTTCAAATCCCCCATGTTTTAACAGGTTCGGATACAAGTAAGACACTTCAGAAAGACTCTTTATTCAAGGGTCATAAATAACATCACAGCCCACTAGTCTCGATACTCCGTCAGCTCAAACAGCCATGTCACCCACTAGAGGGAGCTCGTTTTTTTACCTTTTGCCAGAAATTAACCCAAAGTGAATTGCTTCACAGTTGAGTAGTTATCTTGGGAGATATATGGTGAGTAATCTCGGAGGCGGATTCTTCCCCACCCTTGCACTATGATGTTACAAATGTTTGGTAACTGACTTGGTTCAAAGTTTCTAATTCTATGGTTCTTAATCAGGCTTCCCGTTCGACCGTCAGTGATAAACTCCCTCAGGAGGCTTCCCGACCTTTAGAACAAAGGCTTTACATATCTCGAGGATATTGGAGGAAGGCTAATCACTGCGCGCAACCGTTGAAAAGGACTTTTGTCACTTTCCACATTTAATTATAGTGGGTTGGAATTCTTGGCGTCAAAGTCGTTCCCCACTTAGGTCGTTCCCTTCACACCGGCCATAAACGGCTTTAAGAGTTGATTGCAACTCCTCGGGAAGGCAGACTTGCTAAAGGTTTTAATGCTTGATTACTGAAAGCGGTAAGAGTGGTCTGGATTTTTGATCACCCATTTAAGGGGAGAGCATATTCCTTCCACTTTCGAGACAAAGCAATCAAATTTTTTTTTTAAACCTCCAATTAAGTGATTTGCTAACCTATATAGAGATGTTGCTCCACAAAAACATGATGTTCTTTTTAATGTTAAAAGAAAGTTTTTCTGATCTATAAAAAAGAAATGGTCAACAAAGCAAATTTTCTGTTTTGGAGGTCAACAAAAGAAATCATTTTTTTAACATAAAATTCCTCGCTCTACCTGCAAGAAACCGTTAGAATCCTGCAAACAAACAAAAAGATAAAATGTCAAGTGATTTGGGGGACTTCTACAAGTCTAAAATTTCAATTCGGTTACAATAATTTTTTTTTTTTTTTTTTTGTCTGTGATGCGCTACAGAATCGACTGTACGCACTACAATAAAATTCAGATGCACTAAAATTATATTCCTCTGCGCTATACTGTTATTGGGATGTGCTACACTGTGTATTGGAAGTGCTGCTTTGTTCCTTTTTTTTTTTTTCCCGCGGTCAGTTCTGCAGGAAAATTTTAAATCTGATGCACTAATGTTTCAGTTGTAAGCGCTGTATTATGGGCTATAAGCGCTGAACTGTGGATCGAATGCGCTAATCTATTAAGTTGATGTGCTACTTTGTGTTGTGCCCGCGTTGAGACCTACAGGAAAAATTGTTAAAACAAAATCATGCGCTAAGAAAAGGTCTTCACGCGCTAAAGAATAGATCCCACGCGCTAAATAGTAGGCTAGAAGCGCTAGACTGTTAGGCGGATGCGCTAAGGAATGTTTCTGACGCGCCGATTCTTGTTTCCCGTGGACCTGCAAAAGTGAACAATTTGAAAAACCGATTTGTTATTTGGGGTCAGGCCCCACGGTGGGCGCCAGAAATGTATGATGGAAAAGTGGGCGAATAAAACTTAAAATGTGAAAATATTGTAAAATACTGGTCCACACACACACAGAGGACTTCTTGGTGCAAGCTATGGAGTAACGTAATATTACTCAGCTTCCCAAGGAAGGTCCCATGGTTCTCTATCTCACAATGTCCCTCAAACCAATATTTTTGCTCTCAGATCACTGAGCAAAATGGTTTAAGGATGGCAAATATGAGAACGAGAGATGCTTTTGATTAATTTTAGTATGAGATGTGTTGTAAGCTATGTATGATACTAAAATGCAATAAACTAAATGATAAGATGACAAGATTAGTATGAATACTATCCTAGCATACTATATTTAATCTATGATTGAGCTAAATGATAAAGAAAGTATTCTAAACATGCATATTTAGACTAATTTCTATTCTAAAAGAGGCTAAATGATGAGCATAAAAATGATATGAAAGCTTGAAAGAATTTGAGCATAAGTGTAATGCTTCAAATTTGAAAGATGATTGTTAAAAATGGAGGAATGAGAGCTCTATTTATAGCACAAACAAGGCAATGGATGGTCAAGATTGAATGGTTTAATCAAGGGCCAAGTTTGAAAGTTGGGGATCCATGTGCACAATTGGCACCAATAAAATAGTGACAAATGTCAACACAGGATTGGGTTGAGAGAAGAGGTTGGAGGCATTAAAGGCCTGAGAAGACCTCATGGTTATCTAAAGGCTAAGGATCAAGTCTAAATTAGGTTTATCCAATGGATTAAGATTTAATCCAAGAATAAACCTTTGTGCAAATGATTAAGAGATAATCATGGTCAAAGCATTAATGGCTTGATGAGACCTTTGGGTTGGGTAGAGGTTGAGTCAAAACAAATGTTTTAACCATGTGGGAGGGTTTGAATTAACCATTAATGGTTATTGGAGACTTTGGGGATTAAGTGGTTGAAGGTTGGAAGCCTTCAATGGTTTTCAAAGACTTTAAGGATTTTGGTGGTTGAAGGTTGAAAACCTTTAATGGTTATCAAAGACTTTAAGGTTTTTTATAAGTGACTTCCCTTTGCTTAGGGATGTGACAAAGTTTAGAGGAGGGTTAGGTTAATTAGAAGTAATTAGAGGATTCTAGAAGGTATTAGAAAGGAGTTTAGGATTTTGCAAGTGGATGGGGGGATAATAGGATTTAATTGAAGTAATTTAATTCAATTTGGTTGCAATTAAATAAATTAGATTTATTCAATTTAGGATAACTATTTAATTAATTTTGTATTTAATTAAAAGTGGCTAGGGGGATTTAATTGAATAAAATGATTTATTCATTAAATGGTATAGTGAATTTTATTTAAATAAATTGAGTAATTTACTTAATAAAATAGAAGAATGTGGATAATTTAATTAAATTGGATTTAATTAAATAGAGAAATGAACATAAAATATTCATTTAGGAATATGGTCATTTTTATACATCTACATTTTGTCCCTCTTTGAAGTGACGTGTGTGCACATGTTATTTCAAAGAAAATGATGTTTTATCATGATTTATGATCAAATACAATTTTTGTGTCGCTCTTTTGATTTGCCAGTCGTGCCGCAGATTTGATGTGATGTCCTAGATTCGATATTTGATGATGATGCCCCCTTGGGAGATGAATCAATTTTTTTGAAAAAAATTTGATTTTAAATTGATGAAGTTTGTATGATGTGTATGATTTCGTGTATGTAAAAAGTGTGCAGATTGATTCATCACCCGATAAGTTACAACTATTTTGGGATAGGGGAGACCGCGACCATTTTACAGGTCCATACGGCTAACCCTAATTTCATTTTCCTCCTATAAAAGAGAAAAATGGCTTGATTTAAAGTCATTTGTGCTTTGTTGACTTTGAAGAAAGAGAATTTGCTCTAGAGAGAAAATGCCTATTCCTTATCACAGACACCGTTTCGAGCACGTCCGGAGATACCGGAGACCTGTAGCACGTGGACCACCAGTAAGTCAACGTTTTTGACCCCTTTTATATTTTTTATTTTGTCATTTTTAAGCATTTTTTTATTTTCAAAGTTCGGGTCCGACGTTTTAGCGCGTCTAAGGTCAACAGTAGCGCATACGAAGTGTCAAGTAGCGCATCAGGTTTAATTTAGGGGTCACGTCTGAAAAATGTAGGCTAGCGCATAAAACTTCTAGGTTAGTGCATGCATAGAAAATAGCGCATATATTGTGTTTGGTAGCGCGTCGTGTCAACAGGGTAGCGCGTAGGTATGACCTAGCGCATAGGAGTCGCCGGGGTTCGCATGGGGAAGGGGGTTTAGCGCGTAGGACTAACCTAGCGCATAGGGCTAAAAGGGTAGCACTTAGGAAGGGTAGATTAGCGCGTAGGCAGAGTCTAGCGCATGGGGTGGGTTAGGTAGCGCATGGGGTGAAAAGTTTAGCGCGTAGACTGTATCTAGTGCATAGATTAGATAGAATAGCGCGTAGGAGAGGTAGCCTAGCGCGTGGGGGCATTTTAGCGCATTGAAAATCTGTTTTAGCCCATCTGAAAATTTTTACAGTTTTGGCCGAGTTGAAAATTTGTTTTGTGTGCCTATCGTGTTTTTATGAATTTATCCAAGATGAGTATTTGTATAACTTGTTTTGATGTGCAATTTTCCAAGTTATGTATAGATATCAATATGTTGTTTTGATCAGAATATGATGTATTTGCATGGTCTGTTTCAAGTTCAATGTGTATGAAAGCCTGAGTTGTTTTACAAGCCGATATGGGTTGGAAACTTGAGTTGTTTTTCAAGCTGATATGGGTGGGAAACTTGAGTTATTTTACAAGTTTATGTGATTTTGGTACTTGAGTTGTTTTACAAGTTTTGATATGGTTTTTGAAAACATGAGTTGTTTTACAAGTTGATATGAAATGATAGGATTTTGAACTTTGATTGTAGATGAACAAATTGGTTCATGTTGTTGATGTAAGTTTGATTTTGATATCTTTGTGTTGATGTGGAAACTGATATTGGATATGTTTGGTTTGTTGACAGGAGCGATTGGGTATTGTTCAGTCAAGGGAGAGATTCCCGAGACCGTGGACGCTGATACCGAGATTGTCATAGGCCGATTTGGACATCATAGAGAGATGTGGATTGACCTCTCTTTTGGACATGCCTCAGTTCACTGTGAATCGGGGACTTTTGACAGCGTTGGCAGATAGGTGGCATAGCGACACAAACACCTTTCATTTTGCCACTGGAGAGATGACACTGACACCGGAGGATTGCTACCAGATTTTGTGCATTCTTGTGGTAGGGGCACTGCTACCCTACGAGCAGTCAGAGGAGGGCGGCACAGAGGCACTGCGCCGCATATTTCATGATGAGACTGTCTGTGGATATGAGATCCCCTGGCAGGAGGTTTTGGACCTAGACTATGCACCCCTACCATCTATACTAGCAGGTTTTATTAGGGGATTCATTTGTCTTGATCGCAGGTCAAAGGGATTTTCAGTGGGATGGGGGTTGGTTTTGGAGCAGATGGTGATGCAAGGGCGGAGATTTTCATGGGGGTCAGCGATGCTGACCCATCTTTATAGGAGCCTTCATGAGGTAGTATACCTCGGTTACGACAGTTTATCAGCTGGTGTGACCCTATTACAGGTATGGTGCTGAGAGCACATTCTAGCAGCAAGGCCACTGGCAGATAGAGACAGGCCTGTAGGTGCAGCATATGCCTACAGATATAAAGGTCTAGTTGTCCAACGTAAGCTGGGCAAACTAGAGCATTTGAGGAGGGTTTTTGATGATATTGATACGGTCACCTAGAGACCGTATACAGGTTGCGAGGTATGGGCAGAGGATGGGATAGAGATGCCTTTTGTATTCATAACGAGGTATCTGATTGGGAGGACCCCATTCGTCATTGAGCGGTTTGTGGTGACCCAAGTTTTGCGACACTACGGGTGGCAGCAGGGGATTCCTCAGGGAGCATGTTTGTATGCACGGCGACAACAGGATGTGGCCGATTGGGGGCCCACTATTGATAGTGCAGTGGCTATAGAGGAGTTTACAGGGCTGGTAGGACAGATCTAGGATTATGCCTCAGAGATACAGGATGTAGGGATGACAGACGAGTTCGCCTGTTTGTTTGCTGCGCGGGCAGTAGCGAGGATCTCAGATCCAGAGGAGATGAGGCCAGCATTTGACTCGGATGGGGAGGAGGGAGATGAGGGAGATGATGGGGATGATGGGGAGGATGGAGGAGGTAGAGGGAGGCGGGGAGGTAGAGGTGTGGAGAGAGCGGTATGGCAGGGGAGGATTGAGAGGGGGAGAGGAGGATTGGCTATCAGAGCCGGGAGAGAGGGGAGAGTGATGGAGGTGCTAGCTGCAGTGGGGGCTGAGGAGGAGCTGAGTAGACCAGCACAAAGGAGGAGGGTAGATATACTCCCACCTCCAGTACCGAGGACAGGGCAAGTGGGAGGGGTGGCGCTAGCACAAGTACCGCTGCGGGTTTGAGTGCCAGGTCATGTGGAGGATGCACAAATCCGGACCCTGCAGATTATCGTTCAGCAGCTACAGGTGCAGATTTTGACCTATCAGCGATAGATTTCTCAGTTGACCGTTGAGAGAGATACTGAGATAGAGCGGCGAGGACGAGTGGAGGAGGCGTTGGCGAGTGTACAGAGAGCAGCGGTGGGTGGTCCATTGAGAGACACCCTTAGAGAGCTGACATGGAGAGTGCAGGAGGCGGAGTATTATAGGCCGCATTATGAGGCTGCAGTACCCAGAGATCGGCGAGTGGAGAGCTTTGCACAGTCGAGATCGAGTCGATCTCGAACCACTGGGACACGATCTGAGAGCCAAGGTGTGACGGGGCCAGCGAGACAAGACCCTCCTGGAGATCCAGGGGCGAGTGTATCTAGAGCGAGACAGGACCCTCCTGGAGATCCAGGGGTGGGTGCATCTGGAGCGAGACCATCTCCATCAGGGAATAATCATACTTGAGAGACATGGTCTCTGTTGTATTTTTGAGCATTGTATGCGTTGTACTGGACACAGTTTTGACATATTTTGTACATTTGGATCATCTTTGAGATATATATATGGATGGCACCATTTTTGATCATGTGATGTGTATATGGATGCATGTTTATGTGAGCTATTTCCTTTTCATATGATGATGTAATGTTTACATAGATGATGTAGCGTATGATGCAGGATGTATGCTTTTATATGCTGTGAGATGTATCTTGAAAATGAGATGTATGTTTTGATATGCAACTAATTGTAATATGATATGATGTAAAATGATGTAATAATGATGCAAAATGATATGGAACTAATGATATGCAACTAATTGTAAAATGATGTGCAACTAATTGTAAAATGATAGGCAATTAATTGTAAAATGATGTGCAACTAATTGTAAAATGATATGCAATTAATTGTAAAATGATATACAGCTAATTGTTTTTGGAGCATCTCTCATTCTGTATTTGTCATCCGATATAACCATTTGTTTGCTTTCTTTGTGAATATCATCATGGAGCATTTATTGATTTTAGGATATGTTGAAAATTTATACAAGCATAATGGTATAATTGAACCATAATGACCTGAGTAAAATTTACATGATATTTGATTTTGCAAGACAACACAAGCGTCAAGGTATAATTGAACCAGGATGACCTAAGTGTGTATTGCGTAAACAGACAAGAGTAGATCATTTATATGCATGAAATGGAATCAGGCCTTCAGTGATATGTAATGTATCACGTCTCGAGGCAAATATTCACACAGTACAAGTGATCGCCTCCCAGACAGAAGACTAAGAAAATATTGGAAGTTTCTCATGATCTCTAGCTGTGAAGCTTTTTATGAGATAAGGAGAAAATTCCAACAATTTAAAAAGTTCAAAATGCAAAATAATCAAGACTTTTATGCAATAATGCAACATTTAGTACTTCAGAAAATCATCCATCCTTGAGATTCTTGTGTATTGTTTTTGTTTTGGTTTTGGCGATGGAGTGTAGGTTTGTTTGTTGGATGTCATGCGTCTGAGTTTTGCAATAGTTGGAATGTCTTGAATGTTTGCAAGTGTTTGAACAATTTAATGCCCCTAGCTGAGTGTACCTCTGGATATGATTATGTACAGTGCTTTCCAAGCCATGGTGGAATGTGGTAAGAGAATAGATATAGATGGATAACCCAGGATAGTGACTACGCTAAGTATGTCCTGAAAGGATATATGCTAAGTGTCGGGCGATGGCCGATAGTGTTTTGATGGATAAAATGGCATGGATATAGATAAAGGAGCCGTTCTTTTACAAGGGCGCCTGTTTACCAGGTTTTCACGATTTGTTTTTATTGTACGTTGTATTTTTGCTTTTTCTGGATTTTTTTTTTTTTTTTTTGATTTTTTTGTTTTTGGCTTTTTTCGTGCACTAGGCTACCTTAAGTATAGTACTTCTTCAGATGAATGCTGTTAGTTGGATCATCGAGCACATCTCCTTCAGAATTTGTTAGCTGATAGGCCCCTGATCCATAGACTGATATGATGACATAGGGACCCAACCAGTTAGGTTCAAATTTGCCTTTCTTTTCTCGATCTTGCTGATTTCTTGGATTCTTTTTGAGGACTAGATCACCAACCTTAAAGTTGCGGGGAATGACCTTATGATTGTAGCTCCTGCACATGTGTTGCTGATATGCTTTGAGATGAGTATAAGCATGTTGGCATCTTTCATCTAATAGTTCCAGTTCTTGCAGTCGGTTAACTCGATACTCTTCATCGGGGATTAAACCTTTCAAAGAGACTCTAAGAGACGGAATTTCTACCTCCAAGGGTAAAATGGCTTTTGATCCATATACCAATGAATATGGTGTTGCTCCTGTAGGTGTGTGGATACTGGTCCTGTATGCCCAAAGTGCTGGATTGAGTTGTACGTGCCATTCTTTGCCTGCATTATTCACTGTTTTCTTGAGGATTTTTAGGATTATCTTGTTAGATGCTTCTGCTTGACCATTTCCCTGTGGGTAGTATGGTGTAGAAAACCGATGTTGGATTTTGAATTTTTCACATAGTTCCTGTACATCTTGGTTTTTGAAAGGTCGTCCATTATCTGTGACAATTGAACTTGGAATACCATATCTGCAGATTAGATAATTTAGGATAAAAGATGCAATTTGTTTCCCGGTCACTGTGGTCATGGGAATTGCTTCTATCCATTTGGTAAAGTATTCTATTGCAGTTATAATGAACTTGTGTCCATTTGAAGATGAAGGATATATTTTGCCAATTAGATCTAGTCCCCACTGACAAAAGGGCCAGGATGTTGTAAACGGCTGCAGTTCCTGTGCTGGTGCATGTATCAGATTGCCATGGATCTGGCATTTAGGACATTTCTTGGCGAAATGATATGAGTCTTTCTCCATTGTAGGCCAGTAGTATCCCATTCGTAGAAGCTTTTTAGCAAGAGTAGTGCCACTGGAATGTGTGCCACAAATACCTTCATGAAGCTCGTGTAAAGCCGAATCAGAATCATTACGATAAAGACAACGAAGAAGAGTACCATCTAGACCTCGATGATATAAGGTATCAGCAGTAAGGTTGTAACGGGCAGCTTGTCGGATAAAGTTACATTTTTGGTTACGGGATTGGTCAATGGGTAAGATATTATGCTTGAGGTAGTCGTATATTGGTCCATATAATGGAGAATCTGAACCAGTCAAGGCATATATAACATGGGATTTAGAGTGGTCAGAGGCGGGAGAGAACAATTGCTCTACCAGGAACTCATAACGACTCTGTTGTGCTGGAATTTGTAGTAAGGAAGCGATCGTAGCCATTGCATCGGCTGCTTTGTTGTTCAACCTTGGTATTTGCTCGAAGGTGATCTGTACAAAATATTGTTTGAAGTCATCCACCATCCGTTTGTAGGGTAGTAACTTGTCATCTTTTGTTTGATAGTTGTTGTTGATTTGATTGATGACCAGTTGTGAGTCTCCATAGACTTTTAACTCTGTGATTTTCCATTCGACAGCCATTTTGATGCCGATAACTAATGCTTCATATTCAACCACATTATTTGTACATGGGAACATAAGTCTATATGATCGTGGCATAGTGTGTCCTTCAGGAGTGATGAATAGAATGCCGGCCCCTGAACCATGTTGTGTATAAGATCCATCAAAATATAGGGTCCATTGTTTGGAGGAAAGAGCAAAAACGTCCCTGTCTGGAAATTCGATCTCCATGGTGTGTTTGCCTGGGAGTGGTGCTTTAGCCAGCTGATCTGCAATTGCTTGTCCTTTGATGGCTTGTCTTTCTATGTAGTGGATGTCAAATTCACTGAGAATCATGACCCATTTAGCCAATCGGCCTATGAGAGCTGCCTTGCTGAGAAAATATTTGAGAGGATCAATTTTTGCCACTAGCTTTATAGTGTGTGCCAGCATATAATGTCGGAACTTCTGAGATGCAAAGACCACTGTTAAGCAAGCCTTTTCAATGAATGTATAGTTGAGTTCATAGCCATTCAATGTTCTACTGATGTAATATATGGCGTGTTCCTTTCTTTGTTGATCCTCTTGTGCCAATAGTGCCCCCAGTGAAATATCTGTTGTTGAGATATATAGTATAAGAGGCTTTCCTGCAACTAGTGGTACTAGAACCGGTGGATTCATCAGGTACTGTTTAATTTGGTAAAAAGATTTTGCGCACTTAGTCTCCCATCTGAACAGTACATTTTTGTGTAGCAAGTGGTTAAATGGCAGACTTTTATCTGCTAGTTGAGCAATGAATCACCTGATTGATTGAAGTCGTCCTTGTAGAGATCTAAGTTGACTGATATTCTTTGGTGGTGGCATGTCCATGATGGCTTGTACCTTTGCTGGATCAACTTCAATACCTTTAGCTGAGACTATGTAACCTAGTAACTTGCCTGATGTAACTCCGAAGACACACTTCTTAGGGTTGAGTCGAACTTGAAATTTCTGCAATCGATCAAAGATTTTTGTTAGGATGCCGAGATGTTCAACTCTGGTGAAGGATTTTGCTAGTAAATCATCCACATAGTCTTCAATAAATGTGTGCATCATATCATGGAATATGGTTGTCATTGCTCTTTGATAAGTGGCTCCTGCATTCTTTAAGCCAAAAGACATAACATTCCAATAGTATGTTCCCCAAGGACAGGTGAATGTTGTTTTGTCTTGATCTTCAGGAGCTATTTTGATTTGATTATAGCCTGAGAAACCATCCATTAATGAGAGCATTGCATGGCCTGCTGTGAGATCTACAATTATATCAATACTTGGCAAAGGAAAGTCATCCTTTGGGCAAGCTTTGTTGACATCTCTGAAGTCAGTGCATATTTGGATACTACCATCTGGTTTTGACATTGGAACAATGTTGGAAATCCATTCTGCATAGTCAATGGGTCGAATGAATCCGACATCTAATAATTTCTTCAATTCAGTTTTGACCATGAGTGCCACCTGTGGATTCATCTTTCGTAGCTTTTGCTTGACTGGTTTGACTCCTGTAGAGATGGACAAGTGATGCATGATTAAGTGTGGATCAACTCCAGGCATATCAGCATATGACCAGACAAAGTTAATTTGCTGTCCTTTACAGAAGATGATGAATGCCGATCTTTCCTCCTCTATCAGAGATTCTGCAAGGTGAATGTTTCTGGCTGCTTCTGTGGTACCAATGTTGATTGATTGAGTGGGCTCAATCAATATGGGTGATCGCTCATGAAAATGTTCAGGAAGAGTGTCAAGTCTCCCATCATTAGGTGCCTTAAAAAGGTTTTCACCCTCAGATGCATCCTTTATTTTTACTTTTTTGGGATCTATAGCTGCCATTAACTGGTTTTCAGCATTAGATTCTTTATTTGATTCATTTTTGACTGAGAGACTTGGCACTCCCTGGTAGATAGACATCGTTATTTTGTTCACTGGTAGAGCCTGTTTCGAGATTTATGGTACACAGGTAATGGATAATAGATGCATCATCTGGGAAAATTGGTATATCACGAGTTTCAGGTTCATTCTAGTCGATGAGATCAGGGAAGACAAGCGGTAAGGAATCGTTGGGCGGGTCAAGTTCGGCTACTGTAAGTGTTAGGATAGAGTTGTCATCGTGATGGGTCTTGGTTTTGAAGAAGTCCAGGGTTTCATCGAGGTCTTCGATGGTATTATCTTCTACATAGACTTGTTCATAATACTTCTGTTCGCTTTCCTGAACGTCATAGATATGTTGTGGTCCAAATTCAAGAGGTCTATCTTCTGCGTTATGTTCTTCTTGAGAAATAGATATGAAATCAGTATCATCTGGGATATTTGTAGTAGTATCAGAGCAGGTACCCCATTCATATTCATTGGAATTTGTCTCATAGGCATCATGCCAAATTCTATCTATGCTGCAAACAGGTATGTTGTATGGTGAAAACAAATCTTTGATGATAGATACTATTTTGATATTTTGTGTTGATTCTGTATCCGATCCATCTTCCACGGTCTGGATTTGTTCATAGATTGTGCTTCCTCGGGGAGGAATGACGGTTTCTTGTGATGACATGATTTGTTCTTGAGCCATTTGTGTGTTAATATGAGCCACTGCTGCAGATATGGCCTTCTTATGATTTAAAAGCTTTCCCTGATGCAACTTCTGATATTGATGTTCTCGTGCCTTGCGGATTGTTTCTGCTGATTCAAAGAGTGCTTCCTGCCAGGATTCTTCCTTGTACTTTTTCTTTTCCTTCCATTGAGGTTTTGCATTTGTGTATGGTGGTCGTTTTAATAGGAAGATGAATTTAGAACCTAATCCTACTTTATTTCTACTAGGTTGTGAAGGAAGATCTATAGGCTCAGTGACTCCTTCTTTGCGTTTCCCAATAGGTCCTTTACCGCCATATCCCATTTGTTTCATGATTAAGTAGCCTTTTCCATACAAGTGAGTTGGTAGAACAATGTCCAGAGCGGCTGCTCTATTATCTTCTTCTTTATCTTTGTATAGCCAGCTAAGAACGTCCTTATCTTCTGATTCATGTGCTAGAGTACCTAATTGGATGAAGGTACCATCAAATTTAGTGATGGGCTGAGTTACTAGATGTGTTGATATAGTAGGTAAACCATGCGATCTAGGTGATGTTGGTAATCTGGTCAAACATAAAGGCTCCAGAGAATATTCTCCCATGCCCTGGTCTTTGATTTGCATTTTCTGTTTGAAGTCTCCCCATAAGGAGTTGGATTTTGCTATTGGTGGATCAGATGTTGAAGACCGCTGCTTTTCTCTGTTATGAGGAACCAAACTATCTTGGGCTACCCCCATTGTGTTGCAATGTTGAAATGGATTGTGATCAACTGATATGGAGATTTATTGTCCCTCATAAGGAAACTTGACACACTGGTGATACGTAGAAGGCACTGCTTGCATTTCATGTATCCAGGGTCGTCCTAATAAGATATTGTAGGTGAGATCAATATCTAAGACCTGACATATAGTATCCTTTTGCACTGGTCCTACTTGAATAGGTAATATTACTGTTCCTTTAGAGGACCTTTCCTCATCATGATATGCCTTTATAGTAATTTTTTTGCAAGGATCAATAGATTCTTCTGAGAAGCCTAGTGCATGGATAAGCTTTAAAGTACATATATTAAGTCTGGCTCCTCCATCTATTAAGACTCTTTTTACTCGGTGTTTGCAAACAATGACTTCAATATGTAGAGGAGTATTATGCGGATGACTCAATGAAGTATTATCATGTTCTGAGAAGGTGAGGTTATGAGATTCTGTCATATGGGCGACCATGGCTTGAAATCTGTCTATATCCAGATTTTGAGGTACATTTGTTTCTAATAGCGCTTGCTCCAATATGTCTTTGTGTTTTGGGGATAGTTTCAACAATTCCAGGATAGATATCTGAGCTGGAGTCTTGTGTAGTTGGTTAACCAAGTCGTATTGGATTTTTGGGGTGGCAGTTGGAGGTGTAGTATGTCCCTTCAAGACATATTTCTGAGTCCGGGTTGTGACATTGACAGATTCATGATCATGCCTATCTCGAATGGTTATGACATTGACTTGATGGTCTTCAGCTAATATGTGGTTGATTGTGTTGTTGTAGATGTGATTAATACGGGCTCCGTGTGTATCATTTGAAGTTGATGCTCCTTCTTTGTTATAATTTGGGAGAGGATTTTTGAAGGCTTCGTGATCATTATTTGTTTTGAGACCATCCACCATTAAGTCACCTCGGTCAATCATGTTCTGGATTATGTGTTTCAATCTCATGCACTCATTTGTTCTATGGCCCTTGTTGTGATGGAAATCACAATAGTGTGAATCATTCCACCAATGTGGTTTGATTGGGGGTTCATAATTGTTGATTGGAGGCAAAGAAAGAATCTTGTTTGCCAACAGTTCTCTGAATGCGGATTCTAATGATTGGCCTAGTGGTGTGAAGATACGCTTTTGGAAATTGTTAGTGTTGTTGCGTGAATTGTTGCTAGGCCCTGGATTCAGGTTTTTGCTTTGATTATCGTTGGCGTTGTTGGTGTTGAGTTGTCCTGGAGCATTGTTTGGTGCATATGTGTTAGCATGTTGGATGTTGTAAGAATAGTGGGTGATGAATTTGTTAACCAATTCGTCAAATGATCTGACAGGTGGTGTAATCTTGGATAACCATTCCATTGTTTGTCCTCCTAGGCTTCTTGGGAATAACCTCATTAGATAAGTGTCATCATGAGCAAATTCAAGACTCATGGTGCAAAATTCTCAAACATGATCCTGAGGATCACTTTTCCCATCATATTTATCAAATTTGGGAACATTTGAGTTTGGAGGAAAAGGTACCATGTTTAATCTTCTGTCAAATAGATAAGGACAGATTTCGTTTATAGAATACCGCACTATTGTCCCTTGTTGCATATCTTGTATTTGTCTTTGCAACATTTGCATTTGTTGAGTAAGAGCAACCAAGGGCGCATTATCTTGTCGAGGGATGAATTCATCCCTTGTATTTGTTCTTAACTGAAAAGGTGTAGTAAACAGTATGTGTTGTTCTGGGGTTTCGAATTCAGGTATTCGCATTTCTGGTATACGTTGCTCTGGAATATGTTGCTCAGGTATGCGAGTTTCTTCTTCTCTTTGTTGTTGTTGATATGTATATTGTTGAGACCCGGTTTGAAAGACGTTTGCGTCGAAATCTTCAGGAAGTTTAATGCCTTTACTCGTAAGCATGAGTAGATATTTTTCTTTGTCATTTTCTATGAGTTTTTCGATGAGTCTTTGGAATGAAGGATTTTCTTGACATTCCTGCAGAATTGCGTCAGTAATTTCAGGCTCTTCTGAGTGTGACACTTCAAAAGGGTTTGATAATCTGCGATTCATACTTGATTCTGTGGGTGTCTCACTTTGTTTGTTTCTTTGAGAGCGAGTGATAGGCATTTTAATAGAAACTTTCAGTGATGAAAGGAACAAAGTCCTCTTCGATGTGCTGCTCAGGCGTTGGTGGTTCTGGCCAAGATGTGTTATATGTGATGCACTCATCGGGCAGGAATGCTGGATTGATCTTTTCTCCATGGTTTATCTTTTGATTAAAAACAGACTTTTGACAGTATGCTCTTGTTTTCAGGGGTTCTTTGTCAAATTCGCTAGATTTGTTTTGGATATAACGTTGGACGTGATGAAGAAATACCCGATGGGATTTGAAGAGTTGACGATTTGTGTATAAAAACTTATTTCTCTTGATGAATTTGGAAAAGCTAGGTTGTTGTTTCTTCAACGTGATGTTACGATAGAGGTTCTTTCTTCTCAGAATAAGGGGATTAGTCATGCATGAGTGATCAATGATTTCCTTTGATTTGTTTGGATTCAGTTGATGCTTGTTTTAAAAATTTCAAATCTTACTTTATCAGAATGAAGGTTTAGATGCCCCTTCATGACAAAGTGTGCCAAATGATATGGATAAAGAGTTTCCCGATCTGGAAACTAGATTTGACAATTTGAAAAATTTAGACAAGTGTTTTTGAGATAAAATCCGTAAGATGTTAAAGGATTTGATTGATATTGATGATGAAAATTTCCCGGATTATGATAGGAGAGACATCCTCTATTGCTCGATTCGTTTCAGATTCTGAAAACTTTGTTTGACACAAATTTAGCTTGAGAAAAGTTTTTAATGGTTTGTTTTTGTCACTCTGGATTGATAAAAGATGATTTTTGATGAAAAAGTCTTCTAAAATATTTTTGAAAATTTCAAAATTTTTCCAGTTTTTAACTCTCTGTTTTTTGGCCTTGGATCACGCGCTAAAACAGAGATTACATGCGCTACTGAATTTACCAGATGCGCTAAAAGAATGAGCACACGTGCTAATCTGCCCCTAGATACGCGCTAAAGTTTGGATTTTGGAAATTTTTTGTTTAACTGGTGAAAAATCTACGCGCTATACTGGGCTTTACACGCGCTAACTGTTGGAGTATATGCGCTAAAATATGGTTACTACGCGCTAAGATGTTTCTTCCACGCGCTAAAGTTAAGACTATTGAAATTTGTTGTTGAATTTTTTTGGAAAAATTACGCGCTACACTGGGCCTGTGAAGCGCTAACTATTTTGTTTTATGCACTAATTCTTGTTTCCCACACGCTAAGAGGTTGCTGCGACGCGCTAGACTGTGTTGTGGATGCGCTAAAGGAATATTACTGTTTTTGCCTGAGGATGAAACGCTACTGTTTTAACTTCACGCGCTAAATTGCGGTTTGGATGCGCTAATATAAGTGTTCCACGCGCTAAGATGTTGCTCTTATGTGCTAGACTACCCTTATTTTTCCGTTTGGGTGATTTTTTGAGGTTTTTGATTTTTTTGTTGAGAAATTTTCAAGTGCGATGGATGATTTTCTAAAGTAATAACTGCAAGCACAGCACAAAAAGTACAACCATTTTGCCTAATCTAACAGAAAGTGTATGTTCTGCGAGGATGTGTTCAAATCCCCCATGTTTTAATAGGTTTGGATACAAGTAAGACACTTCAGAAAGACTCTTTATTCAAGGGTCATAAATAACATCATAGCCCACTAGTCTCGATACTCCGTCAGCTCAAACAGCCGTGTCACACCCTAGAGGGCGCCCATTTTTTTGCCTTTTGCCAGAAGTTAACCCAAAGTGAATTGCTTCACAGTTGAATAGTTATCTTGGGAGATATATGGTGAGTAATCTTGGGGGCGGATTCTTCCCCATCTTTGCACTACGATGTTACAAATGTTTGGTTACTGACTCGGTTCAAAGTTTCTAATTCTATGGTTCTTAATCAGGCTTCCCATTCGGCCGTCAGTGATAAACTCCATCAGGAGGCTTCCCGACCTTTAGAACAAAGGCTTTACATATCTCAAAGATACTAGGGGAAGGCTAATCACTGCGCGCAACCATTGAAAAGGACTTTCGTCACTTTCCACATTTGATTATAGTGGGTTGGAATTCTTGGCATCAAAGCCGTTCCCCACTTAGGTCGTTCCCTTCACACCAGCCATAAACGGCTTTAAGAGTTGATTGCAACTCCTCGGGAAGGCAGACCTGCTAATGGTTTTAATGCTTGAATTACTGAAAGCGGTAAGAGTGGTTTGGATTTTTGATCACCCAGTTAAGGGGAGAGCATATTCCTTCCACTTTTGAGACAAAGCAATCAAATTTTTTTTTTAAACCTCCAATTCAGTGATTTGCTAACCTATATAGAGATGTTGCTCCACAAAAACATGATGTTCTTTTTAATCTTAAAAGAAAGATTTTCTGATCTATAAAAAGGAAATGGTCAACAAAGCAAATTTTCCGTTTTGGAGGTCAACAAAAGAAATCATTTTTTTAACATAAAATTCCTTGCTCTACTTGCAAGAAACCGTTAGAATCCTGCAAACAAACAAAAAGATAAAATGTCAGGTGATTTGGGGGACTTCTACAAGTCTAAAATTTCAATTCGGTTACAATAATTTTTTTTTTTTTTGTCTGTGATGCACTACAGAATCGACTGTACGCGCTACAATAAAATTCAGATGCGCTAAAATTATATTCCTCTGCGCTATATTGTTATTGGGATGCGCTACACTGTGTATTGGAAGCGCTGCTCTGTTCCTTTTTTTTTTTTTCCCGCGGTCAGTTCTGCAGGAAAATTTTAAATCTGATGCGCTAATGTTTCGGTTGTAAGCGCTGTATTATGGGCTATAAGCGCTGAAATGGGGATCGAATGCACTAATCTGTTAAGTTGATGCGCTACTTTGTGTTGTGCCCGCGTCGAGACCTATAGGAAAAATTGTTAAAACAAAATCATGCACTAAGAAAAGGTCTTCACGTGCTAAAGAATAGATCCCACGCGCTAAACAGTAGGCTAGAAGCGCTAGACTGTTAGGCGGATGCGCTAAGGAATGTTTCTGACGCGCCGATTCTTGTTTCCCGCGGTCCTGCAAAAGTGAACAATTTGAAAAACCGATTTTTTATTTGGGGTCAGGCCCCACGGTGGGCGTCAAAAATGTATGGTAGAAAAGTGGGCGAATAAAACTTAAAATGTGAAAATATTGTAAAATACTGGTCCACACACACACACAGGACTTCTTGGTGCAAGTTATGGAGTAACGTAATATTACTCAGCTTCCCAAGGAAGGTCCCATGGTTCTCTATCTCACAATGTCCCTCAAACCAATATTTTTGCTCTCAGATCACTGAGCAAAATGGTTTAGGGATGGCAAATATGAGAACGAGAGATGCTTTTGATTAATTTTAGTATGAGATGTGTTGTAAGCTATGTATGATACTAAAATGCAATAAACTAAATGATAAGATGACAAGATTAGTATGAATACTATCCTAGCATACTATATTTAATCTATGATTGAGCTAAATGATAAAGAAAGTATTCTAAAAGAGGCTAAATGATGAGCATAAAAATGATATGAAAGCTTGAAAGAATTTGAGCATAAGTGTAATGCTTCAAATTTGAAAGATGATTGTTAAAAATGGAGGAATGAGAGCTCTATTTACAGCACAAACAGGGCAATGGATGGTCAAGATTGAATGGTTTAATTAAGGGCCAAGTTTGAAAGTTGGGGATCCATGTGCAAAATTGGCACCAATAAAATAGTGACAAATGTCAACACAGGATTGGGTTGAGAGAAGAGGTTGGAGGCATTAAAGGCCTGAGAAGACCTCATGGTTATCTAAAGGCTAAGGGTCAAGTCTAAATTAGGTTTATCCAATGGATTAAGATTTAATCCAAGAATAAACCTTTGTGCAAATGATTAAGAGATAATCATGGTCAAAGCATTAATGGCCTGATGAGACCTTTGGGTTGGGTAGAGGTTGAGTCAAAACAAATGTTTTAACCATGTGGGAGGGTTTGAATTAACCATTAATGGTTATTCGAGACTTTGGGGATTAAGTGGTTGAAGGTTGGAAGCCTTCAATGGTTTTCAAAGACTTTAATGATTTTGGTGGTTGAAGGTTGAAAACCTTTAATGGTTATCAAATACTTTAAGGTTTTTTAGAAGTGACTTCCCTTTGCTTAGGGATGTGACAAAGTTTAGAGGAGGGTTAGGTTAATTAGAAGTAATTAGAGGATTCTAGAAGGTATTAGAAAGGAGTTTAGGATTTTGCAAGTGGATGGGGGGATAATAGGATTTAATTGAAGTAATTTAATTCAATTTGGTTGCAATTAAATAAATTAGATTTATTCAATTTAGGATAACTATTTAATTAATTTTGTATTTAATTAAAAGTGGCTAGGGGGATTTAATTGAATAAAATGATTTATTCATTAAATGGTATAGTGAATTTTATTTAAATAAATTGAGTAATTTACTTAATAAAATAGAAGAATGTGGATAATTTAATTAAATTGGATTTAATTAAATAGAGAAATGAACATAAAATATTCATTTAGGAATATGGTCATTTTTATACGTCTACAATAAGAATGAATGGATAATTGATGGTATACAACTAGGATATTTGGAATTTGTCCAATCAACTTTGATGGTATACATAATACTGACAATGTTTTCTATGTTAAAGGCTTGAATCATAAGCTTTTGAGTGTTGGATAGATGTGTGGAAATGGATATAATCTTGTTTTTTAAGATGATGGATGTGAGATCAAAAAGAGGTCTAAAACCCTAATTGTAGCTAGAAAGAGGACAAACAAAAATGTATATCAGTTGAAGACCACTCCTAGATACTGCTTGATGGCACAAATTACTAGAAGTTTTCTATGGTATTGAAGGATGTATCACATTAACTTTGATAGTCTGGTGAGGATCAATTCAATTTAAGTTGTGAGAGATTTTCCTAAGACCACTAAGCCTGCTAATGCTATTTGCAAAGAATGTCAAGTTAGAATTTACAAACAAGGAGAACTTTCAATGTTAAAGAACAATTTTCTACTAGACTGTTGAAGTTGGTGCACATTAATCTTTGTGGACCAACCAAAACTAGAAGTCAATAAGGTGAGAGGTATTTCATGGTCTTAATTGATGATAACTCTAGAATGACTTGGGTTACTTTGTTAAGATAAAAGTTTGAAGCTCTAGAAAAGTTGAAGAAATTCAAGGTCATGGTTAAAAAGGAGATAGAATAATTAAATGCTTAAGATCTGATAGAGGTGGAGATTTTACTTATGATGAATTCAATAAATTTTGTGAAAATCATAGGATAAGAAGACACTTGTCTGCTCTTAGGACACCACAACATAATTGTGTAGTTGAAGGAGTGAAAAAAACAATAAAGAGGTAGGTAGAACAATGATAAATGAGTCAAGTTTACTAAAAAATCTACTGGAAGGAAGCAATACAAATCATAGTATACACTCTTAATAAAGTACATATTAGAAGGATTCATGGGAAGACATTTTATGAAATTTGGTATGGAAGGAATTTGTTTGTGAAATATTCCAAAGTATATGGAAGGAAATGCTATATCAGAAGAGAGAAAATTGAGGAAATTTTGACACGAGCTAATGAAGATATTTTTCTTGGCTACTCTACTAAAAAATATCTTATAGATACTATAACAAAATATTCAGAAGAATTATTGAAAGCAGAAATGTGAAAGTTGATGAAGACACTTCAAATAGTTTAGTTACAAAAATAGGATATGGATCTGATGAGTCTATTAGAAAACAAAAAAAAGAAAAGGCTAAAGAAATAGAGGTACGAGATTATAAGGAAGATTCTATGGAAATTGCTCCTAAGACTTTGAGATATGTGCAGAAGAATCACTCAGAGAAATAGATTATTGGAGAAAATAATAGAGGTGTTATCACTAGAAGTAAAGTTGATGAAGAACAAGTAAATTTATGCTTAATTTCATAAACAAAACCAAAAAATAGTGAAGGATATTTGCAGTGATCAGCATTGGATGAAATTTATGCAAGAAGAATCAAAACAGATTGAGAGAAATCGGACTTGGGAACTTATCCCAAGACCGGTTGACAAGAATGTGATAGGAACTAAATGGGTATTTCAGAACAAACTGGATGAGGATGGTCACATAGTGAGAAATGAAGAAAGACTCATATGTAAAGGATATTCACAGGTAGAAGGAATAGATTTTGAGGAGACATATGCCCCTGTAGAAAGAATGGAAGCTATCAGAATGTTTTTAGCTTTTGCAGCACACAAAGATTTCAAGGTTTATCAGATGGATGTGAAGTTTGCATTTCTGAATGGAGAATTGATAGAGGAAGTATACATTGAGCAATCAGAAGGATTCAATCTATCAAATACTCTAGATATGGTCTGTAAACTAAAGAAGGAATTGTATGGACTAAAGAAAGTTCCAAGAGCTTGGTATGCAAGGCTTGATAGGTATTTGCTGATATGTATGACAAAGAGAGTGGATTGATTTTTTATTTTTCAAGACTTTGGTATGACAGTTGTTGTTGTTGACATGTTGCCATAAATGAAAAAGGCGTATATTATTGTAAGGTTGATAAGAATGAGCTATTTATGTTTTATCATTGATGTGAACATGCTTTGGTTATCATTAGTGACTAATTGGTAAATTGATGTTGAGTTCTCTATGCAGTTGTGCTGAATGTTTTGCTCTATATATCTTCTATGTTGCATATATACAATTGCAATTTTGACATTTTGTTAAGCTATGTTTGAAGATGTTATTTTATGGATTTGGTACTCCATATTGTTATGACATGAAATTTGTTTTTACCTGTATGATTGACAGTGCTTGACAATGTTTCTGTCTGAAATGCATGCTCCATTTTTCTCCGCGTAATGGTTTCTAGCATTGGATTTTATTAAGTTATGTTATTAATGTCCTTAACTTTATTCTATTTAGTTGGTATGTGTTCTTGGGATTCACAAACATGGTTTTTAATTTTGATGGCGATTTTCTCTTGGTTTGGCCGACCTAAGGTGTTTACACTCCATACTATTGCTCCGATGATTATGGACTATTGTATAACATATTTTTGTACACATAAATCTGGCTTGAATAATTATTTGGATTCAAAGGTTATTTAAATGTTCCTATATTATATGGTTGAATTCCCCAATTTAATTATATAATTCATTTTTCCAAAATTCTTCTAAAAATCGTATTTATTCCATCCCACTTGCATTTTCCTACAAATCCACATCCTCACCCCCTTTTCCACCTCATCAGACACATCTGCATGTTACAAGTGGAAAATATATATTTTGCAAATTTAATTGGTCAAATATCCTCACATCACATGGGTACTTGCACCTTACCTTCTGGGTACTTGGACCTTGCTTTCTCCATGCATCATAGGTACTTGAATCTTACATTTGGGTACTTGAACCTTGCTTTATCCATGCTTATTTACTCAAGGTTACTTCTTGAGCCCATATTTAGCAATAAATATGATAAATCCATCTCAACCTCCATCTACTTAGTCTTACCTCATAAATGATCTTTACATCCTCACCATCCAATTTTGCTAGATTAAATTTCAACCATTGATTCCATGCCACCTCACTCTTGGCCTTGCAAAGTCTATAAATAGAGCCATTTCCAACATATCTCTTATCTCTTGTTTTCACATCACATTAATGCTCATTTTTATCTAGCTTATGCATCCATTTAGCTTGGTTTAGCTTATTTAGAATGCTTTTTAGCTTAAGATCTTGTTTATATTATGTTCATATCTTCATCTTAGCTTGTATATCTTGCATTTAGCTCTCATTTTAGCTTAATTTCACATCATTTTAGAAATATCATTCTCTAAGTTGTCATTTAGTTGAATCTTGTGCATAATCTGAGAGCACTAACATTGCAGATTCAATAAGTCCTTGGAGATAGAGGACAATGGGATGATCTTGAGATATTTTTGTATATTTATGTTTAATATGCTTTGTATTTGAATCTCTCATACTAATGTCTCATTGGTACACTTAGGCTAACCCCTATTTCTTGTGTATAGTATTTGATAATTATTCTGGTACTGATTGAGATGTTTTGTGATCCACTTTACATTATTTTCCACTATTGAAATATTAGGCACTGACCTAATTTGAATTGTGTTTGGTTAGTTACTTGGCCAAACTTAGGAGATTTTGCATATGTTAGGATGATATAAATATAGGTTAATTGGTTGGGGATGAGATGAGAGAGAATGTGTGAATAAAGGTGAAAGAAATTGAATTATGAAGAAGGTGTGTAAAAGAGGATCTATCCTCCTAACAGTGTGATAGTTGATGTTGAGTTGGTGAAAAGTTTTGGGTTGTATGAGCCTTCATGAGTTAGCTACTGGAAGTAGTGAGCCAAAGGTATCTATAGATCTTGTGGTTGTAGTAGTGCATTTGTAGTGGATTATTTCTCTTTAATTCTACTTCTTTCTAGTAGTGAGCCTATCTTTCTTTCTTTTGGGTAGTGAGCCCCTAGAAGTGAGCCTTTCTTTGTAAAAATCACCTTAATAGGTGTCACCCTAATAGGTGTTCATATATTGAGAATAGATTCTCCATGTTTTTTCCCCTAATAAAGTTTTCCATGTAAAACTTGGTGTCTCATTGTGTATGGTGTGTTCTGATGTTTCATACTCTTATCTTTCTATGGATTATGTATTCAGGTTAAGTTGTTGATAAATTGATTTAAGAAATAAATTTTTAGATTATATACAATTGATTCACCCCCCCCTCTTAGTTGTCTTTTGCCTTATTATATTCAACAATGCATGTAAATAAAATCCATAGCTTCTCTTTTGAGCCCTTTATGTCCACAGGTTTTTTGTCCTTCGTGTTCCCAAGGTTGATTCGAGTTATTCTCTACGAAAGCCACATGTCAGCTGGGCACAATTTTGAAATTTTTTATTTCACCTTTTGATCCTTCACAGCTCTGCTCGACTACCATGTGTTCTTTCCTCACAAGACTCTCTCGAGCGATTATATGATGTAAGTCCCATATGTAGGGGGTTGCCACATGTTGGCTTCACATGAGTTTAAGAGAAAAAAAAGGTGTTGAGAAGCCTTGCTCACGTGTCATGTGTCCCAATATATAAAAAAAATAAGCTACCACACATTAGCAAGGTGGAGTGCCTATGATTTTCATAGCCAAGGTTTTTGCAATGGTGTGATCAAGTGCTAGGTGTTCTCCTAGGGAAGCATGGGGGCAGGTGCAGAGAATCAATCTGTTGAAGCAATTGTAGCAAAAACAATTACTCTCGATGATGGAGAAGCATGTTCATAAGGCAAAAAGGTTGAAATGTCCTAAGATGGCAATGGCCACATGACGAATTTTCATGATCTCTTATGTTTCCTTAGGTATCCCAATTTGTGAAGGACAAATTTTTAAGGCGAAAGGGTCATCAATTGTGTGGGGTTCACTCTTAGAGGAATGATTTTTAGCAGTTTACTCTCAACCTTAGCACTTTTTAAATTTTTTTTTCATGCAAGTTAGACATTCAAACTTTTGGCCTTTGTGTTTGTTTTATTTCATTTGATAGAAACATTGTGTTCTGTGTCAAATTAGTGTAAATGTTAAGACTCTGTAATCTAAATTTTAAATTTTATGGTTTAATATAGTTCCCGCAAGTTGAATCATATCTAAGACTCTTTCAATTTTTGTGGTAATTGTGTACTAAAACTACATTATACTAAATAAGTGAATTATGAATGATAGATCATTTTTTTGCAATAAATATATGATTAATGAGCCTTTGGTTATGCTTCTAAAGTATGGAATTTTGTGCTCTTTGAGTCCTAAAAACTGAAGTTATGTCGCATCGCCATAATTTACTTTAATTGTTAAGTATTATCTTCCCCTTTTTCTCTAGCAGGAAGAGTCAGTTTCTGAATCTCGGAGGTTGTCCAATGAAGGAAAATTGGTTCCACATTCATTGAACTTCCGATAAGGCTATTTTCCCAAAGTATAATTTTAGGACTCAACAATTATATTTTTGGCATGGCTAGTGGGACCACAAAATGACTTAAGTCATAAGCGGGTGTATGAGCCATAGGCCTATTACTAGATTAAAAACAATCGTGAACCATATCTTGCTAGTGTCTCTGCCTCTAATGGTAGTGCAAACAAGAGCCCCATAAAGAAGTGCACAAACCCACTTGAGCACAAGTCCAAGTGCAGATGGTGGCTCCATGAAATTTTCTAACATGGAATAGTGGAATTCCTCTTATTCTACCTAATCCTCTAATAGTTTGGGATCCTATTCTCATGTTTGCTTTGAAAGCCCTACCAAAAATCACTGGAGAAGATTCAAAGATGCTTGTAGAGCATCTGCAAGATGTTGTGGATGAATGCATAGTTTATAATGTATCTAAGAAAAATGTGGCATTGAGGCTACTTGTAGCTTCATTCAAAGCAAATGCATAAGACTGGTACCAATATTTACAACCTAATTCCATTGGAGGTTTAGACTAGCTTGGAGATCATTTTTTTGAGCGCTTCACAGAGAAAGGAGAACAATCATCCTTGCTACAATTATTAATAACCATTAATATAGCCCCTCAAGAATCTATAACATAAAACCTAGAAAATAATTCTGAACACTTCTTGCCCTCCTTCTGACATGACATTTTCTTTCTACCTTAAGGCTTTTAACTCAGATATATCTCTCATAATTCAGTCACTTGGAGGGAACACATTACTGTATGCTTATAGCCTTGCAGTTAGAGCTGAAAATAGTTTGATTGATGTTAGAAAACTTCCGCCTGAGCCTCCTATGCCCTTATTTTCAAAATTATTAGCCCTTGTACAAGAGGAATCTTCTCTGAGTACATCTGCACCTCCCCAGTCTATGTACATGTACCCTAGTGCACAAAAAAGCAATTACTCTCTCTCAACTTCTCTGGCAGTTGAGGTGAATGACATGAAGAACTTGTTGTAGACTTTCTCAAATGAGACAATTAACATTAAGAGACAACAAGAAATGTCTACAAGGCCTCCTTTTTAGGGTTATCAAGGTGGGAGGCCAACTTATCAACAAAATCAATTCCAAGGAGGTGCAAAGATAAATTCTAAAACCTAGCCAATGAACCAGATTGTTCCTATTCCCACTCCATTGCAAACCATTCCTTCAAATCAAAATAGGGAACTAATTGTTGGGCAAAATGATCTTGTCGATGACACCAACACATTGTGTTTCCCTTGCAATGAGGAACATATGCCTTGGAAATATTTGCAAGGTAATTTACAACATAAGGTAGCTAAATAGTATAGCCCACGCATGATGCCAAATTTTAGAGTTTTTGCTTATTCATCTCTAAGAATAGAAATCATTGCCCTCACTGCTCAAATGCAAGGTATATCATTGGAACAAGAAGTTGAAATCACTCCTGACCACACACTTTGTTCATGGATGGAAGGAGATGAAGCAGTATTTGCAAATGAATCCTCTACATCATAGGATCCTCAAGTTCAATCCGACTATAAAACTCCCTAAAAGAAGAAGCTCACAGGGGAACCACTGATACAAAAACCTAAGGTCAACTTTGACAAAACTTTGGGTCAATTTGCAGTCATGCATCCTGTTTAAAATCATAAAGAACAGTCCCATATAAGTTTAAAAAACCAAAGTTATCATTCCCCACATCTTTTAATGTTGTTTGAACAATTTAAAAGGCCTCAAACTAATGTAACCTTATGGGATATTTTGGCCATTCCAAAAAATAAATCCCTATTGTGTGGAGATTTGGAGGAACATGAGAAATCAGTACAAATAGAGCCAGCCGCAAAATCCACCCCAACAAAAGACAAAGGGACCGTCATAAGGGATCAACCACACCAAGATGCAAACTCACAAATGATGTGGATGGTGCTACAAAATAAAAGGTAGATAAACTAAAACCCACCCCTTTCTTTTTAACTCTAATTATAGGGGATTCGATGCTTCATAACTCTATGATTGATTCTGGTGCAAGTACTATAGTCATGCCTAAGCAAATAGTCGAATCTTTAAAGCTTAAATATGAACCTTTAGATAGGGGAGTCATGTAGTTGGATGGGAATAAGGTCCAAGCCATAGGAGTGATTTGAGACCTTTCATTAACCTTGTATTCTTTTCCCAACATCACCATCCCACTAGAGGTGGTCGTAATTTATGTTCTCCCTATCTTTGGTCTTTGCTTGTCGTGGGACTTTACTGAAAAAATAAGTGGTTATCTGTCTCTTGATTGGTCACATCTAATACTTAGGACTAAGCATTGGTAAAAATGAAGATATTATCTGAGCCTTTATACCTAGAGCACATAGTGAATGATGCTATGATGAACTTTGAAGCTGATAAGGATGAAATATATTGTGTTGAGTTGAATGAAGACGAAGAGGTGAATAGGGACCAGAGTGCTGAGGAAGACATTCTCATTAATGATCTCATTGACACTGACCCATTTGGTAATTATCATACTTCTGACATAGAAACCAATTTAATTATTGATGAAGATCAAGTGGTTCCCAAGGTTATGAAGGAGTAGCAAGATGTTCAAAATAGTGGTAGTGACCGCACGTCAAAGTTGTGGACCATACATTTTGATGGTGAAAGGTGTAGATCTAGTTCTGAAGTGGGTATATGTTTGACATCTCCATCTGGGGAACAAAATTTGAGGGCTTTCTATTTTCAATTCTGTTATTTAAATAATAAAGCTAAGTATGAAGGCTTATTGTGAGGATTGAGCCTCACAGAGCGAATGGGTATCAAACAACTAATGGTTCTTGGAGATTATGAGCTGGTAGTCAAGTAAGTTCATGGAATATCCATGGCTAAGCATGTTCACATGTGTTCTTATAGAAACAGTCTGCGATCTAATTGAAGGCTTTGAAGCTTTCAACATACAAGGAATACCCAGGGATCAAAATACAACTGCGGATCATCTGGCAATAATTGGATCTCAATTTGATCTAGTTGTTGACTTGAAAGAAAATAAACACTCAGCCAGAGTGATTGTCAAACCCACCATCCCAGATAATGATCAAAACTGGCAAGTATTTGAAAGTGATGTTTAGATCACTATGTTCATCCAACAATCTTGCAAGTTCACCAAGTAGCCACAACCTAAAATTGTAGAATCTTTTGAGGAACAAATTATCTAGCTCAAATATAATAAGCTCCCAAAATGGTTAATAACCCTAGAAAATTTATTTGAATATGATGATGCAAGAAATGATAAAAGAAAGTTTGTTGCAGACAAATTAGATTGTACTAATCTTCATGTTGGAGATGACAGGAAGCTAAAGGTTGACAAAGATGTTCCTTAACAAGATAGAGATATTAATATCTTTCTATTAAAAATTATGAGGGGGTGATGGCATGCTCCTATGAAGATCTAAGAGGACATGATCCCAAGATCATCCAACACACTATTAAACTTGTGGAAGGGGCAAAAACTATTTAGGAAAAATAAAGGCCAGTCAATCCATAAATTAAATCTTTGATGGCTCAAAAAGTTGAGAAAATTGATTGACTCCCGAATAGTATATCCTATCAAACATATCACTTGGGTATCTAATTTAGTTCTGATCTGGAAGAAGAATAGAGACATCCATCTATGTGTATATTTTCAAGATCTGAATAGAGCATCTTTGAAGGATCATTATCCCTTATCCTCTATAGAAAAAATTCTACAAATAGTAGTTGGGTCTTGTAATATGGTGAAAAATGATGAGGGGAGATCAAGTGGAAAGCTATACTCCCCTCAAAAGAGGAATGAAAGTTTATCAAAGGATTCCCTTCAATTTTTCACACATTACATTCAAAAGAGGGGTTGAACTCACTAGATCTAGTGCCCAATGTTAAGAGATTAATTGTAGTAAATTTTGAAAGTATTAGGAAAGTAAATTAACCCTCTTTTGTAATAGACTAGTTGAATTAAGCAAATTGAGACTAAGTACAAAAATGACAAAGAAATGATTATATCTTGAGATAGAGATGCGGGATGAAGTTGTGCACCTGCAATTAGCAGTAGAATGTCGAGACGAAGGTTCCCTGCAAATCTGAGAAAAAGTTGCAGGGACCGTGTGTAAGTTATGCATGGTCCTCCAAAAAATCCGTGCATCGAAAAGGGTTTTCCCGTATTTGAAAATGAAGCCTAAACTTGCAATTACAGTCGTGCACCTGTAACCTACACACAGAAAAGAGAGAAAAATGTTGTTGGGATTGGGGATTTGCCTTCAGGTAAAACCCCATTTTGGAATTAACCAAGTGGTTGTAAAATGCTACAAGTAAATGAAAGGAAATGTCTAAAGTAAAATCCACCTCAAGAAGGGGATGTAATTGAGATGTTGATACCTTTGTAGATGAATTTTCTTGAATGGATATGTGGAATAGGATGTCTTGAATGTTGATAGAAATCTCCTCTTCAATTGTTGAATCCTTATCTTTAATGAAACACCTAGCCTTGAAAGGAGACTTGAACTGCTCAATGCTTGAATGAATGCTTGAATGCTTGATGATGATAATGGAGACCTCTCACTTATTTTTGATTTATTTCTCTTATGCAAATAGGAGGGGAAGTGCTCCTTATATACTTGCTAATTAGGGGTGTTTAGGTAATTTCTTGTCTTAGGTTGACATAGGAAAACCTTTTCCCACTCACAAATAGATAATCCTAATGCAACGGAGGACCAAAGGGGGCCCAAAATAGGTCCATGACAAGGGCGCCACACCCCTCTCTTGAGAGGAAAGGGGTGTCATGCCCCTATCTTGAGAGGAAAGGGTTGCCATGCCCCTGTCCTGCCTTGATTTAGGACAGGGAGCCACAAGAAGGCAGTTGAAAATGATGAAAAATGCAAGCTTTTGATGTCATGAGCATGTTTCGGGTCTTCGAATAGACTTAGAGATTTGTCTACTAATGCAAAGACCCAAATGCAGTCGAAAATTGCAAGGGTCACAATTTTATGATGCTACATTTAGCCCCCACTTTAGCAGGAGTATAAGCATATGCCAATACTACTGGTAAAGTACAAGGAGACAAGATTGAAAGGATTTCACCACATTAAGGAGGAAAGATACACCAAGCCCCCAGTGGACTAAGGATATTAAAACTTCAATTGACAAAGTAAAAGGGAAGAGCAAGAGGGAGAACCACGACTACAAGTAGTAAAGTTCCCCTCACTATGAGTCATGAAAATAAAGGATACCAAAAATTACAAAGAAAAGCCAAAGTGCACTAAGTAACTCCAAGTATCAAGAAGGAAAACATGAGTGGAGTGTGTGCCCCCATGTTAAAGTGATCACACACACCTTATCGGAAGCGATTTATTTAAGGTAGGATACAACTAAGAGAGAGAAAGAGAGGGAGCATGTTATCACAAGGATTTAGCCCCCAATCGAGGAATAAACCCAAGGCTAATGAACACAAACCATAAATAATGAGGTGGCTTTTCTTTCCTCGAGGTTAGTATGCTATATGATAACTAATGTATATCATGTATATATATGCATAGAATAGTCCTTATTCCCCAAATAAAGGAAACCACCTTGGAAGAAAGGTAACACATGTGTCTTTTGAGTCAACATGGAAGAGACCAAAAGAGATCTCAATGCTTTGCATCATCCTCAAGTAGAAATCACTAGGGAAAACAAGTAGAAGAATAGGGATACACATAGAAGAGTGGTCACAAAAGATCAAGAAAGGAGAGAGGAAGAGGATCTATGGTACTAATGCAATTAGTCTAGCACGACATCCACCTCATGATCTTGCTGATCATTATTTCAGGAAGGTGGGAAACATGCCAGAGGAGCGAAATTGAGAACAATAGATGGAGCCATCACAAGATCCAAACAAGGACTATGCTCATGTTCTAAGTCACTTTGTTCATTTCTAGGAGCTAGGATTAAGGCTTTTGAAAATTCTATAGATAAATGATTGTCAACATCAATATATTCATGTTCACTATCAGAAGCAAAAGGAGTTGTATTTCCATCATGAATAACATTTTCACCCATTTCTTCATCAAGATTAATAAAAAGAGGAGCTCTAACATGAATAGAAGTCAAATCATCACATGTTTTTTGCAACTTATGATTTGGAGATTTATGTCTAACATCTTGCTTAGGAGAAAATGGAATCATGTCAACTATTGGTGTTTTGGGAGATTGAATAGTTTGAGAAACAACTTCATGAGCTCTAGCATGACATTTTTGTCAGGGTTCTCTAACACAATGGTTCCATCTAGTTTTAGCAGAAGGTTGAGAAGACTAAGGTATATCTATTGAAGAAGGAATATTCTCATCTTTGGCAGTTGGATGTTTAAGTTGAGATCTTTTAGGTTGGACAAGAGCAGAGGCATGTCTCTTCTCTCTATAAGAGGAAGGAGGTGGAACTGCACCATATAAAGGAGGAATTTTTGGTTTAAGAAGGAGACTAGGTCCATCATGAGGAGGAGGTATTGGTCTAACCTTAGGAGGAATATTATTGTTCTTCTTAGGAGAAGGCATGGGTTCATCCATAGGAATAGGTTGGGAATATTCCTTAGGAGGAAGATTAGTTGTATTAGTTAGGGGAAGAACTTCATCTTCAAGAATGATGGGAATATCAAGTTTTGGATTCCTAGGTTGGCTTAAAGATAAAATCACATCTTTCTTCCATTTTTGATGAGATTGAAAGAGAGAATCACTTCTTGGTAGAAGAGATTCAAATTGTTGAGGCCAAAAGTAATCAATAGGAACACCTGGGCTTCTTTTGGTTGGTCAAAATAAGCTATGGTTAAAAGTTATGATTTCTCCATTGTGTCAAACGCTTATGGATTAGAGAATTAATAGCCTTCATGGAAGATAGCCAAGGGTAGCCTAAATTCACACATAATTTCTCAGATGAAGGAATGATAACAAAGTTGACATCTATAGATTTAGCATGAAACTCAATAGGAAGTTTGATAGAACCAATAGTAGGAGAAGAAAATAAATCAAATAACTTAACAACCACACTAGTATCATCATAGATTGGTTGATGCAAATGTAAAGTATAAAGATATTCTCCAGTGATGAGATTAACCATGCAAGAGGGATCAATAAGCACACCATGAGAAGGTTTACCTTTGATCTTCACAACTATGTATAAATGGCCATCAGGTGCCCTAATGGTCTCACTAGGATCAAATGTGATACATGGATCCTTAGGTGTTTCTTGTTTCTCTACCAAATTAACCATATTTTGAGCTGTAAAAGTGAAATCAGAGGGAGAGAAAGAAGTGTGTTTAGTCTCAACCACTTTAGAGGTATGAGAGGGTAAGGGATCGGTGAAAATATTAAGATTTTTATTAGGAGGAGATACTGATTTGTTTCCCTTATCATTCACACCTACCGCAGATATAGTATTATTATCAATCAAGTCTTGAATCTTACATTTTAATGCAAAACAATTTTTAGTATCATGACTAGGTTGATGATTTAATTGACAAAAAGAATTATTATCAAAGTGAGGTGAAGTTGCTTTAGAAGGATCAACTAGTTTTATTGGAGGAAGTTTGATAACATTTCTTTGTTACAACTGAGACATGATTCTATACAAAGACTCATTCAAAGGAGTAAATTCTTTCTCTCTTTTGAAAAATTTAGAAATAGGAGGCACACCTGTTGTAGCATTCACATTGTTGTTGTTGATGGTGTCATTGAATTTGATGAAGCCTTTGTTTGGTTTGAACTTCCCAAACGGTTGTTGAGCACTCTCACCCTTATCACTCAGAGCCATAGGAGTAGATTGCTCCATTTGACTCACAATCAGTTGATAATTGTGAAGTGTTGTACATAACTATGGAAAGGAAGTAAACTCAGAAAAGATAAGTTTTCCCCTAATGTCTTTTTGCAAATTAGAAATTGAAATTCTTTTAATGTCATTATCAGGCACTGGAATAGAAATTTGAGAACACAAATGCTTGTATCTACCAATGAAATCAGTCACTTTTATGTAGGAGGTTGTGAATAATCTGAGTTCTCAGCACAACTCTTCATATGCATAACATTCGAATAAACAACGTGAGCAATACCACACAATATATCAATTCCATTCTTATCACTTTGAATCATGCGTTTTAGACCTTCCATTAATGGAAGAGCTTCACTATTAGGATATTCTTGGGACATCCATTGTTGGAAATTGTCAAATTGATTGTCCAATTTTGAAAGTTGATCTATAGAAAATCTAGTAAAAGCTTCTTCTTCATCATGAGAATCATCAATTGGGTAGGTAGAGATGTTATTAGGATGGGAAAAATTAGCAATATCCTCATTCTAGAAGTCACCCAAATTAGGCTCCATTTCTTCGGGAATTAAACCTTTGGAATACTTAATTCTAATGCTTCATCTAATGGGGATAGTATAGGTAGGACTAATAGTTGTAAAACTTATGCACTAGATGGAAATTTGAAATTTCAATTTGAATTTTTTATTTTGGGAACAAAGTTTGCAAAATTCAAGAAATTGATGATTATACAATTTGAACTTTGTGGAAAGAAGAAATAACACAATCTCCAAGAAAGATTTATAATTAATAAAAAGAGATTGAAATTTAAAATTAGGGCCAATGGGATACCACTTAATTTCAAATTTAAAATTGACAAAATTATGATCTTAAAATTAGGGCAGATTATAATTAATCACTTAATTTTAAATGTTTCCTTGAAAGTTGCAATGTTGAAATTGGGAAGTGTTTTCGATTTTAGAGGGATCAAAATTCGACAAAATCAGCCAATTTTCTGGATTTAAGTAATTAAATAGTCATAACAGTCTCTTGAAATTTCAGGAAAAAGCAAGGGACTGTGTGTAAGTTATGCACGGTCCTCCCAATTTTTTTGGAAATTTTTAGGGATGAAAGCTACAATGATTTCAAAGCTAACCCCAAAAAACTGATTGGTTTTACGATCTCTAGATAGGTGAAATTAAGATTTGAATGTCGAAATAGGACCCTATTAGGGTTTTGAACAAGATAAGGAATTGAATTGCAATTTTTAAAAAGGTCAAACCTACTGGACAGGGCCACCTTAAATAATATTTAGAAAACTGAAATTATTTGAAATTGATTTAAATTTGCACAAAATCCAATTAAATTTGAAAATTAGGGTTTTAGGACCTAACCACTGAACTTTAAAATTTTGAATTTTGGGAAAAGGAAAGAAATTGAAAATTTGCATTTTAGGCAAGAAGACAAGTCTAAAAACAGTCACAAATCTGAAAATTAAATGTAAATCCAAGTTTTGCACAAGTTCAAGTTGATGTTTGAAAATTAGGGTTTTGACAATTAAACACTTAATTTTGTAAATTTGATTTGCAAATTGAACAAGGCAATGGAAGAATTAAATTTGACAAGCAATATAATTTTCAGATCTAAGACAATAGATAACAATTTTTGCAAAATACAAGTTCAATTTCAATTTTAGCAACTAGGGTTTTGAATGAATTAACCACTAAGTTTGTGTAAATTGCAAGAAAATTAAATTTGTAAATGAAAAGTATGCAATAATTTTGAATGTAAAGCATGTAAGATGTCGGGTTCACCAAAATGTAATATGGTGAAAATGATGAGGGGAGATCAAGTGGAAAGTTTTACTCCCCTCAAAAGAGGAATGAAAGTTTCACAAAGGATTCCCTTCAATTTTTCACACATTACATTCAAAAGAGGGGTTGAACTCAATAGATCCAATCCCCAATGGTAAGAGATTGAATACTAAGTGAATTGTAGTAAATTTGGAAAGTATTTAGAAAGTAAATTAACCCTCTTTTGTAATAGACTAGTTGAATTAAGAAAATTGAGACTAAGTGCAGAAATGACAAAGAAACGATTATATCTTGAGATAGAGATGTGGGATAAAGCTGTGCACTTGGAATTAGTAGTAGAATGTCGAGACTAAGCTTCCCTGCAAATCTGAGCAAAACTTGCAGGGACCGTGCATAAGTTATGCACAGTCCTCCCAAAAATCCGCATGTCGAAAAGGGTTTTTTCATCTCTGAAAATGAAGCCTAAACCTGCAATTACAACCATGCACCTGCAACCTACACACGGAAAAGAGAGAAAAATGTTGTTGGCATTGGGGATTTGCCTTCAGGTCAAACCCCATTTTGGAATTAACCAAGTGGGTGTGAAATGCTACAAGTAAATGAAAGGAAATGTCTAAAGTAAAATCCACCTTTAGAATGGGATGTAATTGAGATGTTGATACATTTGTAGAAGAATTTTCTTGAATGGATATGTGAAATAGGATGTCTTGAATGTTGATAGAAATAGCCTCTTCAATGGTTGAATCCTTATCTTAAATACAACACCTAGCCTTGAAAGGAGACTTGAAATGCTCAATGTTTGAATGAACGCTTGAATGCTTGATGATGATAATGGAGACCTCTCGATTGTTCGCCTTCCTTTGCTTATTTTTTCTTTTTTTCACTTATGCAAATAGGAGGGGAAGTGCTCCTTATATACTTGCCAATTAGGGGTGTTTAGGTAATTTCCCATCTTAGGCCGACATAGAAAAACCTTTTCCCGCTAACAAATTGATAAGCCCAATGCAAGGGGAGACCAAAGGGGGCCCAAAATAGGGCAAGGACAATGGTGCCATGCCCCTATCCTAAGAGGACAGGGGCACCACACCCCTATCCTAGGGGGATAGGGGCACGCACCCTTGTTCTACCTTGATTTAGGATAGGAAACCACAAGAAAGTGTTGGCAATTAACACTTATTAGGTTTCTTATGTTTTCATTGATGGCAAGATTGACAACATTGGCATTGGCATCATTGGCAACATATTTTGGTTCACCGACATCCGAGAGACAAACTAGGTACTGGTATGGGAAGCCAACATCACTTGGAGATCTGACAAAGGGTAGTAACCAACAATGAATTTTATAATTCATGTATATTTGTAATGAGATGACATGTATTATCATTTTGTATGTAAGCCGACAAATGGCATAGATGTTTGTAAAGGTATATAAGTCAGTCTATTAGGTCATTTAAGATATAACATTGGGGATACGATATGATATGCAAAATTTATGTATGCAAGATCATTTGTATGTGAAAGTAACATTCTGTAATGATCTGTAGATGATTTCTAAGGTACTCATAAGGTGTATGTTATTCCGGTAAGGGTTTAGGGTTTAAGAACTGGAATAGTCAAAACCTTAACTAGAACTCAATCAGGCATAGAAGATGCATTATATGAGTTCAGTTTTGCAGTTTTGTATTAGAAAGTGATTGTAGTTAGCGAGACTCTTGGTGATGAGAAGTGTGCATTCCTACATGTGCAAGCCCCTTTCATATGGCCACTGAACTGATATTGTGGGTCACAAATCCCATCGTGGTTTTTCCTCATTGAGGCTTTCCATGTATAAATTCTCTATGTTATGGTGCTTATTTATATGATTGCATTATTTTTTTTTAATTATATGTACTTATGTTTCCGGATTGATGAATGAATGCTTTGATAAGGATAAAATCTTATATTTCAGTAGAACACTGATTCACCCCCCCTTCTCAATGTTCTTGGATTCCAACAATTGGTATCAAAGCTTTTTGCCTCGGAGGAAGCTTAACAACTTGAGGGAGATCTAGAATTCAAAATCCATTGATATGTGTTTAAGGCAGCAACTTGATGTTGCCCTTGAAGAGTTTGAAGCTGAAAAAGTTAAGAACATAAAGTAGGAAGATGAACTTAGATCTGCAAAAGAATTCATTATCACTCTACAAGAAAAACTATCTAATGCTCAATCCAAAAGGAAGGAACTGTGGGAAAAATTGCAATATCAAGATGATGAAGGAAAGGACACTCTGAACAACCGATGTAAAAAGCTAAGTCAAGAAAATGAAGTTATGAAGAATGAAACACAAGCCCTAACTATGAGGATGGCAAAAGATATTGAAGACAAAAAGAAAAAGGAAGAAGACCTTGCTAGAACACTGAAGGACAAATTTGAAGAATGCATTAGGTTGGCTCATGAAAATGATTTGTTGAGAACAAAATTAGTGCAATTCCAAAACAATGAACAAGAAATTGAAAGACAAATGAAAATCTTAAGAGATGATCTGAATATTGCAAATGAGTATTGTAGACACCTAAAAATGGTCAACGCTTGCAGGGTCATACTTTAACATTTGCGCATTGCCTCATTTTAGGTTTTTTGCATCGCATTAACATTTCTCCTATGTCACGCGCTTGATTTTTGTCATTTGCGAGCATCGAGTCATTCTTCTGTATTCTTCATTCATCTTGTCTTTGAATTTGGTCTTGTCGACAACAATCTTCAGCCATGATTTTGGTCGATCTTTGTCCTTGTCAATCTTGTCATATTGCGATCGATTCTTCATCGATCCTTGTCCTTTTCAATCATGTCAATTTGGTCAATTTGTCATTGATTTTTGTCCTCTTGTCAATCTTGTCATATTGCGATCGATTCGTCATCGATCCTTGTCCTTTTCAATCATGTCAATTTGGTCTATTTTATCATCGATCTTTGTCCTTGTCAATCTTGTCATATTGCGATTGATTCATCATCGATCCTCGTCCTTCTCAATCATATCAATTTGGATCAATTTGTCATTGTTCCTCGTCAATTGGCGCATCTATCAATCAAATCATTTATCAACACTGGTCATTTATCAATTCAAAATCATGATCATAATCGAATCAACATCAATTATCTTCAATCAAGACCTAATTGTCATTCTCGCATTGCTAACTCATCTTCTAGGGTTTTATGATTTAATCATTTAACCTTGTGTGTCATTTCTCTCTCTAGGATTAAATAATTTATTTTATTTATCCTAAGTCTTCTCATCGCAATTAAATATTCGTTTAATTGGCTAATTATTCCTCTTTGGTGAATTAATTAATAAATGACAAATTATTAATTAATTTACCTAATTTCCTATTTTCCATCAATTTCTAATTCCTAATTTTTCATCAATTTCAATTTCTTAATTTTCTAATTCTTAATTTCAATTTCCTCCTATTTCTCTCCTAAATTCATGGGAATGTCATAGAAATTTGTCATAAATTGTCATAAATTCTTGACATAGAAATTTGTCATAGAATTTGTCATAAATTGTCATAAATTCTTGACATAGAAATTTGTCATAGAATTGTCATAAATCTTTGCATAGCAATTTGTCATAGATATGTCATAATTTTGCTATTCTTGATTTGAATTTCTATTCGAATCACTATCATGCTAATTTGTTCATTTCTCCAATTTCTCTATAAATTGGATGATTTTGTTCAATCAAATCCCTAGCCGAATCCCTATCAAATTATCGAATTTATGCTTCTAGTACTCTTGAGCTTTTCATCAATGTCAATCTTGCTTTCAATTGTATGTGCATTTGTAGGTGAGATCCACAATCCGACCATTTGAAGAGGAAAGAAGAACAATGGAGCCGCATGGAAGGAGCATTAAAATCGTCATCCAGTTTGCATAATCTTTGCTTTTGAATGTTTCATTTTATGTCTCCATTGAATGTGTTTTAGGATAGATTCATTGCAATGAGTGCTTTTGTGATTGAGTTATCATGTCTAGTGTTTTGATATACTTGTTTTGTGATGATTTCCTATTTCCTAACCCACAAGTATAAAGACAAATTCAAGGCTAGTTCAGCACAACTTAATGAATTATTGGAGAGCCAAAGACAAAATAAAGACTCTAGAGGACTTGGATTTGAACAAGGTTGGAGATCCGGTACTGCAAATGAAGATCAAACATATGATATGGATAATGATAAGAACAACTAAAACTAGAGGACACCAGTAAGACAACTCAATGCTCAAAAATTTAATGGTAGATGCTTTGTTTGTAATAAATTTGGTCATATGGATAGACAATGTAGAAGTAGAGAAAATCATAATTATAACTCTATCCCCTCTCAATGTTCCAAATGCAATAAGTATGGTCATAAGACAGAAGAATGTAGAATGAATGTAAAATGTCATGAATGCAAAAAGTTTAGACACATGGCTAATCAGTGCAGGTCAAGCAATTATTCTGGATATAGAAAATCAATTCAAATGAACAATGTTACATGCTATGCATGCAACAAGATTGGACACATAGCCAAGTTTTGTAGAAGCAAAAATCCACCGGTTAACAATGATGGATCAAATAATAAAGGAAAGAAAAAGATCAATGAGATCCGACATGATCATACCAAGAGATGGGTTAGGAAGTTAGATGATCAATCGGGAGTTGAAACTGCTTCGGTTACTCCACTAGCAATGCAGAATGTTCCTGCACCGGCAGAATGCTCATCCGCCAATTAAGGCAAATGCCTTAGGGGTAGGAAAATTTCATGAAAATCCTGCATATTCCCTGGGAAAGAGATCTGGAAGGAAGTTTTAGACATATGGAAAGTTTATCCGACATGTATGTGTTGAATTGAGATCCGGTATGTCTCACCAAAAGAAATTTATGTCGATGGCAAATTAGGAATTTTTCGAAGGATAAAAGAAAGAATTCACTTCAGTATGTTCACCTTGAATTCAGAGCAATACAGAGCATGTCAAAGGTGATTCAGAGTGATCAGAAGCAACCATCAACAATTTCAACTGCATTCAAAGGAGTTTTTGGGGTTTGTCACCGACGACTATTTCCAGGTAATTTTCATAATTTAATCATTTGAAATGGAGGCTAGTTCTTCTATTGTCCCCACTTTAATTTAAAATCCCATTGTAGTAGAGGTTAAGGATCGTCTGAGACCAATATTCAAAAGAGGCCCGCATATTGCAACTCTGGATGATTCGGTCAACACTTTTTCGAGGGTTCATGAAGGTGTTGTTTATATTGAGAATATCAAATCTTAAATCCACTGCAATATAGAGGACTTGGGAACACCTGAGATCAAATTAATGTACATATCTAATCTGTTGAACGATTCTAGAATCATCAAGCCCGAAATCAAACATATTGTAGACCTAGGGTTAACCAGAATCTTGGATATTCCTGAGTTTGAGGATGAAATAATCTGGTACGTGCTGAGTAGAGTTCATGGTGAATTTATTTGGTTGGATAGACCCCACAAGATCACCAAGGAATAAATTAGGGCCATCATTGGCTTACCTCTGATGGGTCAGAAACTAGAGAAGATATCAAATGATCAGATTAACAAGCTCACAAGTGAAACCTCTAATAATCGATCAATGAGAGTCATTACCATTACTGATAAGGATGTCATATTCGTCAGCATGATTATAGGTTACAAGGTAACCCAATCTAACCGACTTAACTTTGTTTCTAGCTCTTGTATTTTTGCTGCTTATCAAATGTTGAAGAAGGATGAAAAGTATGATCTGTGTGAATAGATGAAAGAAGAGTTGATTATGAACTTAGGAAAGATCAATGGAGAAAGAAAGGAGTATTTCAGTATGGAAATTTGTTAGTGTGCCTAATGCTTTTCTTCTTGAATGAGATATCAGGTTTGGGCAAAAGGCAATGGGCCTTTGATATACTGGTAGGCAGAAAGATTAAGGGTGCTATCACCAGTTTGGGGAATCAAAGAAATGACAAAGTTTGCGGGTACTTCAAAACATTTTAGAAAGGCATGATGTCAAGGGAAAGAATTCCAAAGCACATAGTTGAGAAATACTCAACTAAAATCTGTTTCATGGTGAAAAAGGATGACTCTTATTGAAGCTGTGATACCCCATAAGATATGGATTAAGGAAATGGGTTATGAGGTAGATGAAAGCATTTTGGATTCATATGCTAAGATGCTTATAGATGCACTGATAGATGAATTTGAAAAATGATTTGGAATTACTAAGCAAAAGAAACTTGAAGTTAAAACAAAAATCAATTAGAAGAAGAGAGAGAGGCAGTATAGAAAAGTAAGTCAATTTGTTGAAAATTTTGAAAAGATATTCAGACTATTATTGATGCCTCATCAACCAAAGAAGTCAAGAAGAGGAAACAACTTGAAGTTCTCATTGCACCAATTACTTTAGATACTGAGACTGAGGATGAAATTCCTCTCTCTTTCAAGAGGGTGCAGAGAAAGAAGGTATAATATCCAAAGGAGAAAGCTGAGAAGACAAGTAAGCAGCTGACAAGGAAGGTAACCATTAAGATACTAGCAAGTCATCCAACTAAAAGGAAGCCTACTCAGAAGAAAAGGCTAGTGAAAGAAACCCCTACATCATCCAACAAGAATAAGAAGGAAGACATAGATGTAGCTATTGAAACCGGTAATGTAACTATCATTCCACCTATGTCTTGTGTTGAGTTAATAGAGGAGATAACAAAGGATGGTATGTTAAAGAACATTCAACATTATTATGAACATTTGGTTAATGATGAGCATAAAGAAATTGACGAAGCAGTTTTGTTACACTTAGACATATATAAGAAGGCTTTATTGGAGATTACAAAGCAAATACTGACACAATTATATAATAATCTAAATGCTAGAAGATTATCTACTATGGAGGAAGACCGACACATAAAGATTCAATATTTATTAACTAATTGTGGTTCAGTTACCCCAGAGGAGATGGATAGGTGTCTTGAGACTGCAAATAGAATAATTTTCGGAAGCAGGCACATGACAGTTAGCCTTATGGTAGGTAGAGTCAAAGAAATAATCAATGAAACCAATGAAGCGTGGGTTACATTCTTTATTGACAACCCTAATTTCTTTACATCACCGAAAGCTAATCCTAAGTCTGATACTTCAGACATCCCAGTTGATGGCAAAGGCAAAGGTGTAGTGGATAGCCCATCCATAATTTTGAAAGATACCATGGAATTAAATGCAGAATCTCTGACAGAAGCAAATGTACAAGATAAAGAGAAGATGTAGGTAGAAAAGGCTACTCTACACAATGAATAGGTTATAGATGTTGAGGACAATAGTCCTTTAGATCAAGATGAACAGGTTGTGGATACAAAAAATGTGGAACCGACAATAAAAATGCTGCACCAAGTGGCAAAACCACCGATGCAAAAGAAGATGATATAGAAGAAAACAAACTGGAAGATAAAGATAAAGAGAAAAATTAGGAAGGAGAGAAAGAAAAGGAGATTCAAACTGAGATAAGTGTTTTGACACAATCATTTGAGAAAAAGGGAGAGGAATCCATGGGGGAAGTGACAATTAGGACTACATTGTTGGAAATTACCACTGCAAAAGTTGAGCAGAAGAGCATAACAGAGATGAGTTCAACCGAACTCATGATGATTGTAGCTCAGAAAATGATAAAGGAAGGGACCGAGGAAAAGCAAATAATTGATCATTCCATTCCAATTTTGCACCAACTAGTCTCGGAATACCAAATTGATAAGAGAGCAAGCCCATCTGGTAAGCTCAAGATGCTGACAGAGCATATTTCGAAGGAATTTTAATCACTACAACAGATTTCTAACCAGCATACTCTGGACTGTTTGCTCAGGCTAAGAAGACCTATTTTAATCAGTTGATTGAATCAAACAAAGTACATATAGTAGATAGATTGAAAATGATAGATGATTCTTTGAGGCAATGTACAAATATTTACCGGCTATGCTGCAACTCAAGTTTACTCACAACAGGTTTAGACAAAAGCATTAAAGATGTTCAAAATAAAATTGCAGGCATTGTAGATAATGTTGATGGAGTAAATTATTTAGCCACATCTGTAGATGGTCAAATTTTGTTATTAGAAGTCCAGATTTTAGCTCTTGAAAGAGACAGGGACAAAATCATACGAAGAGCTAAGGAGCTTAGAGGGTTAGTGAGTCCCCGGTTGGACACACTGTATGTACATAAAAAGGAGTGTGTAGATTTGATGTGAAATCCCACACTGACAAAACTCAAGGAGCAAGAATCTCATGAATATGCCCTAAATGGACTTGTGTCAATTTCAGGGACATTCAAATCTGGTTGGGACACATACTTGGAGTTTTTGAAGAATTCTTACCTGGAAATCTTCAATCTCATTCAACTCTAGTAAGTATTTTGGGAGACATTCCCTTGTACATAATTTCATTGATTTATTCAATCTTTGTACCCATTTTTGGCATTGATGCCAAAGGGGGAGTGATGTATGTGAAAATTAGAAAGGAGAAATATGTATGGATCAGATTTCAGGATCAGCAGGGCAGATTGAAACCATTTTTCACATGAGTGTTGCCATCAATGCCAAAGGGGGAGATTGTTGGAAATTAACATTCATTCAGTTTCTTATGTTGTCATTGATGGCAACATTGGCAACATTGGCAACATATTTTGGTTCACCAACATCCGATAGACACTTCACTGGCATGAAGGATTTTAAAGGTTACCAAAAAACTAGGTATCAATATGGGAAACCGACATCACTTGGAGATCCAACAAAGCATTTTATAATTCATGTATATTTGTAATGAGCTGACATGTATTATCATTTTGTATGTAAGTTGACATATGGCATAGATGTTTGTAAAGGTATATAAGTCAGTCTATTAGGTCATTTAAGATATAATGTTGGTGATAAGATGTAATATGCAAAATTTATGTATGCGAGATCATTTGTGTGCGAAAGCAAACATTTTGTAATGATCTGTAGATGATTTGTAAGGTACTCATAAGGTGTATGTTATTCAGGTAAGGGTTTAGGGTTTAAGAACCAGAACAGTCAGAGCCTTAACCAAAACTCAATCAGGCATAGCAGATGCATTATATGAGTTCAGTTTTGTAGTTTTGTATCAGAAAGTGATTGTAGTCAGTGAGACTCTTGGTGACTAGCAGTGTGCTCTAGGCAGTGTGCCTTCTTGCATGTGCAGGCTCCTATTATATATAATATCTCTTCATATGGCCAGTGAACTGATATTTTGGGTCACAAATCCCACCATGGTTTTTCCTCATTGAGGTTTTCCACATATAAATTCTTTGTGTTATGGTGGTAATTTATGTGATTGCATTATTTGTTTTAGTTATATGTACTTATGTTTACCTGTTGATGAATGAATGCTTTGATAGGGCTAAAATCTTATATTCTAGTAGAACACTGATTCACCCCTCCTCTTAGTGTTCTTGGATTCCAATAGAAGGCAGTGCAAAATGATGAAAAACACAACTTTTTGATGTCATGAGCATGTTTCTGAACTCCGGTCAGGATTAGGGATTCGTCCACTAATACAAAGAGCCAAATGTAGTCGAAAATTGCAAGGGTCGCAATTTTATGATGCTACAGGTCCAAAATGTTTTCTTTGTTAGATGGTTTCTCTGAATACAACCAAATCAGAGTCAAAGAGGACCAACATAAAACAATCTTGACCACCAAGTGGGGAACATTTTCATATGCCAAGATTCCATTTGGTCTCTCTAATGCATGGGATAGTTTTCAATGAGTGATGGACATTGCCTTCAAAGAGTTAATAAATAAAATCATAGTGATTTACCTTGATGATCTTATTGTATTCTCCAAATCAAAAGCTGATCATTTTGATCATCTAGAATTTGGAGTCCCACAAGCAAATTTTCTTGGACATGTAGTGTCTAAGGATGGGATTTCAATTGATCTTGATCGAGCAAAGGCCATCAAAGAGTTATCCCTACTGGTTAACAAGAAAGGAGTGCAACATTTATTATGAAAGATTAACTTTGTGAGAAGATTCATATTGGATTTTGCAAGGTTAGTTAGGCCAATTACCCTCATGCTTAGAAATGATCAACTTTTCAAATGCACTAACCAAGCAAGGGAGGCCTTTGAAAAAATAAAAAAATTTATTTCCACTACTCCAGTATTGGTTAATCTAGATCTTTCCAAAGACTTTACCATGTATTTATATAATAGTGAGGACATCATCTCTATGGTATTGACATAGAAAGATGATGAAGGGAAATGGGAGAAAATCATTTCTTTTCACTCAAGAACCCTGAAGAATCATGAAGTTAAATATAACTTCATTAAAAGACAAGCTTTTTCTATTGTCAGGAGGCTCAAGAAATCCAACATCTAATTGCCTACAACTAAACAATAGTATATGTGGCACACTCTAGTGTGCGTGAGTACATTATAGAAGGAGAAATCACTAAGAAGAAGGCCAATTGGATCACCAAGATATTGGAGTATGATGTTGAAGTTTGACCAACCAAAGTGATCTACAATAGAGGGTTATGTGAATACTTAGCACAGGAAGGTGAGACCTCAACTAAGGAGGAACAACTGGAGTTGGTCTTGGTTAATCAACCTGAAACCAAAGGATGCTAGATGGATGATAGAGTTAATTTTATACAAACGAGGAACTAGCTAACAAACCTCCCTTCCTAGAAGAAAAGATTCTAAGGCTGTAGAATGTTGGTTATGTTCTTGTAGAGGGAATTATTTTCAAAAGGAAATTTAATGGTCATGTTCTCCTATGTTGTGTCAAAAAGGAACAAGCAAAGAAAATCCTCAATGAGTTTCATAGTAGTTAAGTGGGTGAATATTTCTTTGCTAAAATAACTACTCTAAAGATCATGTGTGTTGGCTATTTCAGGTTCACTATGTTCAATGATGCTTATGTGCTACTCAAATCTTGTAAGCAATGCCAAATATTTGTAGGCAAGAGAAAGAATGTTTCCTTACCTTTGAATCCAATAGTAGTGGTTGAGCCATTCACACAATGGGGGTTTGATTTTATCAAAATGATCAACCTAATTTTTAGTGCTAGTCATAAATGGATTCTCATGGCAACTAATTATTCTACTCAATGGTCTGAGGTTGTCCCATTTAAGAATGCAATAGAGACAAATATTATAAATTTCTTGGAAGAATTTGTGATGAGGTTTGGCCTGTCAAAGACCATCACCTCAGATAACGTGAGAGCCTTCCTAGATTCCAAGGTATGTCAGTTCACACTAAATATGGAATTTTCCTTAAAACTTTCTCAAAATTTTACCTACAAGGAAATGGTCTTGTTGGGTCATCAAACAAAAATTTAATCCGACTCATTAAGTGAATAGGGTCAAAATGTCAAAAGGAGTGGCACAAGCACTTGAAAATAGCACCCGGGGCAAATAGGATCACTTTGAAGCAAGTGCTTAAGACCTCGTCATATAAGTTGGTCTATGGTAAGGATGTTTTATTGGCTATTTCCATTAGAATCTCTACATTACAGTTGCTTAAATCTCTAAAGGTTGAAGAAAATAGAGCTATGGAAGTAAGAATGGAGAAATTACTCAACATGCAAGAGTCAAGAGAGAAGGCATATAATGCTATGACTAGTTGACAACAGATAGTTAAAAGATAGTTTGATAAAAAAGCTTTCAACCCAATGTTCAAACAAGGTGATTTAGTTTTAAAATATAATGAATGTGCTACGAAACTTTGTCAAAATGTTAAATTTGATACCTTTTGGGAGGGGCCATTTCACATTTCAAATTGTAAGGAGCATAATTCTTTTGAGTTAGAAAATTTAGGAGAAGCTCTGGGGATTCTTGTGAATGGAATCCACCTTAAAAAATTTAGCTAATTTCCACATTTCAAGCCTAAATTATGTAATTGTTGTAAATATGTAAATTTTGTATAGTCTAAAATCCATGTAATGCAAAATATAAGAGCCATGTATTACAAACCAAAATGTTGTATTCATTATATTGTGGAATATTTACAATATGACAATAGTGGCTCTTATGCCTACCAATGAGAGTAACAAGAAGAGATATCTAACAAGAGAATTTAGTCATCTTAATCTTCTTCAGTGGGGGTTGGAAGAGTATCAAGAGGAGCAAGGGAAAGCATGAGGTCATGAAAGATGATATATCATTCCATGTCGTAGATGGGCTCTATATTCATGCATCTAATCAGAAATCCATGAGTGGAGGTCTAATTCTCTCTATGTCATTCCATAGTGGTTGTTTGAAAACCACTAAGAAATGGAAGTTAGGGCACCACTTCATCGGAGATCAAATGCAATTAGTATTCCCAAGCTCAGTATTTCCATCTACAACACCTCTTCAAGCCCACCCAAGTAATTCTTGGAAAACAACTCCCGAGTGAGCTTAATAATTTGAGGAATAGACTCCGCAAGATCTAATAGAGAGGCCACAAGTGGGACAAACTATCTATGTTGACCTTGTACTTGTCTACCCTAGTGATGAAGCCTTCACCCAATACCCATTTGATAGAAATAATAGCTATAGCATGCTTGATATTGGTCATATTCATGAGTTGATTATCAATAATTTCCCTTAAGAAAGCCATAGAGGCTTCACTTAGTGAACCTGGGTTATAGCACGTGCGTTCATGGAATACTAAAGAATCCTACTATTTTCAAAAAATATTGCCCTAAACTCCTTTTTTGTCACTCCCTCCCAATACATAATTTGAATTAAGAGCCCCCCCATTTTCGCCAAATATTGCATTTTTTTATAGCCTAAATTAAAAAACCCCCTATTTTCACCGATAGCCAATATATTGTGCCCTCATTTTTGGGACATTAAAACCCCCAATATGAATGCACATGATATAATATTGCCTAGATAGTGAAGGCCCCATGAAGAAAGCTAATTGAGGATTCCTACGTACTAGCCTAATGGGAGTATCCATACTCACCCTCTTGAGATGCAAAGCTTACTATGCATGAGATGCGTCGCCTTAGTCTGTGCCCAATTTATAGACCTAGCTAGGTGCATGGATTTGCCAGTGGGACATGATGCTCATCAGAATGGTAATTTGAGAATATGACCAAATTAAGCATCCAACATGCAAAATGAAATGGCAAAAAGCAATCAGTCCATGGTGTTAGACTTCAAATATGTAAATTCTCTAGCCAAATGCCAAGTGTTAGGTGTCATAAGAAAGAATTAAATTTTAGAGAAATAAAGTAATAAATTCTTTCATCAAATTATATTTCAAGTAGCTTTTAATACAAGGTAGGTGAATAAATCCATACTTCTCCTTTGAGGCTCAAGTTCCTAAAGGCAGCTTGACTCGTCGTAGTGAGGTGGTGCCTTTTCTAGGGTGTGAAATTAATTTCACATGAGTGGATTAGCTATTGGCCTGTGCATAGGTTGAAGCGCTTAAACCACCTTGTTTAACTTAGAGTAAAGTAAAAGGAAAAATAAATGTTAAGCATGCAGAAGAAAAAATGAGAGCATAGTGAAAATATTCAAAAGATAGTAGTGCAAAGTTTCTAGGTTAAACTAGAAGTGAGAAGAGCTAAGCAAAGTGTTAATCCATTTGAAATATTTGCAACATGGCAACATAAGGAATTTCAACTAGTGGTGACCTCTAATAGAAGGAACTTCTACTAGTGGCGACCTCGCGAAAGCATCCACCTCATCACCCTTCATGGCTATTTTTGGGGATGTATCTTATGCCTCTTCTCAAATGCCAAAGAAACCAGTTTGGGAAAATACCAGAACCATTACAAAAGGGATGCATAAAAAACTTGTTGGAGATTGTTGGAAGTATGCTACAAATATGTGCTTCAGAGATATTTGAGAGATGTGTGTCATTGATATCAACATATTTCTTTATTTGTGACAATGATGCAGTGAAGTTCAGTGAGTTGGTTTGTTCAACGTAGTCAACATGAAGAAGATCAGAGTTTGTGGATTAAAGGGTTTTTAGAGGATTGTCTATAGATGATTGAGTGCAATTTTCATAGGTCTTCATGAATATTTGATTGAGTTATGGGTATCTATGTTGAGGCTAGTTTTTCAATTGTTTAGTTATGACATTGTGTTAGTATTTTGATTTGCATTGCTTTGCATTGTAATATATTGATCTGCGGATTTGGAGGAATGTTTGGAATGTTGATGTGTATCCTCAATTCAAGTGGTTCATGGTTTGAAGCTCTGCAATTAATTTTTCAAGGTTGAAAGTCATTGCAGTTAGTGTTCTTGAGGTTCGATATGATGATACTGGTGATTTGAGTAATTTGTGTTGGTGCACATGTTGTGCTGGTAATTCATGATACTTGTGGATGTTTCCGGATCGTGTTCCTTTTGGGTTGGTGGTCTGCATTGATTGTTGAGCACATATTTGATGTTTTTCTCTGGTGTGTTAGTGTTCTTCATGTTTTTGGCCAACCATATGCTTGTAGCATGTTGCAGATGATCAAGGCGTAATTATTGGAGGTGTAACATGTTTGTGGTGAATGACTTGGGTTTGTGCTATGTCTTGTCCAACATTGCTTGGTTCGCATATGATATTGTATTAAGTGTGGTTATATTTTTGTAATTAGGTGATGAGTGTTGAGCCGACCTTGTTGATTTCTCCAAGGTCAATGTCATGTATAAATAAACCTAATATCTTTGTAATTAAGTGTAGTTGTGGATGAGAGAAAGTGTGTATGTGTGCTGAATGTATATATCTATCAGAGGCAGATAATAAGTGTGAAGAAGAGAGTTGTTTTGTGCTTCAAAGGGACTAAACCAGGCATTTAGGATATGCTAATTCTTAGTTCAAGATTTTTGGATGTGATCCAACATTGTTTGTATAGGCAATGAGCCTTCTTCTTGTTGTTTTGAGTAGTGAGCTCTAGGAAATGTGTTTGAATGCATGTGCATTCCTCATTGTAATACTTCTAACAAAGTATACCTATTTTGTGGGTTCATCTCCACCATGGTTTTTCTCTTGACCGGGTTTTCCACGTCAAAAATATTGGTGTTATGTGTGTTTATGATTTATGCTTTCATGGTTAATTATCAGATCCGAGAATAAGTTTAAGTTGCAAAATTTTTAGTGATAACTGATTCACCCCCCCCTCTCTCAATTATCTTCCCTATTGGTATCAAGCTATTTTTATCAATTGGTATTAGACTAGGTTCCTCTAGAGAAGCTTAATCACTTGAGGTGATCTAGGATGACGACTTACAAGGATATTTTGAGATTTGATGGTACTAACTACTCTCTTTGGAATAATCACATGGAATGTCATCTGAGATGCATTCGTGAACCTTACTAGGATATTACAAAAGACAAGTATATTGTTCCTACAGGTGGACCTTTAACTCTGGATGAGATCAAAAGTGGTGAATCCAATATTAAGGCTAAGGAAGAATTGCTGAGTGCTCTGACTGACTCTGAGAAGAATTTTTTTGTGGAATTCCAGACTGCTCATGAGATCTAGAAGAAGTTGGAAAACTTGTATGAAGGATACAATTATGTGAAGTTCGCTAAGTTGCAGAGCCTAAAATGAAAATATGAAATGTTGAGGATGGACAAAGATTAGAACATCACTTCTTTCATGTAGAAGGTGAATGAACTTGTGTGCAAAATCTAATGTGCTAGTGCAAAGTTGGAAGAATCAGAGATTGTTGCTAAAGTGCTTAGATATTTATCTGCATCCTACAAACATAAAGCTTCTGCTATTGAGGAGATCATGACTATGATAGATGTAACCAAAGACATATTGATTGGTAAGATTTCAACCTTTGAATTGAGTGAGCTTGGTGATTCTCTTCCTAAGGAAGAATCTGCATTCAAAGCTACTATTTCTAGAAAGGATAAGCAAAGATATGATCCACGAGAAATTTATTCAAGGTGGCTGTCCAGATATGAGAAGGAGAGGGAGGAAATTGAAGAAGAAGAGTGAGAGCTTGAGGAGATTGAAGCACTTATTGCCAAGAGATTACCCAAAGGAGTTGGTAAGTATGAAGGAAAATTGCCTCTTAAATGTTTTTCTTGCAATAAGATAGGTCATTTTGCCTTAAGGTGTTCGAAAAGAGTTCTTAGAAAACCTTACAAGCCTAAATTTCAGAAAAGATGTTATTATGTTGTTGATGAAGGTGTGTTAGATCATGAATCAGACAAAGGAAATATAAGTGATAATGAATGGATGTTTATTGTTATCAAGGAAGATGATCCAATGCCTACTGATTTGCTAGCTGCATAAATGTGGAAAGAGCTTTGGATGCACAAGTTGCAGAGAGAGATGAATGGGTGATTCACAATGGATTCTCTCATCATATGACAAGTGATAAGAGTAAGTTTATGAATTTTGAAAAGTATGAAGGTGGAGTTGTGAAGTTTGGTGATGATAAAGCTGGTATAATCCATGGTAGAGGATCCATTTCTCTTGATGGTAAGCACAATACTGATGATGTCTTGTATGTAGAAGGCATAAAGCATAATATTTTGAGTGTTGGGCTTTGACAATGGATATGATCTTCAATTCAAGAATGAAAAGTGTAGAATCTTGGTTAGCTCTGGAATTAAGATTGCATCAGGTATAAAGAGTAAAGGTAATGTTTTTCATTTGAATAGTGTCGAATAAAGATTTTTAATTGCTCAAATTGATGAAAGTTGGTTGTGGCATAGAAGAATGTGTCATGTGAATTTTATAACATTGTTAAGATAAGTTCTACTTAGGCTGTGAGAGATCTTCCCAAGTTGGTGAAACTTGCTAACCCTATGTGCAAGGAATGTTAGTTGGGGAAACAAACCAGAGTAACTTTCAAGAGTAAAAAGTATTTTTCAAATGGATTATTAGATCTTGTGCATACTGATTTGTGTGGACCTTCTAGAGTTAGAAGCTTGCAAGGAGACAAATATTTCATGTTATTGATTGATGACTATTCTAGGATGATGTGGGTTACTTTCTTAAGGGAGAAGTCTGAAGCTCTAGATAAATTCAATAATTTCAAAGCTATGGTTGAGACTGAGATAATTTTGAAGCTAAAGTGTCTAAGATCCAACAAAGGTGGTGAATTCAGTTCCAGTGAGTTCAATGCATTTTGTGTGGAACATGGGATAAGAAGATAGTTGTCTGCTCTGAGAACCCCAAAAGAATGGAGTTGTGGAAAGGAAGAACATAACCATTCAAGAAACTGCTAGGACAATGATCATGGAAGGAAATTTTCCACAGGTTTATTAGAGAGAAGTTCTGAGTACTGTTGTTTACACTCTTAATCAGGTGCATATCAAAAGTGATATCAGTAAGACTCTTTATGAATTATGGTTTGGTCATGCTCCTATTGTTAAATATTTTAAATTTTTTGGAAGTAAATGCTATATCAAGAAGGATGAAGATCTAGGGAAGTTTGATGCTAGATGTGATGAAGAAATATTTCTTGGTTATTCTACTAAAAGAAAGGCCTACCAGTGTTATAATAAGAGACTGAGGAAGATAGTTGAGAGTGATAATGTCAGGGTTGATGAAAGCAATGAGAGATAGTAAAGATCTTGCAGATATGATTTAGATGATCAGAGTGATAGTGCAAGCAAAGGGAAGCAACCTCAGACCTAGAGTCAAGTTCAAATCGTTCCAGTGAATCCAGTGCCTCAAGGAGAAGGAACTAGTGGAAGTGTTAAAGAAAGAACACAAGAGTCTAAAATTCAAGAAAACCCCAAGACTCCCAGGTATGTAAGATTGAATCATTTTGAAAATCAGATTATAGAAGATAGAAATAAAGGTGTTCAGATAAGAAGAAGAATTGTAGAAGATCAAGTTGAGTATTGTTTGATTTAAAAGATTGAAACTAAAGATGTGAATGAAGCATGTAAAGATGAACATTGGGTAAGAGCAATGAAAGAAGAATTGTTGTAGATAGAAAAGAATAATACATGGATTCTTGTTCCCAGACCTAAGAACAAAAATGTAATTGGAACCAAATGGGTCTTCTAGAACAAATTAAATGAGCAAGGTGAAGTTGTTAGGAATAAAGCAAGACTTGTTTGTAAAGGATATTCTCAAATGGAAGGAATTGATTTTGAAGAAACTTTTTCTTTGGTGGCAATAATTGAAGCTGTAAGATTGTTTCTTGCTTATGCTGCTTACAAGAATTTTAAATTCTATCGGATGAATGTCAAGTCAGCATTCTCAAATGGTGAATTGGAAGAAGAAGTGTACACAGAGCAATCAGATGGATTTCAATTGACTGATCAAGGAGATATGGTTTAATGGTTGAAGAAAGCATTGTATGGACTGAAGCAAGCACCAAGAGCATGGCATACCATATTGGATAAGTATCTACTGAAGCTAGGATTAATTAAAAGTATTGTTGATAGTATTTTATAATTCAAGATTGATCATGATAACATTATGTTTGTTGAAGGTTTTGTTGATGATATTATCTTTGGAGGAAATGATAGTTTGTGCAAAGAATTTTCTAATGAAATGCAAAATGAATTTGAAATGTCTATGATTGGTGAGATGAAATTATTTTTTGGATTTCAAATCACACAGTCAAAAAAAGTTATCTTTATATCACAATCTAAGTATGTAAAAGAATTGTTGAAGTTTGGTTTGGAAGATACAAAGCTAGTTGGAACTCCTATCGTGACTGGATGTAAGTTGACTAAAGATGATGATTCCCCTAAAGCAAATTAGACTAGATAAAGATCTATGATTGGTGGATTACTTTATTTAACTCAAACCAAACTTGATATCATGAATGTCGTTTGTCTTGTTGCTAGATTTCAAGCTAATCCTAAGGAATCTCATGTTGTAGATGTCAAAAGAATTTTTAGATATTTGAAAAGAAATTTGTTGCTAGATTTCAAGCTAATCCTAAGGAATATCTTGATTTTACTTTGAGTGCCTTTACGGATGCTGATTGGGTAGGAGATGTGGATGATAGAAAGAGTACTAGTGGTGGTGCATTTTTCTTAGGAAAAATGTTGGTTTCACGGTTGAGCAAAAACAAGAATTCTATTCCTCTATCTACTGTAGAGGTAGAGTATATTGCTACTACTAACAATTGTACTCAGGTGGTATGGATGAAGAAGATGTTGAAAGATATCATAGTAGTGTATGATGAGCCTATTGCTATTTGCTGTGATAATTCAAGTGCAGTTAACATTTCTAAGAATCCGGTGTTGTATTTAAAGACTAAACATATATCAATCAAGTTTCACTTTTTGAGAGATAAGGTAAATGAGAAGGAAGTCAGATTGGAGTATGTGCCCACAAAAAAACAAATTGCAGACATTTTCATGAAGCCTTTATCTAATGATACTTCTGAGTATCTCAGAGGGAAGTTAGGGGTGATTTCCCCTCCTAATCAGAAATAAGATGCATTGGTATGCATCAATCTGGTGCATTTCATAGTCACATCTTGTGATCCAAATTGATTAGTGGAGGCTGCTACTTAGGGGGAGTAGTCAGTGAGTGAGTTTTATGAGTAAGTTTTATGGTTTAATTTCAAATATGTGCCTTTTCCAGTGATGTCAAAGGGGGAGAGATTCATGTGCAAAACCGTTTTGGGAGAGAGTCGTGTGAAAAAATATGAAGTGATTTGAAAAGAGATGAAGAGTAGTATGCAAGGTCTAAGAGAGAGTTGTTGATTTCTTTGACATTGATTTTTTTTACATCATATGTTGCCATCAATGCCAAAGGGGGAGATTGCTGCACATTGTTGGAAGTATGCTACAAATATGTTCTTGAGAGATATTTGAAAGATGTGTTGTCATTGATGTCAACATATTTCTTTGTCTGTGAAAGTGATGCAGTGAAGTTCAATGAGTTGGTTTGTTCAACATAGTCAGCATGGTGTAGAATATAAGAGTATGGATTAAAGGGTTTTTAAAGGATTTTCTATAGTTGATTCAATGTACCTTTTTAGAGATCCGCATGAAGATTTGATTGAGTTATAAGTATTTGTGTTGAGGCTAGTTTTTTAGTTGTTCAGTGAAGCAGAGTGTCAGTATTTTGATCTGCATTGCTCCACATTGTAATATCTTGATTTGTGGATTTGGATAAATGTTTGGGACGTTGATGTGTATCATCAATTCAAGTGGTTCATGGTTTGAAGCTTTACAAGTGATTTTTCAAGGTTTACAATCATTGTAGTTAGTGTTCTTGAGGTTCGATATGATGATACTAGTGATTCTAGTTGTCGTTCCTGCGAAGTGTGAACCTGCAACTGCAACACAAAATACTCAATAGATCATTACAAGCATGGTTAATGAATTTAAAGAAAATACGAAAGATAAACCATGGCAAAGTGATCTGTCACCTCCTAATAAATGCGAGTATGAATTTGCTCTTAGATCTAGTTAGGCAATTCCGGTGACTTGACTACACCTAGATGGAGGATTTAAGATGATAATGATGATGCATTTAAGCTAGCAATGATAATTATTAAGCTACATGATTCCATGATTATGCTAGAAAATATACTAAAATGATGCAATTAAGCTATAATAACAATGCTCAAGTGATAAACTAAGAGCTATTATGCCTATAGTAACAATGCCTAAGATGCAAATGAGATGGGATGCTTTGTGCTCAAACAAGGGGGATATTTATAGGATTTCCAAGGCTAGGGGTGAGGTGACATGAATCAACAGTCAAGATTGAATCTAAAGATATCAAAAGTGAAATTGGAGGTGGTTGAAGAAGAGGTTGGATGAAAGGGGACAATTGGAGGTTGGTAGAAGAAGAGGTTGGTTAAAAGGGAACACTTGGTGACAAGTGTCAAGAAGCTTTTCTCATGAGAGGGAAAAGTGTCCAAGGAAAGGGGACATGGTGGTTAGAATGTGCAAGCTAAAACAGGGTTAATTAAACCCGGGGTTAGATGGAATGGGTTAAGTTTATGAGTGGTTAGGTTAGGTGGTTAGAAGTTAGGAGAATTTGAATTTAAAAATTCAAATAAAGACTAATTAATTTTCAACAACTCATGAATTGATTTGTTTTAATTAATTATGGGATTTAGAAGAAATGAATTTGATGGGGGGAATTAATTAATTTGAATTAATTAATTAAAGGGGATTATTGAAATGAACTTATTAAATAAATCCTTAGATTTATTAATAAGTAGATGAGTGAGAGAATTTAATCAAATTGGGAAGGAGGATTAATTAAATAGGGAAGGATGATTAATTAAATAGGGAAGAAGGATTAATTAAATAATTGCTTATTCAATTAATTATCTTCAGACCATTTTTAGGTGTATACATTTTGCCCCTCTTTGAAGCGAGGTGTGATGACACGTTGATTCAAAGAATAATTTCATTTTGATGATGATATTGATTTAATAGGATGCCCCAGACATTGATTGATGAATTGCGTTATGATGATGCCCCCTCGGGAGATCAATTGAGATAATTGTTTTGTTGGAGTGTTTTGGATGATTGCGAAATTGATGTCTCGATGAGAAAAGATTTGATTCTGCAACAATGATTTATGAAAGTGCGAGTTCTTTGATCACTATGAATGATTCTTGATGATTGAGAGAGTTTGATAAATTTTGATAAGTTCGATTAGTGTGATAAGATATAGATTTAGTTTGGTTTCAGGAAAGATACCTCCTGTATAAGACAAAGATGAACAGAAGTGTTTGGTTTCAGAAACAATATATCCTGTATAAGACTTGATCAGAAGTGTTTGGTTTTTGGAAAGATACATCCTGTATAAGACATGATAAAATAGATCAGATTTGATCGATTGATAGAATGGATAAGGTTGATTGGATAAAGAATTGACGTTTTGTTGATATTAGGTTGTAGGATGATTTAGATATGCTGATGTTGGTGCATTTGAGGGGGCTAGCAGAAGATTTGCACTGGGTTGACAATATCTAGAGAGAAATGAGTCATCATTCTAATTGTGTATACACTTATGATAATACATTGATGATTCCTACGATAGATTTGACCTTGGATAAGAGGAGTTTTTTGGATCCCATGCAAGAATGAAATGCAAGCTAAATGCCAATGTGAATGCTAATGAAATGCAAAGCTATGATCGGACCAATCACTGGGTTATTTCTTTTTGTCATCATTGAGCTTTTGAAATGTGGGAAGTGAGTGCAAACATCAATGGTATAATTAAACCATGATGAACTGAGCACTACTTTCCTTGATTTCGATATTGCAAGTTAGCACAAGCATCGAGGTATAATTAAACCAAGATGACCTGAGTGTTGCTTACATAAAACAGGCAATATTAACCATTGGTATATGCAAATCGGAAATGTCTTCGATGATACTTCGATGATCATGTCTTGAGACAAATTTGCACCTACTAATGATTAATTTACAGACAACAAACAAGAAAAATATCATGTTCCTTCCTTGTTCCTCTAGTCAAAGACATCCTGGAGGTACTCAAAAATCATGATAGCGAAAATCAAGATAATAAAGTTGAATCAAAGTGCTGAAAGTAGTATCCAAAAGATATCACCCATTAAAAAATGTGCGATGTTCTTAGACTGACGTGTGATAGCTTGATAGTTAACAATGTGATCTCATGGTCAACATTGGATGTGTCTTAGTGTTTTCGCTTGATAAGTGTTGTCTAACTATTGTTTTACTTGTTTGATTAAGCTCAAAATGATCAAGAATTTTGCCCCCAGCTAGGTGTAGGATTTTGCCCCAAGCCAAGAAACAAAGTTGTTATGATATACCCAGTGATCCAAACCATGGTGAGAGAGCAGCTGCGATGCCTGCGTATGTACATAAGCTTTATGATGGATATGGATAGCGCCAATTGAGGATGAATGCAAATAGAAAAATGCATGAACTAATAGATGGAAGAGCTAGCTGACAGATAGTTCCTGTTTGCCAGGTTTTCACCATCTGTTTTTATTGCACTTTTTCTCATATTTGATTTTTTTTGTTTTTGCTTTTTGCTTATTTTATTTTATTTTATTTTTGTTCAGTTTTTGGATTTTCTTTGATTTTTCAGACATAAAACTTCTTCAGATGCATGCTATTAATTGGTTCCTTGAGCTAATCCTCGTCTTGTGTTGATAGTTGATATGCTCCCGACCCAAATAATACTATGACCACAAATGGTCCTAACCAGTTTGGTTCAAACTTTCCTTTCTTTTCTCGATCTGCCTGGTTGCGTGGATTTTCCTTTAGTACTAGTTATCCAACTTGAAATGTTCTTGGTTTGACTTTGTGATTGTAACTCCAACACATTCTTTGCTGATATACCTTTAAATGATCAAAGACATTTTGTCTTTGTTCATGGATCAATTCTAGTTCTTGTAGTCTAGATACTCAATGTTCTTCATCTGGGATAAGACCTTTTAATGATACTCGTAGAGAAGGTATCTCTACTTCAATTGGTAGTATTGCTTTTGATCCATAAACATGAGAGAAAGGTGTGGCACCTATTGGTGTGCGGATACTAGTATGGTAGGCCCATAGAGCAGGGTTCAATTGAACATGCCAATCTTTGCCAACATCATTCATTGTCTTTTTCAGGATTTTCAGAATAGTTTTGGTTGATGCCTTTGCTTGTCCATTTCCTTGTGGATAGTAGGGTGTGGAAAATCTGTGTTGGATCTCCAATTTCTCACATAGCTCTTGTACGTCTTGATTCTTGAATGGTCGCCCATTATCAGTGATAATGGTCATGGGTATTCCATAGCGATAGATGATGTAATTCAAGATAAATGCAGCAATTTGTTTTCTTGTGATATTGATGAGAGGTACTACCTCAATCCACTTTGTGAAATATTCTGTAGCTACAAAGATGAATTTGTGACCATTGGATGAAGAAGAATTTATATTTCCTAATAGATCAAGACCCCATTGGTAGAAAGGACAAGATGTTGCTAAAGCCTGAAGTTCTTGTGCTGGTGCATGAATCAAGTTTCCATGGATCTGACATTGTTTGCATGTTCTAGCTATCTGAAAAGAATCGCATTCCATAGTCAGCCAATAATAGCCCAAGTGTATGAGTTTTTTTGAAAGGGTAAGACCCCTTGAATGAGTGCCACAAATACTGTTATGGACTTCATGTAAGGTCTTCTCAGATTCTTCTTGTTCGAGACATCTTAAAAGAGTACCGTCTAGACCTCGTTTAAATAGGGTATCTGCAATGAGAGTATAATGGGAGGATTGATGAATAAAGTTTCTCTGTTGGATTTTTGATAGGTCAGGAGGTAGGGTGTTATCTTTCAGGTATGTGTAAGTTTGGCCATAGCAAGAGGAATCATTCCCAACAAGGTGACAGATAGTTTGGGAATCAAGACAATTATAACTAGGGTAAAACAACTTTTCCACGAGGAATTCGTAACGCTCTTAATTTTCCTATGTCTGAAGTAGAGAAGCAAGTATTGTCATGGCATCTGCTGCTTTGTTGTCATTCCTTGGAATTTGCTGAAAAAGTTATTTCTACAAAATATTTCTTGATATCATCAACCATCTTCTTATAAGGCATTAGCTTTTCATCCTTTGTTTGATAATCATCATTGATTTGATTGATGACAAGCTGAGAGTCTCCAAAGACTTGAAGCTATGTAATGTTCCATTCTATAGCCATTTTGAGTCCTGTGACCAAAGCTTCATACTCTAATATATTGTTGGTACATAGAAAGCTTAATTTGTATGCTTTTGGAATTGTATGACCTTGTGGTGTGATAAATAGAATACCTGCTCTTGATCCATATTGTGTATATGAACCATCAAAGTATAATTGCCATGTTTTTGTTGTGACCATTAGGATATCAGCATCGGGAAACTCCATCTGTAAAGGATGATCATCTTGAAGTGGTGCTTTTGCTAGTTGGTCTGCAATAACTTGTCCTTTTATAGCTTTTCTGTCAACATACTCAATATCAAACTCGCTCAAGATCATGATCCATTTTGCTAATTGTCTTGTTAATGTTGCCTTGCCAAGTAAATATTTTAGAGGATCGAGTTTAGCTATTAACTTGATGGAGTGAGATAGGAGGTAGTGTCGTAATTTTTGAGAAGCAAAAACTACTGCCAAGCATGCTTTTTTTGTTGGTGAATAGTTGATCTCGTATCACACTGATGTTCTGCTGATGTAGTAGATAGCTCGTTCTTTTCCTTTATTGTCCTGTTGTGCAAGCAAAAATCCTAATGATGCTTCGGTGGTCGATACATAGAGTAATAATGACTTTCTTGGAACTGGTGACATTAGGATAGGTGGTTGCATGAGATATGCCTTGATCTTGTTGAATGCGTCCTCACATTGATTTTCCCATTTCAAATGAACATTTTTATGCAATAGATGAGTAAATGGTTGACATTTATCTGCTAGTTGAGCAAAAAATCTTTTGATTGACTGGAGTCTTCCTTGGAGTGATCTAAGTTGACTGATATTCTTGGGAGATGCCATTTCCATGATTTCTTTTACCTTAGCTGGATCCACTTCGATACCTCTAGCTGAAACAATGTATCCCAATAGCTTGCTAGAAGTAACACCAAAGGCACATTTCTTAGGGTTTAGCCGTAGTTTGTATTGTTCTAATCGGTCAAAGATCTTTTCTAGTATCCCTATATGTTCTTCTATGTTGTAGGATTTGGCCAATATGTCATCCATATAATCTTCCATGAATGTATGCATCATGTTATGAAATATAGTTGTCATGGATCTTTAATATGTAGCACTTGCATTCTTTAATCCAAAAGGCATGACGTTCTAGCAGAAAGTACCCCATGGACATGTGAAAGTTGTCTTTTCTTGATCTTCAGGTGCTATTTTAATCTGATTGTATCTGGAGAAACCATCCGTTAAAGAAAACATGGAGTGTCCAATAGTTAAATCTACAATGATGTCGATGTTAGGCAAAGGAAAGTCATCCTTTGGACATGCGTTATTAAGATCTCTGAAGTTTGTGCATATTTTGATGCTTTTATCTGGTTTTGAAACAAGAATGATGTTGGATACCCATTGAGGATAGGTAATAGGTCTGATGAATCCAACATCCAATAATTTCTTTAGTTCTGCTTTGACTAGAATAGCGATATGCGGATGCATTTTCCTTAACTTCTGTTTGACTGGTTTGGCTCCTGGATTGACATTTAAGTGATGCATAATAAGATTTGGATCCAACCCTGGCATGTCTGCATATGACCAGGCAAAATTGATTTGCCGTCATTTGAATAATTCCATATATTGTTGCATTTCTTGCTCAGATAGAGAAGTTGCTGGATGAAGAATCTTTGGTTGCTCTGTTGTGCCAATGTTAACTGCCTCTGTTGGTTCGATCAAAATGGATGACCTTTCCTGATAGTGCTTAGGTAAAGTGTCAAATATCCCATCTTCTGGTGCCTCGAGGAGGTTTTCACCATTAGATGTGTCCTTTGTTTTTACTTTTTCTTGATCTAATGTTGCTAAGAAATGGTTTTCAACATTAGACCTGCTATTGTTTTCTTTATTTTCACTTTTGCGACTAGGAGATTTGAATGTTGATTAAGATTGAGAGGCCAAAAATGATAATTCTGACCCCAAGGTGGGCGCCAAAATGTCATGCTTGTGAAGTGTGAACTTGCAGCTGCAACACAAAACACTCAATAGATCATTACAAGCATGGTTAATGAATTTAAAGAAAATACGAAAGATAAACCATGGCAAAGCGATCTATTGCCTCCTAATAAATGCGAGTATGAATTCTCTCTCAGATTTGGTTAGGAAATTCTAGTGACTTGACTACACCTAGATGGAGGATTTAAGATGATAATGATGATGCATTTAAGCTAGCAATGATAATGATTAAGCTACATGATTCCATGATTATGCTAGAAAATATGCTAAAATGATGCAATTAAGCTATAATAACAATGCTCAAGTGATAAACTAAGAGCTATTATGCCTATAGTAACAATGCCTAAGATGCAAATGAGATGGGATGCTTTGTGCTCAAACAAGGGGGATATTTATAGGATTTCCAAGGCTAGGGGTGAGGTGACATGAATCAACGGTCAAGATTGAATCTGAAGATATCAAGGGTGAAATTGGAGGTGGTTGAAGAAGAGGTTGGATGAAAGGGGACAATTGGAGGTTGGTAGAGGAAGAGATTGGTTGAAAGGGAGAACTTGGTGACAAGTGTCAAGAAGCTTTGCTCATGAGAGGGCAAAGTGTCCAAGGAAAGGGGACATGGTGGTTAGAATGTGCAAGCTAAGATGGGGTTAATTAAACCCAGGGTTAGATGGAATGGGTTAAGTTTATGAGTGGTTAGGTTAGGTGGTTTGAAGTTAGGAGAATTTGAATTTAAAAATTCAAATAAAGACTAATAAATTTTCAACAACTCATGAATTGATTTGTTTTAATTAATTATGGGATTTAGAAGAAATGAATTTGATGGGGGGAATTAATTAATTTGAGTTAATTAATTAAAGGGGATTATTGAAATGAACTTATTAAATAAATCCTTATATTTATTAATAAGTAGAATTTAATCAAATTGCTAATGAATTCAATTAAATTGGGAAGGAGGATTAATTAAATAATTGTTTATTCAATTAATTATCTTCAAACCATTTTTAGGTGTATACACTAGTAATTTGTGTTGGTGCGGATGTTGTGGTGGTAATTAATGATTCTTGTGGATGTTTCTGGATTGTGTTCTTTTTATGTTTGTGGTTTGCATTGATCGTTGAGCGCGTCATTGATGTTTTTCTCTGGTATGTTAGTGTTCTTCATGTTTTTGGCTGACTGGATGCTTGTAGCGTGTTGTGGATGATCAAGGCATAATTTTTGGAGGTGTAACATGTTTGTGGTGCATGATTTGGGTCTATGCTATGCCTTGCCCAGCTTTTCTTGGTCCACATATGATATTGTATTAAGTGTGGTTATATTTTTGTAATTAGGTGATGAGTGTTGAGCCAAGCTTATTGATTTCTCCAAGGTTGATGTCATGTATAAATAAATGTAATATATTTGTAATTGAGCATGGTTGTGGATGAGAGAAAGTGTTTATGTGTACTGAATGTATACATATTTCAGAGGCAGAGAAGAAGTGTGATGAAGAGAGTCATTTTATGCCTCAAAAGGACTGAACCAGACATTAAGGAGATGCTAATTCTCAGTTGATGATTTCTGGATGTGATCCAACATTGTTTGTATAGGCAGTGAGCCTTCTTGTTGTTGTTTTGAGTAGTGAGCTCTAGGAAGTATGCCTGAATGCATGTGCATTCCCCATTGTAATACTTCTAATATAGTATACCTATTTTGTGGGTTCATCCCCACTGTGGTTTTTCCCTTAACTAGGTTTTCCACGTCAGAAATCTTGGTGTTATGTGTGTTTATGATGTGTTGTTGATTTATGCTTTCATTCTTAATTATCAGATTTGAGAATAAGTTTAAGTTGCATAAGTCTTTGTGACAACTGATTCACCCCCCCCTCCCTCAGTTATCTACCCTATTGGTATCAAGCTATTTTCATCAAACTTAGCTCTGGTGGCGGATGATGCCAACAAAGTTCACAACCCTGAGCTACGTTCCAACACAAAACGTATTTGAGAGGGAACCTATGCAAAAATTTTCAAGAAGTTGGTAGAAAAGGAACAAGAATCTTTATGGTTTTGACTTTAGCATTGTGGTCTTTTGCAGTATATGGTCCCAATGGTACACCCATGCCCAAAGATTATAGATGCCTGTATTTTGAATTTCAACCAAATTTGGGTATGATCCAAGGAGAACACCTCAAGGTGGTTATTAGTTGTAGTGTCATAAAATTGTGCCTCCTGCAATTTTAACCACATTTTAGGTCCTCACCTTAGTGACGACATCTTCTTCCCCAACCAAGACCCCTTTCTGCATTTTCACCCCTTGCCCCCTTCATGTTTGATACCTAAGATAGCCTTACGACCCTATTCGGGCCCCAAGATAGGGTAGGACAGGGGTGTGGCGACCCTGTACCCCTTGGATAGGGGCATGGTGCTCCTATCCCACCCTCTTAGGATGGCCCCAAGATAGGTCCCCCCAGCCCCATTTGCACTTCAGGATCCTAAATCTCCCCGATGTCGGTCTTTTATGAGATGAATTCATCTTCAAGAGGCATGTATAAAAGGGAGTTTTTTTTCTCATTTGCAAGAAGGAGGAGTGGGAGGAAAATTTCAAATGAAGGGATGATAAGCAACCATAGGCAAAGATATACATCATCAAGCATTAAAGAATTCAAGTCTTCTTCATTCATCCATTGGAGCAATATTTCAACATTCATTTGAAAGCATGTGTGTGTGTTAGGGTTTCGTCATGTTACATACCATTCCATGCAACACTTGTGATGACATTCAAGAAGCAAAGCGATCATCATCAACAAGTTGCATATCTACAAGGTATACATTTCTATTGTTTACATTTAAGCATTTGCAATTACTTTCTTTCAAGGTTGATTCCTCAACTGGGGTTTGATTGAGGAAAACCCCTATCCACAACCCCCTTTACCTCTCTTTTCTATGTGTAGGTTGTAGGTGCATAGCTATAATTGCAGGTTTGGGTTTCATTTGCAGAGATGGAATAACCCTTTTCGTTTCACGGATTTTGTGGAGGACCATGTACACTCCTGCCATGGTCCCACCGAGTTTTCTCCAAATTTGCATGGCAGATCCGTATCAGTCTAATTAGCTTAGATCCGAAATTACAACACGATCCTGAACTGGTAGCTCCTCATTTAACTCATTTTCTCTCTCTTTTCCATATAGTCAACATGTCAACTTTCTCATTTACAAAAGAGGGTAAATCACACTTCAACCCTTTCAATTCACTTGGAATTCACATCCTTGTTTCCCTTGGATTTGGATCTAGTGGATTCAAGCCCCTCTTTTGAATGTAAAGTATCTCCAAGTGAAAATCATCCTAGTGGCTTCCTTTCTCTCTCCTAGGTGGGGAGTCACTAGGATCCAATTTTCTACTTTACATTTTGGTGAACCTGACGTCTTACACATTAATTCTAATTTCTCATTATTGGATCTGATTATTTGCAATTTGGATTTCAAATTTTCGTTTCCAAGTTTGATCTATTTGCAAATTTTAGAGGTTAATTGCATAAAAAGCCCAAATTTTTCATTTTGAGCAAATTAAGCTTGTGAAGTGCAACATTTTAATTGCTTGTTTTAGATCTGATTTCTATTTCAAAATTGCTATTCAAATTTCTCTTTATTTTGAAAATTAAGTGGTTCAATCATTAAACCTTAATTTTTAAGATCTTTCTATTTTTGACCTTTGACTGTGAATCTGACCAATCTAGACATCTCCAAATCAGTTGTTTTTTTGGATTCTGCAATAATATTATAATACCTATCATCCCTAAAAATTTCAAAAAAATTTGGTCAGACCGTGTGCACTTTCACCACAGTCCTCGGCTTTTTTTTCAAAATTTTAGGAGAGGGAATTGATTGTGTTTTTCTAATTAAATCTTGAAAATTGGCGTACTTTATCAATTTTAACACCCTCTAAGGTTGAACATAAATTCAAATTTCACAATTTCAAAATTCAAATTTAAAATTCCATTTCCCTCCTTTATTAAATTTTCTATACATGTATGGGGTGAACATTATTATGGTTAAATGACATATGAGTTTCTTGTTTGATCATCAATGAATATGGAGTTCTTATCTTATTTTGCTAATTCAATTTTGAGTAACATTAAAGATGTTCATGATGTTACCTTTCATGCATATGATGATATTTTAGTTCTCCCTTTCATTCATAGCTATGATTTACCTTCTCCCAAAATTGATCTCATTAATGAGGGCACATTGGTGCAAAAAGGGAATGTGGACACTTTTTTCAAAGATCTCCCTCCTAAAGATGAATCTTTGGAGAATTGTGTTCCTTCTTCTCCTAAAAAGTACCTCCCTCATAAGGACTATTTGGTGCAAGAGGATGATATTATGACTACTTATCCTAGTGACACCATACCTTCTTTCCATGATCTTCCCTCTAAAGATGAAGCATTAATTACATATGATAGTCCTATTTCTAATGAGTGTCTTGAACATAAAGATACCTTAGAACAAGAGGATGATATTATTTCTCATCATAATGCTCTCTCTCCCAAAAATTAGGAGCCTAAAAAAAATCAAATCAATTCCATTCATGTTCCTACGAAACCAAAAATTCTTCTTGATTATCATGTTGTGCCTTACACATATACTAATGAGTTGATGAGAATATTTAAGTGAAGCATCATATGATTGGGGTCCTTAGATTTCACTCCTACCTTTTCTAGAAAGTCTAAGATTCCTAAATCTCATATTCCACATTTTTCTCCTCACAGAAATCTTGAAATTGATTGGTTCTCTTTAAACTTCAATCCCATTCCCCCTAATATTGAACCCTATTTTGAACATACACATGGATTCAATGGCCAAATGTTTTAATGTGAGCGACAAAGTCATGAGAAATTATACTTTCCTTTGTCCACATCTTCTTCTCCATTGTCTTGTAAATCCACATATTCTCATTCTAATTTTGAGTTACAACAAGAAAGTGTGTTGACCAATCTTTTAAAGTCCAACTTAATATCTCCTCTTTGTCTTAAATGAAGAAGAAATCATAAACAACATTCTCATAATTCTTCTTTTTGTAAATATCATCAAACCCATGGCCATTCTACTTATGAGTGTCAAGCTTTGAAAACACAAATACAATATTTCATTGTTTCAGGCATGTTACAAATAACATCTGATAATGAATGGCATATTCATTATGATAATTTAAAATAACATTCAAATTCCTATTATGTTCTAATTAATAAAAAAACTAGGTTTTAAGGACCCAAAACCTATTACAAAGGAGAATTAAAATAGTTCATGAAAAAGCAACCAGACTTGCTAGAAACAACTTTACAAAATGACTGGCAAAAAGACCAGTTAACCGAAAGGACAACAAACAAAAGCAAAAACTAAGCAAAAAAAACCAGTGAAAAGACCATGCAACTATAAAGACTTGAGAAGATCTACCGCTTTATTGACCAGCTGGTCATAGTTTACCGCAACATCTTTAAGTTCCTCCATATCCTTGTTAGGCTTTTTCTCCTTCTTTTTGCCTTTGGTTCTTGTTCTGGGTCCTTGCACATCTCCCGTACCATCTATGTTTGGTTCCATCTCTAGGGGATCCTTCTTATCTTCCAATTTTCTTATGAGGATTTTAGTGTTGTCAGCCAAAGTCTTCAAGATGTTGTAGCTTTGTTCTACAATACCTTTGAGACATTTTTCAAATTTATTGAGTTTAATGTCAGTATCTGCCATCCTCTGGTTTATGGCATTATCATTGGTTTTTACCTCTGTCAAGTCCTTCTCAATTTGGTCAAACCTGGGGTTGAAGGAATCTCTAATCTCTTCGGCTCTAGCAACAGTTTTAGTCAGATCCTCAACAAAATTCGCCATAGATTTGCCTCCTCCAATATTTATTGTCTCTAGGATTTGTACCTTGTTGCTTAGCTTCTTATTGTCCTCCATAGCTTTCTTGTAACTATTAATTAACCAGTCAATGGTATCCACAAATCCTTCCAGTCCCTCCATAGGGGGAATTGATTGAGGGGTTATCTGACTAGTATTGTCCTATTCGATATTGGGGGCATCGCCACTAGTGATCTTGTCAACTTTTCCGTCGACTCTCTATCCAAAGCCTTCCCCTATGATCTCCTCCTCTAGTTTCTAATTAGCTTCTGGTTCTTTTCTCTGCACTTGATCTTTCAGCTCCATGACATTTTTCTCCTTCCTCTTTCACTTGTTCCTTGTCTGAGTAGTAGTTTTAGCTTTCTTTTTCTAGGGAGGCTAAGGTTCCTCCTTCTCAGACTCCTCAAAGACATCCTCCTCCAAGGAAGAGCTGATAAGGAGAATCTTATCTTTAGATTTTTTCTTACCCTTCGAGGAGGAGGGTTTGGAACATGACTGTTTTCTTTTCTTTCCAATTTCAGCTTCAGAGTCATCCAGACTCTCCTCAGAGTCGCTCATTGAGTCACTTTCAGACTCCTCACCCATGGAGAACCCAGAATCTGACCCTTCCTCCTCAGACTCAATAATAGAGGGTTGAGGACAAGAAATTTGGTTGGATTTTAGGTGGTCATAAATTAACACCATGAGACCTTGATGCATGATAGTATCACCCTTCAGATTGTTTCTATAGGCCTTAATGGTTGCATTCATAGAACATAGTAGGAAATATGGAAAATTAACCTTTACATCATACCTAAAATGGTTATGCAAAACAAAATGATAACCATACACTTTTGCGAATCTGCCATCTAATGTAACATAACGCATTATAGCAAACAAGACCTCCCTCCATGGTTTTACAAATGCCCTAGGCGGGTAGTAGGTTTTACTTAGCTTTACTAGATGCTTTTTCTCCTTCACCATTTCGGGGTATCGTTCAATAGCCTCCTTGCTCAATTTTCTGTCTTTGTAATAGTTGCTTCCTTCCCTGCGAAAGCCTGTGACCTAAGCGATGAGGTCTTCATCAATGGAGATTGGTCTCCAATCTTCAAGATTCCCTTTCTCCAATTCTCAAATTCCTATTATGTTGCTCCTCACTATGTGACATAGTTAGCCTACCTATTGGGGGCTCTTTGTCATTCATGGTGGTACAATTTCAGGTGCAATCATACTTAGTGAGCAACATAATAGTCTATTTATTTTTGCCTCTATTCTTAGGGGGCAAGAGTATTTCTTTTCCTCTTTCTAAGGTTTCACTATTTTCTTTATGGAGTACATTATTCATAAACTTGATGTCCTTAATGGAATGGAGTATTCCTTCATGCGAGGGCATGTCTGTTCCATGAGTGGGATCTTCTCCTTGCTTGAAATGGTACATCTATTATGAATAATCTTTATCTAGAGAACCTTTGTGAACCTTCTTCTTTCTCTCTTTCACAATTAACTCTTATATTACATTATTCATAAATTGATGTCCTTTCTGGCATGGAGTATTCCTTCATGCGAGTGCATGTTTGTTCCATGATGGGGATCTTCTCCTTGCTTGAAATGGTATATCTATTATGAACAATCTCTCCTCTGAGAAATTTTCTAAACCTTCTTCTTCCCCTTTCTCTCTATTTGTAAATTACCTCTTCTATTGTGTTATTCATAACTTGATGTCCTTTCTTGAATGGAGTTATCCTTCATGCAAGTGCATGTTTGTTCCTTGGTTAGGATGTATTCCTTACTTGAAATGGTACGTCTTTTATGAGCAATATCTCTCTAGAAGTTGTGTAATTATTCTCATTGTCCTACTCTTGGGGGGCAATGATCTCTCTCCCTCTCTCTTTCGCTAAGGATCCACTTTTCCCTATTGTTGGATGGTGTGAGATTTATTACTTGATGTCATTCCTTGTGTGAAATTGTTGGTTGTTTTCTCAAGGATTCTCTCTTATACAAGAGGTGTAAGTCCTTGATTACAACCTCTTTTCCACTTGGTAATGTACATCTATGATAAATTCACCCATCCCTCTTGGGGCTAAACGTGAGTCATCCTTCATCATGAATCCCTTTCACCTAGCAATAGGAGGAAGGATTGTATTCTTGTTCTCTTCTATGCTTCATTCTAGAAGATGTTATATTTGTCTAAGATAACTCCTCTTCGGGGTAGATGTCTTTTGAACAAAGATCTCTTCTCCTCCAAGGATCACCTTTACACTTACAACAAGATATCTCTTTTCAACTATCTTATCCTTGTTTGAAGAGTATTCCCTCTCTTGCTTGGATTTATGACATTGTTGCATAACGGATATGTTCTTTGTGATGGAGGTAGGTATCCTTGTTCTTATTTCCTTAAGATATCAACATTGGTCTATGTTGACATGTTAAGGGGGGGACCCACACTGCTCCTTTGTACTATACTTCTCTCATGCATTATACAGTGGGACATTCTTGGAACCAAAGGGAAGACTCTTAGAGTAAGATGTCATCACTTTTAATGTATAGTGGGACATTCTTGGAACCAGAGGGAGGCCTCTTAAAAGAAGGTGTCATCACTTTTATTGTACAATGAGACATTCTTGGAATCAGAGGGAATCCTCTTAGAGCAAGATGTCGTCACTTTTCTCTTGTATAGTTGGTCATTCTCAAAACCAGAGAACAAACTCTTAGAATGAGATGATGCCACTTTTTGCAGGGTGATTATTCTTAGAACTTGAGAACAGACTCTTAGAGCGAGATATCATGCCTTTCTTGACACTTGTACTATACATTTTATACCAGTTGTAGCATACTCGGGCATAGACTCTTATGAGGAGCTTTGAACCTCACTTGCACACACATGCACTTGAGGTTGGGTGGAACTAACGGTGTTCCCACTCTCCTACCTTACATGGATCACCTAGATAGGCTCCAGGGGCAATATTTTCCATGTCCTTCTCTCCATGGATCACAAAGTTTTAGGGGTGAGACATCCATGGTTTCTCTCTTTTTCGCTTTTCTTCTCATAGATCACCAAAGTGTGTATTCATGTCCTCTCTCTTCTTCCTCTCATGAACCCATATTTTTTCTATTGATGGTTCAAGGATCATGTCAACTTTTCTCTTTTATGTGATCGCTTGTGTTTATGTGGTGGCATTGGTCTTTGTGTCCTGATTAGTTGTTGATACATCTGAGTATGCAGGTCTCTTCGGCTAGTTGGTTTTTCATCTTGTGTCTTGTTTTTGTCATGTGTCTTTTGCACTTTGTTTTTGTTTTGTGCATCTTGTTCCTTTTGTTTTGTGTGCCCTTGCATATGTTTGAGTGAGTTAAGATACTAAGATTCAGGGCTTTGTTCCTCAAGATTAGTGATGTCTTATACTCCTTGTGGTATTGCTCTGCATCTCTCATCTTCATCTCTTTTTTCTTCTACTTTACCAATAGTAGTAGCGTAATCTATATTACCACTAAAGTGGGGGCTAAATGTAGTGTCATAAATTTGTGCCTCCTACAATTTTAACCAAATTTTAGGTTCTCACTTTGACGACGACATCTTCTTCCCCAACCAAGACCCCTTTTTGCATTTTCACCCCTAGCCCCCTGCATGTTTGAGACCTGAGATAGCTTGAGGACCCTGTCCGGGCCCCAAGATGGGGCAAGACAAGGGCATGGTGCCCCTTTCCCTCTTGGACAGGGGTGTAGCACCCCTGCCCCACCCTCTTCGGGTGGCCCCAAGATAGGTCCCCTCGGCCCCATCTGCACTTCGGGATCCTAAATCTTCTCGATGTCAATCTTTTATGAGATGAATTAATCTTCAAGAGGCATGTATAAAAGGGAGTTGGTTTTCTCATTAGCAAAGACGGAGGAATGGGAGATAAAATTTCAAGCGAAGGGATGATAAGCAAGCATAGGCAAAGATATACATCATCAAGCATTCAAGCATTCAAGTCTTCTTCATTCATCCATTGGAGCAATATTTCAACATTCATTTGAAAGCATGTGTGTGTGTTAGGGTTTTATCATGTTACATGAAATTCCATGCAACACTTGTGATGACATTCAAGAAGCAAAACAATCTTCATCAACAAGTTGCAGATCTACAAGGTATACATTTCTATTGTTTACATTCAAGCATTTGCAATTACTTTCTTTCAAGGTTGATTCCTCAACTAGGGTTTGGCTGAGACAAACCCTTATCCACAACCCACTTTTCCTCATTTTTATGTGTGCAGGTTGAAGGTGCGCAAGTGTAATTGCAGGTTTGGGCTTCATTTGCAGAGATGAAAGAACCTTTTTCATTTCGCGGATTTTGTGGAGGAGCATGTACAATCCCGCCATGGTCCCGACGAATTTTCTCCAAATTTGCAGGCATATCTGTATCAGTCTAATTAGCTCAAATCCGAAGTTACAGTGCGATCTTGAACTGGTAGCTCCTCATTTCACTCATTTTCTCTCTCTTTTCCACATAGTCAACAAGTCAACTTTCTCATTTAAAAAAGAGGGTAAATCACACTTCAACCCTTGCAATCCAATTGGAATTCACATCCTTGTTTCTCTTGGATTTGGATCTAGTGGATTCAAGCCCCTCTTTTGAATGTAAAGTATCTCCAAGTGAAAATCATCCTAGTGAATTCCTTTCTCTCTGTATACACATAAAAATTGGCTATGAGCAATTAAATAAATATTTTATATTTATTTAATGATTATTCTTCTATTAAATAGTTAATTTGAAAAGATTAATTAATTTAATTCATTTTCATGTCTTTCTATTAATTAATAATTTATTAATTAATTCATCTATCCTATTCTTCTAATTAATTAAATATCTAATATTTAATTACCTTCTCCAAACATTTAAATATCTAATATTTAATAGTTATTCTTCTATCCTATAGTCTCAAATTATTAAATAATTTCTAAATTATTTAATTTCTTTTCCAACTCACCCTCCATCTCCACTTCATCTTCCCTTTGCCAACTCATCAAACATGTGGCTAAGAAAATTAATATTTCTTAAATATTAATTCTTCATTTATCTTCAACCTCCAAACTTAATGAATATTGTGTACGTACACATATTTCATAACCCATCTTCTATATTCTCTCCAACATCCCCTACATCTTAGGAAGGACTTGAGTCCACTTGTCCTCTCATGCCTAAATATTCTCCAACCATCCCTAGATTCTCTCAGTCAGCAACTCAGTCAAGGTGAGATGAGTGACACTTGTCTTCTCCTTCCCCCTTTCTCTCAACCTTCATCTTTTCTCACAGCCATCCAAATCTATAGATCTGATCATGACCGTTGATTTGAGCCACATCATCTCATCCTCTCAAAGTCTATAAAATCAAGAGCTTCAGTTGAGAGGGAGTTATTCTTCAAGTTAATCTTCAAGCATTTGCAAGCTAATCTTTTGTATATGTGAGTTTTATTCTTGAAGCAAATAGCAATTATCATTTAGCATAATCATATAGTATTGCATATCATAGCATCAGTTAACTACAAGTTATTAGTCCATTCTTCATATGCCATTTTGGAAGCCAACAATGCATTGTCTGAGAGCACACCATCTGCAACCAAGAACAATGGAGTTAGGACACAATGGGACATAAACCATGAAGGTAATATTAGTATTTTATTTCATATGTACTTCATGTAGTTTCATTGGTTGAGTTTGGATTTCCTGTAGCATTTCCCTTAGTATTTTGTGAAACTAACTTGTTACAGGTAGCATTCTGAGGATGAAATTCAAGTCGACACATTTTGGCACCCATTGTGGGCCTCATAGACCTCGCATATACCTTTAAAAATCTCACAAAACATAAAATTAGCGCATTTGTAATGCAGATTCACGCATGTGTGAAATCTGACAGTGCCTTTATTCTATAGGTTAGCGCATTTGCATTTTAGGTTAGCGCATTTGCATCATAGGTTAGCGTATAAGCATTTCAGGTTAGTGCTTTTGTCTTAAAGTCAGTGCATTTGCATTACAAGTTGACGCATTTGTGTCCTAGGTTAGCGCGTTTGTCAGAGAAATCATGCTTTTGTATCCACAAAGCAGTGCTTTTGTAGTCTAGGTTAGCACTTTTGACGTGCAGGTTAGCGCTTTTGAGAAAAAGGATAGCGCATATGTTGGATTAGCGCTTCTGTTTACAAACTGACAAAAATTTCTTGCAAGTCCGAATGTCCAAGAAATCAAATTTTTCAGACTACTAACATGTATGTGCAGGATGATGTTTAGGGCAAATTTTATGCATTTCCTCATCTAGTTAATTAAAAGTCTTATTTTGGGAAGTAATATACCATATTTTGTTCATTTAGTTTAACTAAGGGGATGAAATTAACAGCATGCAACTTGCATTTTTAGTAAAATCTCTAAAATAGTTGCACATAGACTTTTAAGAAGGCTAAAATAAACACCATGCTTGTTGGAGCAACATCTCCAAATAGAGGATAGATCACATTGCTATGGAAAGTTAAAAAGAACACTTATATTCCATGTCTTGAAAGTGGTAGGTATATGCTCTCCCCTTAATTGGGTGACCAAAAAGCCAAACCCACTCTTTTATGCTTTCTTTATTTTCAAGCAATTAAATCCTTTAGAGGGTCTGCCTTCCCGAGTTGCCTTGAGGGGGCCAGTGAGAGGGGAACGACCTAAAGTGGAAACAGGCTAATGCCAAGTCCTTTCAATCCACTATAAATAAATCGTGTTTGTGATCAAAGTTGAAAACAACATGTGCTGATAAGTTCATACCAACACTATGTTTCCCCATAAACCCTATGGAGCGTAACCTCTATAGGTTGGGAACCTTTTGTATTTACACAGCTGAAAGTGCCGCATGTATGGCCACATGATCGAAAGCCTTTACTAAAAACCACTTGTACTAGTTGCCAAAATCCTTCTAGTTGTTGGCGTAGGAGGTCGGACCTTTGAAGCGGCTCACATACATACGATTCGTAATAGAGATATAAAGTTTTCCATGGGGAGTTTTCATGGAAATTGGTGCTTGGCTGCCCCGAAGAAGTGAGTGTCGAGGGTGGAGCTAGTGGGGTCAAGCATCTAAATATTCGCTTTGAATAGCGTAGCCTCGGGGGAAACCCCACGTGAGATTCAACAACTATTGTCTCAGCCTACCATACGGATTGTACTTGCTTGTGCATTTTGTTTATTAAACATTGTGTCTTCTATGTCTGTAACATGTTCCAAATGGTCAAAAATTGAAGAAAATTATCATCTATGAGTGAACAAAAATCCAACAAATTGCTGAAAAAGTTTGTTCAAAAGAGTGATACAAAAACTTTCCAACAATTGAAACACCAAATCAAAACTAGAGTGTCAAAAACATCAGTATCAAAATAATTCTTATAGAAGGTTTGTCTCTAAACTATCACACATTTATTTTTCAAATAGCTCAACAACTAGGTCACTAATCCCACAGGTTATCCCCAAGAAGTTCTATAAACATCAACAATCAACAAGCTATTGATTCAAACATCTTCAGTGCAAAATCAACATCTTTGTCAAGTCTCTCATCAGGATAATCAAATCCTCTATCATGAAGCTTGATCAATCTATACTAGGTTCCTAATCTTGGATATATCTTTCCTATTTTGAACCTAGGTTATATCAAAACCAAAATTGCAGCAACATTGGAATCAAACAAACTTGTAAATTGTCAAATGCTTACATGACTTTTAAGTATCACCTTAAGAAAAGAAAACCCAGTTATAAAGCTATTCAGAAAAGGATAAGATTCTTGTAGATCAATCGCAAGATCTTATTGAAATATAGGACTTTCCTACACCATTTTCGTCACTATCTACGTGGCTGCAATACAGAATTTGATGGAGAAATTTTACAAGGACGTGCTTTTCAACGAAGAGATGCTTTATCCCAATGAACAAACAATAGTGGTAAAATCAACATGGCATATCTTCCTAAACCCATAATCACCTATTGACTTTGTCCTTTGGAAGTTTCAATAACTTTGAAATAATCACATGCCAGTTTGGACTAGAGCACAACACAAACAACTTAGAAAACAACAACAAATGGAAGAAGAAGATATTCCTGTATTCCAAACTTTTGGATTTACCACTGTTGACGAAGAAGTAGTCAATAGCACTATTAGAGACCTTGAGCAAGATTTCAAATTTGATAGGTTGATGGAAAAATTATTGGCTATTGAAAGTTTGAAACAAGACTTTAACATAGAAAGTTTGAAACAAGATGGGGATACAAGCAACACAAGACTTTAACATAGAAATTTTGAAACAAGATGGGGAGGCAAGCAACACCCAAAACACAAATGAGCCAAATAATGAAGATGTAAACAAAGAAAACAATGAAGAAACAAGGAAAGAAAGGGATGACAAAAGAAAAGAGTGTAGTGATAAGTTAACTCATGAAGATACAAAGATAAACTATATGGATAATCCATTATCAAGCCTTACCCAACAAATACAAACTCTACAACAACAGATACAAGACATGCAAATTGGGACAAGCTCGAAGAAGTATTCATTAGAAGATATATGCCCATATCCTTTTGATTGAAATTTGAATATGATACCATTTCCGCAACATTGTGAGATTTCTAAATATGACAAATACGATGGAAGATCTGATCCTCAAGATCACATTAGGGAGTTTTGTACTATGAGCATGGAATTTTCTTATGATGAAACTTACCTTATGCGTCTCTTTCCTAGGAGTTTAAATGGAGAATCAATGGAGTGGTTATCAAGATTACCATCCGGAATCAAATCCTTTTAAGAACTTGTGAATAGGTTTATTTCACAATACTCCTACAATATAAGGAATGAAATAACAATGTTGGATCTCTGTAATGTTAAACAAAAGAATGGTGAATCCTTTATGATCTTCTTGCAATGATGGAAACACATGTTTAATAGGTATCCCTGAGATGTACCTGATCAAGAAAAAATGGACATATTCATTGATAATCTTATTAGTGAAATGAGTTATAGACTAAAAATGCAATGTCCTCCCTCTTTTGCCAAAATGATCGAAAATGGTCTGAAAATAGAAAATGCAATGGCAAAGAAAGGGGAACTAAAACTTGACAATAACAACAACAACAACAACAACAACAACAACAACAACAACAACAACAACAACAACAACAACAACAACAACAACAACAACAACAACAACAACAACAACAACAACCACAACAGCGACAACAATGATAAACCCAAGTTCTGGCCAAAGAATAGAAATGTCAGCAATGAAGGGAATGACGATAATAGTGCTACAAAACAACAACAACCAATTTTTAATATATCAAGTCAAAACCCAAGCAATAACAATCCAGAAAACAATAAAGCCAAATCCTTCTTCTCCAATCCTCGGAGGAAATTTACAAACATTGGAGAATCTTTAGAATTAGCTCAAAAAACTCTGCTTGCCAACAAATTGATCATTTTACCAGAAGCAAGAAGTTACAAACCACCAATTAAGCCAAATTGGTGGAATGACAATCATTTTTGCAATTACCATCGGAATAAAGGACACCTAACAAATGATTGTCAGAGATTGAAACACCTTATCCAAGATCTGATCGATAATGGAACCATCATAGTGGATAGCCATAAGACAAATGAATCACACTTGGCTTTCAAAACTCCACTTCCGAACTGTGACAATGGTGAATCTTCCCAATTAAAAGATGACAAAGAAAAAGCCAAAGTGAATTACACTTATACATATGATGATGTGGTAAATGTAATCATTGTTAAGGATAATCTATCTTCAGAGCCAATCAATGTTATCACGAGAAGCAAAGAAAAGGTTACCTTTCCAGGTATAGCAAAAGACTCAACATCCAATTCACCACAATACAATTTAGCAAAGCAATTACAAAGAATACCCGCTCAAATATCAATTCTATAACTTCTCAAGGTTTCACCTATGCATAAAGAAATTTTGGAGAAAGCTTTAGTGGAAACACCAATTTCAAAAGATTTGTATGTAGATCAGTTCCAAAACATGGTAGGACACCTTGTAGCTCCTCATTGCTTATCGTTTTCTGAAAATGATGAGGCATCCTTACAACATCCTCACAATGCTCCCTTACATGTTGAAGTCTCCATTAATAAAACTCATGTCCAACATGTACTCATAGATGGAGGAGCTGGCTTAAACATTTGTGCATTAAGTTTGATAAAAGCATTGGGATATTCAGAGAATGCAGTAGACCCAAAAAAGAAAATAACCATTAAGGCTTATGATGAAGCAGAACGTTCTTCTAAAGGAACTGTTGTACTACCAATAAGGATAGGACCTGTGGAAAAAGATACATTGTGTCAGGTTTTAGATTTGAACCTCTCTTACAACATTCTTCTAGAAAGGCCATGGATTCACAAGATGCAAGCAGTTCCTTCTACACATCACCAATGTGTGAAATTTCCTCATGAAGGAAAAGAGATCACTATAATTGTAGATTCCAGTCAATATTGCAATAATTTGAAGCCAACACAAGATACAAGAGTTCCACATAATAGAGAATCAGTATATCCTACCAAAGAAATTCAAGCAAAGTTATGGGAAAATTTTGAAGAAAATCTCAAGTTAAATGATGAAGGAATGGGAAAGTATTCTGTGCAAAATTTTCCACTTTCCCCTAAATCATATGGAAAGCCTACAGATACTCAATCAAAGACACCAGAAAAATCAAAACATATGTTTAAGGGAACATTTGTTAGTGCTGGAACTCTTGAAGAAGAAAATGAAGACAAAGACATTCTTGGTTGGTTGTACAAGGACGAAGATAAAACTATAACAATGACAACAAAAGTCAATATTCCCATAAAACAATATGGCAAAGGATATGAAATCATGCAAAAAATGGGATACAAAGGAAAAGGACCAATTTTTAAGCAACATCAAGGTATTTCAGAACCCATTTGTCTGCACTCACAATCCACAGAAGATAAATTTGGGCTTGGATATCTAAAATCAAATCAAAGGTGACATAAACATCAACAACACAAATGGAGAAAGAAATCAGTTTCTAAAGAGGAAAATTGGCAAGAAAAGCTACATCAAGCAGCCAAAATAGTAATCAATAAACAAAAGAAGAGGAGATTATCATCAAAGGTGAGAAAACATCTTGTCAACAAGATCTGAAAATACAAACAAAGGAAAAATCTGAACAAGATATTCCAGAAGTGGTAAAAGTAGAGATGGCAGAAATCAAAGAACTTTTTGCACCATATGACATTCCAGTACGGTATAGTGGAGTAATTTTAGATCAAGATTCAGAGATAGATTCCAATGAGTATGAATGGAGTCTAGATGTCTTATCTACTACATCAAGTAAGGAACACAATGAAGATCAAGCAGCTACCACGAAAGAAGACTTGTCTATTGCAGAACAAAAGATGGAGTTGGAAAGAAGACAAGAAGAACTTAGGATTCAAAGAAAAGAGGCGTATGCAAAGGAGAAAGGGAATGAAAAAAACAAAGAAGTAATGCCACAGGAAGCATCTGGAAATACAATATTTTCATCAAAAGAGGAACAAGATGTATCCAGATATGGCATAAAAATAGAAGAATTGAGAGATAGTCAAGTTGGATTGACTGTTAGTCTAGAAGAAGTTGAATTTGAAAGGAGACAAAATCTAGCAAAAGAATCCTCTTTATCATGTGCACAAGTATGTCAACTCCTAAATGCAAATGAGGTCAATCAAGAAGGAATTTACAGTATCAAAGATGTGCGTGTTGATATAATCCATTCATTTAAGGGACAAACGTCAGTTGAAGAACCACTTCAGTATGAGCTACACAATGCTTATATTAATTTTGTTAAGACTAATTCAGAGATGTTTGAAGAAGACAATTCTCAAAAATATTTGATCTATGATAGTACCTATTCTATGCCAAATTATGATCATTATGTCATGAACGTTGAAACACCTAATGATGACAGTGATTATGAATTACCCCTTCTTCATCTTGAAATAATTGATTGGGATAATTTAGACAACCCTGAACTGAATGTCTTTTCCAATAATCATGACTTAGCTGTGTACCTTAATGTTGTTGAACCCATACATCCTAAGATATCTTCCATTGCAGAATCAAGTAATGTTTCTCATAGTTAGGAGAATGCCAAACTTTCCAGTTGCAAAAACGAAATAAAACAAGGAAAGAGACCTATTGTTGAAAACCATTTTATGGCAACATTAGATCAATCAAAAGGGAAAACAAAGGACGTATCTAATGGTGAAAACCTCTCTGAGGTGCCAGAAGATGGAAGGTTTGACATTCTTCCTGCATATTTTCAAGAGAGATCCGCTATCTTGATAGAACCAACAGAAGTAGTAAACATTGGTACATCAAAAGATCCTACAATACTTCATTTTGCTGCCTCATTATCAAAAAAAGAGAAGAAAGAATACATGGAATTCTTTACATAAAGAAAAAATAAATTTTGCTTGGTCTTATGCAGATATTCCAGGACTTAATCTCGATCTTATCATGCATCATCTTAATGTGGATTTAAAAGAAAAACCAGTTAAGCAAAAGCTCAGAAAAATGCATCCACACATTGCTCTTCTTGTAAAAACTGAGCTGAAGAAACTATTAGACATGGGATTCATAAGATGAGTTTCTTATCCAAAATGGGTTTCAAGTGTTGTACCAGTGTCAAAGCCAGATAAGAGCATAAGGATCTATATAGATTTTAGAGATCTGAATAAAGCATGTCCAAAAGATGATTTCCTGCTACTGAACATTGATATCATAGTGGACTTATCAACAGGACATGAGATGTTTTCATTAATGGATGGCTTCTCAAGATATAATCAAATAAGAATTGCACCTGAAGATCAAGAGAAAACAACTTTCACCTATGCATGGGGAACATATTGCTGGAATGTTATGCCATTTGGGCTTAAAAATGTAGGAGCAACTTATCAAAGGGCTATGATGACAATTTTCCATGATATGATGCATACATTCATGGAAGATTATGTCGATGTCATACTTGCAAAGTCTTATATCAAAAAAGAACATTTGAACATTTTAAGCAAGATTTTTGACAGGATGGAAAGATATCAATTGAGATTAAATCCAAAGAAATGTGCATTTGGGGTAACCTCTAGAAAGCTCCTTGCATACATTATATCAGCTCATGGCATTGAAGTAGATCCTGAAAAAGTCAAAGCTATCATTGAGATGGAGTCACCTAAGAACATAAGTCAATTGGGATCTTTACAAGGAAGATTGCAATCAATTAGGAGATTTGTTTCTCAGTTGGCCGATAGATGCCTGCCATTTACCCATCTTCTACATAAAAATATTCCATTCAAATGGGATTTAAAATGTGAAGAGGCTTTCTTGCAAATAAAAGAATATCTTATCACTCCTCTGGTACTGATATCACCAACCAAAGGGAAACCGTTGTTACTCTATGCCTCTGCAACAAGTGTATCATTAGGTGCTCTCCTAGCTCAACATGATGATGAAGGAAAAGAAAGAGCAGTTTATTATATCAATAGAACACTTGTTGGCTATGAATTAAATTATTCCTCAATTGAAAAGATATGTTTAGCAATTGTATTTGTAACTCAGAAGCTGCGACATTATATGTTGATTCATTCTGTGAAATTAATAGCAAAGATAGATCCTCTCAAATATTTATTGAGTAAATCAAGATTAACAGGGAGACTAGCCAAATGGGTTATGATACTGAGTGAATTTGACATAGAATATGTTGACTGGAAAGCTATCAAGGGACAAGTCATTGCTGATCAATTGGCTGATGCACCTTTACAAAATGACATGCCTTTGCACATTGAATTTCTTGATGCAGATATCTTAATAGTAAGTACAAACTTTTGGGAATTATACTTTGATGGTTCCTATACACACTTTGGATCAGGCGTAGGAATCTTTTTCATCACACCTCAAGGACACACAATTCCAAAATCATATAGACTGTGATTTCCATGCACCAATAATATTGCAGAGTATGAAGCATTGGCTATAGGGCTTAAAATGGTCATTGAATGGAATGTCAAAGAACTACATGTTTATGGTGATTCACAACTTATCATCAACCAAATAAATGATGAATATCAAACACAAGATGATAAGCTTATGCCATACAAACAGCTGGTGGAGGAATTTAAAGGACACTTTAAAGAAATCACATTCACCCAGATTCCAAGAAATGAGAATAAAGCAGCAGATGCAATGGCTACAATAGCATCTCTCTTGCAAAATAAAGAAAATCAACAATGTTACGAATTTCTCGTGGAAGATATCTTAACCCCTACCATCCAATCCCAGCATACCTATCGAATTTTCCATTTATCAGGAACCAGTCAATCCTTATACGGTCAAACTTATCAATTTTTAAAATATCATATCCTTCCTATTGAATTATCTCATAATCAGAGAAGAAACTTTATCCGTCAGTCCTCTCACTACACTATTATTGTTGATATCCTATATAGATGTGGTCTAGATGGTACTTTGTTGAGATGTCTTGAAAAAGATGAATCTGAGAGAGTCCTTAATGACGTTCATGCAGGTATTTTTGGCACACACTCAAGTGGTTTAACATTGGCTAAGAAACTTATTCGTATGGGTTACTTTTGGCCTACTATGGAGAGAGATTCATTCACATATGCTAGAAAGTGTAAACAATGTCAGATCCATGGGAATCTCATTCATGTACCAGCATAAGAGCTAAATCCAATGATCAGATTGTGGCCATTTTCACAATGGGGCCTTGATTTGGTAGGAAAGATCAATCCTTCATCTTCTAATGGACATAAGTTTATTTTGATTGCTACTAAATATTTTACTAAGTGGATTGAAGCAATTCCTTTAACAATACTGACAAGAAAACAAATATCATCATTCATCTTGAATTATATAATCTGTCGCTATGGAGTTCCTATGACCATTATCACTGATAATGGAAGACCATTCAAAAATCAAGATGTGAAAGAGCTATGTGAAAAATTTCATATCCAACACAGGTTCTCTACTCCATATTATCCACAAGGTAATGGTCAAGCTGAGGCATCAAACAAAACTATCTTGAAAATCTTGAAGAAAACAGTAAATGAAGCTGGAAAAGATTGGCACATTTAACTGAATCCTTCTCTTTGGGCATACCGAACTAGCATCCGCACTCCAACAGGGGCAACTCCATATTGTTTGGTCTATGGATCAAAAGCCATATTACCAATAGAAGTAGAGATACCTTCTCTACGAGTATCCTTGCACGATCTCATACCAGAAGAAGAACAACGAGTCTCTCGACTCCAAGAACTAGAACTGATTCATGAATGTCACCAGAATGCAATAGAACATTTGAAAGTATACCAATAAAGAATGGCAAGAAGTTATAACCATAGAGTCAAGCCGCATGTTTTCCAGATTGGAGATATAGTTCCAAGGGAGAATCCAAAAAATCAGCAAGACCAAGAAAAGAAGGGAAAATTTGAACCAAATTGGCTAGGACCTTTTGTCATAGTAGCAACATATGGATCAGGGGCATACAAGTTATCTACTCCTGAAGGTGATTGGTTTGATGAACCTATCAATTCTATCCATCTCAAGAAATTCTATGCTTGAGATATAAAGTCCTGAAAAAATCAATAAAAAGCATACAAAGTCCTAAAAAAATCAATAAAAAGCTTATAAAGTCCTGAAAAAATCAATAAAAAGCATATAAAATCCTGAAGAAATAAAAAAATCAAAAAAACAGAAAATCCCTAAAAAGTATAAAACAATAAAAATGCAATAAATTTAGATGGTAAGAACTTGGTAAACAGGCACTATCTAAAAAGTGAGTTCATCCATCTATGAGATCGCTTTGTGCACCTATCCACCCCATCTTACCACATTTACCACTTTCATCTATCTTAGCTTATCCATTCCATCTTTCACATTCATTGATTTGAACCATTTAGCAAGAAATATGTAGCTTACCAACAATTATCAATCTTTGACATACTTGTCGTAGTCACTGTCTTAGATTTTATCAAAATCAATCTTATTTGCATTTGTATCCCGCCATGGTTTGGATCTTGATCAATTCATATATCCATAATAAATTTTTGTTTCCGCTGGGGGCAAAATCCTATTTTCTTTTGCTAAGGTGATCTTTTTAATCTTTGAAAATCAAAACATTCGAAAAACTTAGAAAAACCAAAAAACACCTCGGATTTTGAAATAGATAACGAGCATCAAAACAATGAAAATCAAGGCATTTCATCAACAACTGAATCATGAAACTCAGGAAAGCGAAGAATTGATCAGCAAGTAATAAAGGATTATCAAAGATCATTCATCAAGATGATTATATCAGTTAATGACCATAAGAACATGTGAATGACATGCAAGATTCAGTGTTTATATCTTGATTTTTTTGCTAATCATGTACTCTATGCGACTCAAGGATGTCCATGACTAGAGAAGCTATGATGGGGCATGATTATTTTCTATGATTGCTATTTGTGGTTTATCTCTTACTATGGTATGTACTTGTCTCAGGATATGATCGGCAAAAGATCAAGGAGGACGTTCCAAGTCATGCATGAAAGGAGATAATCCTTGTCTGTTCTACAAGCAATACTCAGGTCAACTTGATCCATTATATCAAGTTGCTTGTATTAACTTGCTATATCAAAATCCATGTAAGCAATACTCAGGTCATCTTGAATCATTATGTCAAGTTGCTTGTATTTTCTTACAACATTTTAAAGCTCAATGATGAAATCAAAGCACTGTTACAAAGATAACATATGAAGAATGGCAGTACAATTTTTAGTTAGCTCATTTTTTTCATCAGCATTATAAGCATTCATTTGTCAGTTGCATTATAAGCATATCATTTCATTAATAGATCAATGGTCATAAATAATGATTGAGTATACTTGGACAAACAAAAATAATTTGCATTTAATCATTAGGGGTGCATTCATTTTTAGAATCATTATCCATTTCATTTAGTTGCATTTTATCATTGCATTAGTTTGCATTTCAATTAAGTACATTTTATTCATCATGAAGTGTATCATCATTATTATTTGCATTATCATTCCATTAAAGATCATTTAGTTGTATCTTTGCACTTAGATTCATAAACATACCATATAAAAATAAAAAACAACTCAATCATTCATTTGCATTTCATATAAATCATTGCATTTGCATATAGATCATTTATATATCATTTAAGTTAGCGTCCAAGATCATCAAAATTGAAAATCAAAGAAACATTTATCATTGCATCATGTAGATAATAATCATAGGGAAAGGAAAAACAATCAAAATCATCCATATAATCAAAGCATATGAAACATCATCATCATCATCATATAGAGTAACAAGCATAAGAAAGATCATCATCATATAGAATCCATGTCTGCATATAGATCACCATAAAACAATAAAAGTCCAAGTATACAATGATATCAAATAAAAAATACAAGTGCCTCCAAATCAAGTCACAACTATCCTGTACCACTACCACCTGACTCTGTCCGTCTTTGTGGCTGTGGGCGAGAAGATCCTCCAGATACCTGTCTCCCATGATCACCACTCCTCTAAGGAGGTCCCATGATCCCACGACTACTAGTATCCATCAACACAGTGGTATGATAACTACCTGCTCTCTGGCTCTCTGCAACTACCTCCTCATATCATCATCACCAGTGGGAAGTCTCCTTCCCAGCCCAAACTAATGCTCTAACAGTGTCATCTGATAGAGTACCTGATCCAACCTGCTGAATATGATCAAGAAGGCCCTGAGTATCCTATTGTCTCCTAAGAGCTCTATCCCTCTCAGTCATAAGAGTCTGCACCTATGCTCGAAGCTGATCAATATGTGCTCTCAGACTATCAATAGTATCCTGCTCTAGAACATCCTACTCTGGAACATCATGCTTTGCTACACCCTGCTTTGGCATAGCATGCTCTGGTGCATCCTGCTCTGGTAAATCTTGCTCTGGTACATGAACCCCAATCCTCTCCTCACCACCAACCTATCCAAATGTTGGAATCTTGGTTTGAGTAACTCTCTGAACTCGTCATCTAATCAAGGGAACATGATCCTCAGGATCCTCATCATCTCCACCAATCGCTGCAATAACCTTAGGGTCTGGCTAAATCTGTCCAAAATCAATGCCTCTCTCGCAACCCCCATCCAGTCCAGTCACCCTACCTCCTGTCAATGGCAATCCTCTCAGTGATCTCATACCTACCCTACCATGATCTCTCCCAATCCATCCAACATCCCTCCCACCCATAGGATGTGCTCTCCCAATCCTGCCAACTAGTTCAAATAGTCCTCCATGAACTATAGGTCGACCTCCCCTCCGTCCAGGCCTCCTACCTCCACCACCTCCATCCCCACCCTCATCTCCACCCCCCAGCCTCCTGAGCAGCTCTAAGCTCTCATCTCCATCTCCGTCTCCTAACAACAGGATTATCTGAATCATCATCCTCATCTCCTGAGCTAGGAGGAGGATTTGCTAGATCTGTAATATGAGGAAATGGATGAGCTAGTAAATACTGGGCAAAATCTATAGTAACCCCAAGATCAATAATGTGTAATCTCATATCATATGCCACTCTCAAAGTAGCAACAAACTCTGCATGAGCAATCTCAAATGAAAATGAAGGTCCCCAATCTCGCCTATCTCTGTACCGCCGAGCATATATCATCACACTAGTAGGCATAGGTTGAATGATACCAAATTGTCTCAGAATGTGACTAATCAACTGTCGCTCAATAATGAAAGGTGTCCGACCGATAAGATATCTACTCTTCTTAATAAATGGCAAGGTCTGTGCATTATCCATCCATGGCTCACAATCGACATATGGTCTCCAAGTAATGCTATCCAATGAATCAAGCACCCAACGCCAATACTCCATCTTACCCAGCTTATGCTGAGTAAGGATACCTGCATAGAAATATACATATGGTTGTCTCTCTCCATGAACTCTGTGATGGATAGGCCACGTAATAGCAATGTGCTCCCAACACCATATCTGCAATAAAGTGCATCCAATCGACAAACTAGCACTCTCATCATACACCACCTGGTGAAGATCATGATATAGATGTGCCAACATGAAAATACCCCAAGCATATCGAGTATGATGTTGCATCATACTCAGGAGAATCTCACCCCATCCAACAGAAAAACCTCAAGATCACCGATCAGGACAAATAAATCCTCCAATCAAGCCAACAAAAATAACAGGAAGAGTCTCATAATACATCACCATATCTATCCATCGGATCTCTCCTCTATCAATGCTCTCATTAGCAAACATGACTCTACAAGCCTCTATGCCAACATAGTCCTGATAATCATACTGCACTAGCTCACCAGTCACTGGGATGTGCAAAATCCTATAGACATCCTCAAGTGTCACACTAATCTCACCCGTCGGCAGGTAGAAAGTATTATGCTCGCTGTGCCATCTCTCGAATAATGCTATCAAAAAACCTCTATTATGTGTAATCTCAAGCATATATAACAAATGGCACAAACCACATGCATCTATGTGTCTAATCTCAGCCTAGGTAAGCTCTGGAACTAAATGACGCACTACAGGCAATTTCTCCTGACACTAGAGAACATCAAGTTTCTCCTATTTTGCCAAGATAAATCAATCAAAAACTGAATCAAGCTATCAATTTATCAATCAAGCTAATCAAAGCTATCGATCAAATCTAGCAATCAAGCTATCAATTTATCAGTCAAGCTAATCAAAGCTATCGATCAAATCTAGCAATCAAGTTATCAATTTATCAATCAAGCTAATCAAAGCTATCGATCAAATCTATCTATCTATCGGTCAAATCCAACAATCAAAGCTATCTAACAATCTATCAATCACGCAATCATGCAATCAAGTCCCTATTTTATCATCACTGCGTATTAAACACGTTCAGTCTAATCATCAAAGTGATTTTTTTTTAGCCTTTACACTTATCAAAAACATCAAATTTGAACAAAAGCACTAAAACTACAAGCATAAGCGCTAACCCATGCAAAAGCGCTACCTTTCTGGGCATATGCGCTAACAAACAATGCATTTGCGCTACCCTATGCATATGCACTAACATCTTGAACATATGCGCTAACATATAGATCATATGTGTTAAACTAAGCATTTGCGCTAAACCTAAGTGCATATGCGCTAAACTAAAATGCAAAAGCACTAAATAACGCCGAAAAAATTGAAAAAATAAAAAAAGTGCCTAAAAACATGAAAATTTGAATGAAAAATTGAAAACAAAGCTCGGGATAAGATACATACTAGATATCCATGCTCGATAGGTCGCTGATAACGCCGAACATGCTCAAAATGATGGTTCTCCACATGAATCACCATTTTGCCACCTCAGCAAGAATATTTTCAAACCAAGCTGACAAGAATAACAATGAAATTAAAATTAGCCTTGGTTAATTTTATATTTACTATTTCAAGAGTCATTAATACTTTTCAATGGGGCAATTTAATTTGTTTTTTACAAATGAATTTAATTGACTAATTCTTATCAATTATCATGAGATCAATCGTTCAAACCAAAATATTCAACAATTTCACGATCAATCTCCTGAGGGGGCACACAATCAGGATTTTTAATCTTCGTTAGGCGCATTATCAAGACTTGATTAAATCTTTGAAACGGTGTTGTCTCGACATCATTTCAAAGAGGGGCAAAATGTATACACATAAAAATTGGCTATGAGCAATTAAATAAATATTTTATATTTATTTAATGATTATTCTTCTATTAAATAGTTAATTTGAAAAGATTAATTTATTTAATTCATTTTCGTGTCTTTCTATTAATTAATAATTTATTAATTAATTCATCTATCCTATTCTTCTAATTAATTAAATATCTAATATTTAATTACCTTCTCCAAACAATTAAATATCTAATATTTAATAGTTATTCTTCTATCCTATAGTCTCAAAATATTAAATAATTTCTAAATTATTTAATTTCTTTTCCAACTCTCCCTCCATCTCCACTTCATCTTCCCTTTGCCAACTCATCAAACATATGGCTAAGAAAATTAATATTTCTTAAATATTAATTCTTCATTTATCTTCAACCTCCAAACTTAATATGCCATTTTGGAAGCCAACAGTGCATTGTCTGAGAGCACACCATCTGCAACCAAGAATAGTGGAGTTAGAACACAATGGGACATAAACCATGAAGGTAATATTAGTATTTTATTTCATATGTACTTCATGTAGTTTCATTGGTTGATTTTGGATTTCCTGTGGCATTTCCATTGGTATTTTGTGAAACTAACTTGTTACAGGTAGCATTCTGAGGATGAAGTTCAAGTCAACACATTTTGGCACCTTGACCTTTTTTAGTCAATATCTATCCATATCTATAATTGATGAGAAGGGTAATAGAAAGCATATTTTCACATGGACCCATATCCTCTTTGCAACCCATGTTTATTATACCTTCTTTGACATGTTCCTAACCCCAATCCTACAAGATTTGAGTAGGAAGGGTCAAGATCTCTTTTAGGACTGTCAAAATTTTGCTTTAGTTTCTGTTAAGTTTTGCGCTTTTGTACCCTAGTGGGGTTAGGGTTTCAAATTTTTTCCTTAGTTGCAAAACCCTTAGGATTTTTCCTATGAAAGAATCACCCTTCTCTTCTATTTTTTTATTGAATAGGTGGGTTGGTTGATTTGTTCTTCACTTACATCTTGAAGGGTTTAGTCTCATTCATTAACTGATCCTGAGCGTTAATGACCCATTTACCTTCATGTATTAAAGCCATGTTCTTTAAGTGAAGGACCCCAAATCTACCTTGCAGGGTAGTGGGGAAATGTTTTTGGCCCTGTTTTGAAATTTCCCCATGCCCCCACATTGTTAAATGGTAGCATAATATTTGTCACGGAGCTGAAAGAAGATAGTTTGTGTTTTTCTTTATGACCTTCCCCATTCCCTCTGCATGATTATCTTTGTGAGAAAAATGATGTTATAGGGAAACAAGATGTAAACAATGTCTGAAGAGAGAGGTTCCCCACAACCCCACACAGTTGTCTTAGTAGTTAAAGTTATGTTGTGGGAAAGCAGGGAGAGCCAACTCAAGGATGAGAGAAACAATTATCTTCATAGCCCCATGCTATAAAAACAAATGAATAAGAAATGTTGTGGCTTGGTGGGAAGCAAAAAATGTTAAAGGGAAATCTCTTTCCCTCCACTCTACAAGGTAGAAATGAAGAACTAAAAGACCCTTCAAGCTAGCAGGGTGGTATTGCGAGGAAAGAAAAGTTTTCTACTACCCCATAGCATGAAACAAATAATGAAAAAAGATTTTATGGGCTAGTGAGATATAGTGTAAGGAAAGAGGTATTTATCCCCACTACCTTGTAGGATAGAAGCAACAAGAAAAATGACCCCATGGGCTTGCAGAGAAAGAATCAAAGGGAAAAGATGTTCCCTACCATCCCACGATGAAAAATAAAGAGGAAAAAGATGGCGAGGGGTAGTAGGGGACATAGATGGAAAACATAAGAAAATATAAGACTAATGCTAATAAAAACTAAAGAGTGCCACCTCAGTAGTCAAAAGGAGTCAAAATGAGATCATGGTCATTTATCCTAAAATCGATGATGGAGTTCAAATTTCAAAGCCACCAACTCATAAAGCTAGCACTAAGGAAATTAATGGTGGATGAATTGCTAGCTCTCTATGAGAAATAAAATCAAGTTATGTCATTCATTTGTGCACCCAACAACCAAGAGATCAAACGAAAAGAGTTCCAAGTGACCAAAAGCGATTTGCAGAAGCCTAATTGTGCCAAGAAGATTTGATACACAAGTAGCCATTGACTTGCAGTGAGTTGTGATTTCATCAAGAAAGATTAAAAGATTATCATAGGGTTTCTTGTGTCTAGAAAGCATAATTTAGAACCCCAGGTAGAAACCATGGCCCCAAAATGCAAGGATACTACTAGCCCTATTGTCGAGAAGATCCCTAAGCAAGGAGAAAGATCAAAATCTAAAAGGAAGAAGTCCACCACCCCAAAAATCACAAAGGCCATGCCAATTGTAGTAATACCAACCTCCCCATTGATTTCCAATGAGCCCATTGTTGAGAAAGCCCCAATTGTTGAGGGAGAAAGTGCAAAACCAAAGAGGAGAAGGGCTCCTTTTTCCAAAAGGCTACACCTTCACCTCTTGTCAAAACCCCACAATTATCCCAGTTAGTTGAGGAATAATTGGCCAAAATAGAAAAGAATAAGGAGGGAAGGGGTCTCCACCAGGATTTGGTGGATTTGTTCAAAGGGTTGACCATGTAGGAATCTCTGAAGAACATATTTTTATAAGTGCTCTAGATGCAGAGACTCCATCACTATAGACATGAGGTAGGACATCTTCTACTATTTTTATGGGAACAAGGATAAGGATGCGCCTGCCTCAAATCCTTGGGTGATAGACCTAGAAAAACTAGTTGTCCCAAATGTCTTTGTGGAGCCTACCATCATTAGGTTTTTAGAAAAGTAATACCATTCCAAATCTATGACTATGATGATAATTGAAGGCAAAACTCTAGTGGATGTGGCCAAAGATGCAATAATTTCTCATTTTGATATAAATAGGAATGTCGTAAAACAAATTGATTTGAAAAGGTTTGAAGATGAGTACAACCTAAATAAAGAGGAACTAAGGAAAGAGGAAGTGCCAAGATATAGTAAGAAATTGCATTGAGGAATAAATTACCCACTGCAATCAGAGAAAGAGCCACTTGAATTGGTCTCATTTGAAAATCATTTTGCAAAAATATATTGTGCTTTATGTCAAATTTTGGGGATTTATTGTGGGAGAACCAAAGTGCCAGTAGAGTTTATGATGATGGCTATGAAAATCTAACATCCACAATAAAATTAGTTTTATGATTTTGCCACCTATGCACAAGAGAAATTGCATGAAGGATTGATGGAAGCAAAAGATGAAAAGGTTCTAATAGATTTTAGATATTACTCCCTCCTATGCCATTTAATTCATTTTCCAAACATAATAGAGTGGGTGCCCAACCTAAACATAAATATGTTTGACCCCAAAGAAGGTGGTATGTGGTCAGTCCAAAGGTAGACTCAGATTTTGGACAAAGGGTCCCGGTGGTCAAATTATGTAACATTCTTTGATCATTTTGTTATGAAGGTGTTGAGATGGTGTGGGATTCAATGCCCAAGAATTCCAAGTGATATCATAAAGGTATTATGGGAAAAACCCACAATTTTGGTGACTTCTTTTTGTATGTATATTGTATAGTGATTAGGGTATATAGATGTCTGCAAGCTCCTCACAGGTTGCCATTTTTTTTTCTCTCAAGGCTTGCATTCATTCAATTAATGTGGTAACTTATGTGAGTGGAAAGAAAATGGGCCATGCCAGAAAAGAAGAGAACTCACATGCGTAGATGCACACTATATGGTGATTTTACAATTGGCTATGATGCAAGTGAGAAGGTATAGGATTTTTTTAGGGATAACTACCACCTTCAAAGTGGGAAGGCTAGCGAGTATGATCCCAAGGGCTACATCAATGACCTCAAAACAATAAGATGAAGAGGAAAAAATTATTTCATGAATACTGTGAGTATGAGGACTTAATTAGAAATTTCTCCCCCAGGAGGCATTGAATTGAAGAAAAATGTGGGATATCCTCAGCAGGATTGAAAAGGAAAAGAGGGCAAAAGACTCTAGTTTTAGGGGATTTTGTTCTAACATTCAAAATGATTTTGTAAGAATGTGTTGTAAATTATGAATTTTTGAATCAATTTTTTTTTAGGCATAGGGAGAGCCATCTGGCTAGGAACTAGAAGAAAGGCTGCCATATGAGCCCCCAAAAGATGCATCAATTGAAAGGAAGGGGGAGAAAATTATGAAGGGAGAATCCTCCAAGCAACCCCTCCTTAGCTAAAGCCAAAAGAGAGCTAGGCTCTCTTGGAATAGGAGAAGCATCCTAAGGTTGGCAGGCTCACCCCACTTGAAATAGTGGAAATTCAAGATGAAGATGTTGAGAACAAAAATAAGAGAAAACTGAGAGGGGAGGGGGTGAATCAGTTTTCTCCAGATTAACAAACTCAACCACAAATACAAATTTGATAAACTACAACAACAACAAAGATACACAAATTGATATCACAATGCACAATACCAAGATTTTGATGTGGAAAATCCGGTTAAGGGAAAAACCACAGTGGGAACCTACCCACAATAAGATGATACTCTATAGTAGTATGTGAAAATATTACAATGGGGAATGCACTAGCATTTAGGTACACTTCCTAGAGATTACAACTAAAGATACAATAACCCAGAAGGATACAACCCTCAGGGAAGGTTCACTACCTTACAAGGAAGTCTCACTGACTTAGAAAAAGATTCGAACAACAATCCTGAATAAATTGAACTACAATAATAGCATCTGCAAATGCCTGATGACAGTTCTGGTTAAGCACATTTGTCTACTTTGCAACACCAATCTCTACTCATTCACAATGTTGAAGGATGAATCACTTGATCACACATACACCACTCTCTGATATTGTAGACACAACCTCGATACCTAAATTACATGAATTTATCACTTATTTATACAATTCATCAATCTTGACAACAAGGTCGGCTAAACCCTCAACATCCAATTACAAAATTACATCACATGATACAAAGATTGACCACTAGACCAATATAAAGACATACATGATATAACATGGACCTAGTTCAAATTTCCAAATGCTCGTCACCACAGATAATCACACTAAGATCAACTTCAACATGCTACACCACCAGGAAAATAGCATAACATGAAGAGCATCACTAGTTCAACAAAATCACCAAGAACTCACACAACGATCAATGCAGATCATCAAAAAAATAGGACACAATTAGGAAACACTAGAAAGTACCTTAAAATCATTAGTAATAGTTGTGCCAACACCACTTATCAAATCTTCATTGATCAACATCTGAAACTAAAGAACACTCAAAAATCAACTGTTATGAAGAAAGATAACTTTCAGAGCACTAAATCACAAACCATTTGACATGAAGATACACAAGACCATCCCAAACAATCTCCTAAAATCTAAGCTCAAGAGCTGATCACACCATAATATATCAGAGGAAATACTGAACTCTAAAAAGCATTGATCAAAAAAATAAACTGCAAATTGGATCATGTGATATGATCAATTAAGCTTCTCGGATCACCAAAACCAATACAGAAAGATATAATGATACTAGAAATACTCCATAAACCAAACCATGATCCCAATAAACCAATTTGTAATTACTAGAGCAAGAATATGTTGACATCAATGACAACAACATATCCTAGTAGCAACAATGTCCAACAATCTCCCCCTTTGGCATTGATGGCAACATATGAATGTGAAAAAAAATCAATGAAAAGAAAGGAAACATCTCCAACAAACTCCCCCTAAGATTAAGTAGATAAAACATTTTTTCACATGCTTCTCTCCCCCTTTGATAGCAATGCCAAAGATTCTCAAAACAAAAAACCAAACTCTCCCCCTTAGATAAGAAAATCATGTTTCTCTTCCATATAACCAATCCAACAGACTACTCCACCAGAGGAGCATCACCAACTCATCAATCTGGATAAAAAGATAAGACTATTAAGTCCACCGGATTGATGCAACTCAATGCATCTAGTTCTCATCAGGAGGGGTGGATATCCCTAGCTTGTTTCTCAAATAGAAAAATGTATCTATAGGTAAAGGCTTAATGAAAATATCAGTAATCTATTCCTTTGTAGAGACAATGACTCTAGCTTTACTTCCTCTTCACTGACTTTTTCCCTCAAGAAATGATACTTGATTGATGCATGTTTAGTCTTTGAATGTTGCACTAGATTCTTTGACATATTAATAGCACTGGAATTATCACAATATATGATACTAGGCTCATCATAGATAACACTGATATCATTCAAAATTTGCTTCATCCAAACTACTTGAGTGCAGTTACTACTAGCAACAATGTACTCAACTTCAGCAGTAGATAGAGAAACTAAATCTTGTTTCTTACTAGCCCATGAAACCAATTTCTTACCCAAAAAGAAAGCACCACCGGAGGTACTCTTTCGATTATCATCACCAGCCCAATCAACATCAATGTGATAACATAACATGAAATCATCATTCCTTGGATACCACAAACCATAATCCACAATTCCTTTCAAGTATCTGAATATCCTCTTTATGGGAGTGGCATGACTCTCTTTTGGATCAGCTTGATATCTAGCAGCCATGCGCACAACATGCATAATGTCAAGTCTATTTTGAGTCAAATATAATAGTCCACCAACCATAGATCTGTACAAAGACTGGTTAGCTTTCAGAGATTCATCATTTTTAGACAATTTGCAGCCAGCCACCATAGGAGTTCCAACCGGTTTGGAGTCATCTAACCCAAACTTCTTTAGTAATTCCTTCACATATTTAGTTTGAGATATAAAAATACCTTTTCAAGTCTATGAAATCTGAAAACCTAAGGAAAATTTCATCTCTCCTATCATAGACATCTCAAATTCTTTGTTCATATCACCGACAAACTTCATACTCAAGTTATCATCTCCTCCAAAGATAATATCATCAACAAAAACTTCAACAATCAAGATGTTATCATTCTCAATCTTAAAGTACAAATTACTATCAACAATACCTTTATTAAATCCCAATTTCAGCAAATATTTATCCAATCTAGCATACCAGGCTCGAGGGACTTTTTTCAATCTATAAAGAGCTTTCTTCAACTTGAATACCATGTCTCCATCATTTGATAGTGAAAATCCATTAGGTTGCTCAATATAGACTTCTTCGTCAAGGTCACCATTTAGAAAAGGTCACTTGACATCCATCTGATATACCTTGAAATCCTTATAGGTAGCATATGCAAGCAACAGTCTAACAACTTCATGTCTAGCTACCGGAGCAAAAGTCTCCTCATAATAAATTCCTTCTTTTTGTGAATATCCTTTGCACACCAATCTTGCTTTATTTCTGGCAACTTCACCGACTTCATTCAATTTTCTCTTGAATACCCATTTCGTGTCAATCACATTCTTATCTTTAGGTCTAGGCACAAGTTCCCATGTATTCTTCCATAGCCCTTATCCAATTGTCAACTTTGCAAGCTTCAACAAAATCTTTAGGTTCAATTTTAGAAATCAAACACACCTCTTCAACAGCTAGCCTTCTTCTAGTCATCACACCCTTATTTTTATCACCAAAAATGTAATTTTCAAAATGATTCAATATTACACATCTTGGAGTCTTCTGATTATTCTGACTTTTAGGTTCCTGTACCTCTCCATCAACAACAACAATATCCGGATTAACTGTCTCTACCAAATCATTCTGCTTCAATTCTTTAGTCTGAATAGGAGTTAGAACAACATGATGACCTTCATCATACCTGCATGCTCTGATCTCTTTTCCAAGGTTCTCATCAATCTTCACATTTTTACTTTCTACTATCTTCCTTAGTCTCTTATTGCAACATTGATAGGCTTTGCTCTTTGTTGAATATCCCAAGAAAATTCCTTCATCACTTCTTGAATCAAACTTTCCTATATCCTCATCTCTCTTGATATAACACTTGCTACCAAAAATTCAAAAATATCTCATAGTAGGAACATGACCAAACCATAGCTCATAATTAGTCTTACTGGTATCTTCTTTTATATGAACTCAGTTGAATGTGTAAACAATAGTGCTAACAACTTCTCTCCTGTATATCTTCGGAGAATAGTCCTTGTAACATCCAAGACAGTCATGTTCTTCCTTTCAACAACAACATTCTACTATGGGGTTCTAGGAGAAGATAATTGTCTTCTAATCCCATGCTTCTAATAGAATGAATCAAAATCATTGGAACAAAATTCTCCTCCTCTGTCAGATATTAGGCATTTCACCTTTAGTCCTGTCTCAATCTCAACCTTTCCTTTGAATATCTTGAATTTGTCCAATGCTTCTAATTTTTCCTTCAAAAGGACAACCCACATCATCTTGGAATAATCATCAATTAGTAACATAAAATATATGTCACCCTGCACACTTGTAACATTTTTAGGTCCACGTAGGTCAGTATGCACAAGATCTAGCAATCCATTAGATGTATACTGCTTGCTCTTGAAAGAAATTCTTGTTTGCTTACCCATTTGACATTCCTTAGATACCGGATTAGCAGGCTTAACAATTTTAGGAAAATCTCTAACAACTTGTGTAGAACTGATCTTAATCATTGAATCAAAATTAACATGACACGTTCTCCTATGCCACAACCAACTTTCATCAATCTGAGCAATCAAACAACTTTTCTCACCAGCATTCAAATGAAAGATATTACCTTCAGTCTTAGTTCCTGATGCAATCTGTATACCAGAGGCATTTAGGATCTTACATTTTCCATTCTTGAATTGTAAATCATATCCTTTATCTACCATCTATCCAACACTTAAAATATTATTCTTCAAACCTTCAACATACAAGACATCATCAATGTTATGCTTACCATCAAGGGAAATAGAACCTCTACCATGGATCACACAGGCTTTGTCATCTCCAAATATCACTATTCCACCATTATATCTTCCCATACTCACAAATTTTCTTTTATCATCGATCATATGATGTGAACAACCATTGTCAATCACCCATTCATCTTTCTCCTCAATAGTGCAGCTTGTGGAATCAACGGGTACTGGTCCATCTTCTTTAATAGCAATAAACACAACTTCATCTCCTTCTAATTATTCATCTATTACACCTTCATCAACAACATACTAACAATTCTTCTGATGCTTATACTTTCGGTTAGGCTTGTAAGGCTTATCATACTTCTCATTCCTATTATGCTTAGGAAATTTATCATGCCTATCATACTTAAACATCCTTTTTGGACATCTTGAAGAAAAATGTCCTATCTTATTGCAAGAGAAACATTTCAAAGGCAATTCTCCATCATACTTACCGGCTCCTTTAGGCATTCTCTAGGAAATCAATGCTTCAAGGTCCTCCAATTCTCTTTCTTGCTCTTCAATTTCTCTTCTCTCTCTCTCATATCTAGATATTCTGCATTCTTTAGGATCATATTTTTTCTTTCCAGATATAGATGCTCTAAATGTTGTATCAGACTTTCCATGTGATTCACCAAATTCGATTAGTTCAAATGCAAAAATCTTTCCAACCAACATATCTCTTGTCACAATAGTCACACTCTGGATCTCATCAATAGAAGATACTTTATGTTTGTAAGCTAGAGGCAATGATCTTGACATCTTAGCAATAATTTCATCTTCTTGAAGGGTTCCACCAGCACATCTGATACCTAGGACAATTTCATTCATCTTATCCATAAAGGAATTTATGTTCTCATCTTCACCCATTCTCAACATCTCATAAAGTTTCCCTTTCAAACTCTGCAACTTAGAAACTTTTACTTGTTTATCTCCTTCATACAAGGTCTCAAGCTTCTCCCAGATCTCATGTGCAGTTTGAAGTCCCATTACATTAGTCATCTCTGAATCAATTAGGGAACTCAACAATGCTTCTTTAGCTCTAATGTTATTTTTTAGCTTCCTTAATCTCATCTACAGTAGTCGGTCCATTCATAGGAACAAAATAGGCATTCTTTGTAATCTTCTAGTAATATTCTCCAAGACATCTCAAGTGCACCTCCATCCAGTTCTTCCATATAGCATAGTTACTTCCATCAAATCTTGGACTCTCCTTCTTAAAGATAACACCTCTAGTTGCCATCCTGGATCTCCTTAAGCAGTGAAGCTTCTTTAGGAGGATCTGTCTCTGATACCAATTGTTGGCAACAATAATGAGGAAAAACTGAGAGGGGGGGTGAATCAATTTTCACTGGATTAACAAACTCAAGCACAAATATAAATCTGATAAATTACAAAAACAAAAAAGATAAGAAAAATGATAAAACAACACACAACACCAAGATTTTGATGTGGAAAACCAGGTTAAGGGAAAAACCACGGTGGGAACATACCCACAATAAGATGATACTTTGCAATAGTATGTGAGAATATTACAATGGGGAATGCACCAACATTCAGACACACTACCTAGAGCTTACAACTCAAGATACCATAACCTGGAAGGCTACAACCCTTAGGGAAGGTTCACTACCTTACAAGGAAGTCTCACTAACTTACAAAAAGATTTAGATAATAATCTAAAATTAAATGAACTACAATAATAGCATTTGCAAATGCCTAAAGATAGTTCTGGTTAAGCACATTTGTTTTCTCTACAACACCAATCTCTTCTCAATCGCAATATCGAAGGATGAATCACTTGATAACATATACACCACTGTTTGATAATGCAGACACAACCTCGATACCTAAATTACATGAATATATCACTTATATATACAATTCATCAACCTTGACAAAAAGGTCTACTAAACCCTCAACACCCAATTACAAAATTACATCACATGATACAAAGATCGACCACCAAACCAATATAATGATATAAATCTCAATATAAAATGGAACTAATTCAAATTCCCAAATGCTCATCAACACCGATAATCATGCCAAGATCAATCACCACATGCTACACCACCAGGAAAACCGCATAACATGAAGAACATCACTAGTTTAGCAAAATCACCAATAACTCACACAAAGATCAATGTGGATCATAAAAAAAAAGAGGACATAATTAGGAAAAAACAACAAATACATTAAAATCATCAGTAACAACTGTACCAACACTACTTATCAAATCTTCATCGATCAACTTCTGCAACTCAAGAACACTCAAACAACAACAACTGTCACGAAGAAAGATAACTTGCAGAGCACCAAATCACGAACCATCTGACATGAAGACACACAAGACCATCCAAAATAATCTCCCAAACTTTTAAGCTCAAGATCTGATCACATCAGAATATACCAGAGGTAATACTAAACTCTGCAAAGCACTAATCATAAAAAGAAACTGCAAACCGAATCATGTGATATGATCAATTAAGTTTCCCGAATCACCAAAACCAATACAAAAATATATAATGATACTAGAAATACTCCATACACAAAAACATGATCCCAATAAACCAATCTGCAATTATTAGAGAAAGAATATGTTGACATCAATGACAACAACATATCCTAGCAATAGCAATGTCCACCAGAAGAAGAAGATGACTTTGAAGTCTCTCCATCTTCCCCTTCTCAGGACACATTTCAAAATGTGGATTTTGTAGATGAGCCACTAGATGTAGACAAGACAATTGTCCCAAGCACAATCTCCGAGGAGGATGCAAATGATTAAAGGAAACTTGTTGTCGCACGACTTTTGTCTAATGATGAATTCATTAAGACACCAAAATTCAAAAGTTTTTGGTTGTGGGCCAAATTAAAGAATATGTCAATAAGATGAGATGGTAGATTTTGATAGGGAGAATATAGATATTACTCCCGATGAGGCCAGGAAAATGACCAAGGCAAGTGATATGATTTTGGCGTCGAGGTGGGATATTGATTAAAAAATTGTATTAGACAAACTTATGAAACAAGAAGACCCCATTTACGCCAAAGAGTTTGGTACTCATGGTATAGGGTTTAATCCCAGTATAAAGACATTGGCATAGCGGTCAAGGTCCCCCAACATTGACAAGCCTAGACTTATATATGGGGTAGAAGAAAAAGTTGGAGATGCAACTGTAAGATCATTGAGAGACACATCAACTGTTGAGTTAGCTATGTTTGCATTAAATTCTTCATTATTTACGAAGATATTTGTTGAAGAAGAGAGGAGACATGAAATACTGAAGAAGCAACATGTTGCCTTAAATGCTAGTTTTGATCAATTGTTTATAGAGAATGCAAAATTGAGAAAATAAATAACAAAGAGAGATTCTTATTCTACTATTGTAATGAAGAGGCAAAAGCCTCCCCAAGGACAACAAATACAAATTAGACTTCAGATTGGAGTTGGTGAGCCAAAGGGCATCCCCTCTGTTACTATTTTTTATCTTGAAATATTGAGTGATAAAAATAGGGCATTAGCCAAGGTAATTAAAAATAAGGACAAAATGCTAGATTTGGCCAAGGTCAAAAGAAAAGAGAAATGCCTGAAGATCATGAAGAACACAATTTTGCATCTTCTAGGGAAATTTTTGAATAAATTAGATGAGGTTCATGCCTCAAATATACATATTTTTTAGGTCCATAGGCAATTGCAGGACCTTGTCTCATTTTTAAGCCATTGAAAGCCACATGGCATCTGAGAGCCACTATTTTGAAAGAAACATTCTTGGAAGTAAAGAAATTGTTGTCTAGCCCTCCAATTATTGGGGCCAAATGGAAATTTATTATGTAATGCCCCACCAAGAAACCCTAGAGGAATTGACTAACATTTCCCAAAAAGAGGTGAAAATATTTTTGTTAAACATCAAACGAATACTTTGTACATTAAGAGGATAAGATTAAGTTAACTTACACAAGCAGAAGACTACTACAACTTCTCCCCTAAGGTTTCTCAATGTGGTTACTTAATCTAACCATATATTAATTAAGGAATTAATGTAAAACAAAGATATAATTTAATACATACATGTACTTAAGCAGCATAGTGATTCATACAATTACATTGCATCAAATAAATATTTCTAAAGCTATCTTCATTGACAAAACACAATAAGATGAACATGTGCATATTTAATTACAAGATTAATGTTTTCATTAACTGGCATAGAAAACCTATCATCTAAAACTCATTCCAGTTACAAAAGATTACATCATCAATACATCAAAATTTCATCATAAGTACATCATAATTACATCATGGTTACATTATTGCCATGAAGACATGTATACACAGGTTACATCTGATACACATAAGTACAATTTATAGAAACATAAGGTCACCATCTGAAACACTAATCTAACCAAATCTAAGAGAGAGAAAGTTGGAACAAATATGAAGCCAATCCATGCAAGATCGGTACAAAATCTCTGATGGAAGAAGGCAAATGCCACCCGACCATGTGGACCCCAAAATACCACCCCCTATGCAAGGAGATAGACATAAGGCCCTCAAGCATACAAACAAGGAAATACAATACATGGTCTAAACACAATTCCACCAGGTTAAGTCACAAACAAAGAATACTGCAAATGGGATTACTCTAGAGGCCGCAACCACATAGGCAAGACTCTAGTGCTCACAAGGGGAGAGTATCATTGCATAGCTTGACATAGGTTATCTTGGTAGGTCTCTATAGGCCCCAACCCCCATCTTAGGTTATCCTGGTAGCCTCTCCCAACCCTCGACCCCCATACAAGTCTCATGCAGAACCAACATATTTCATGAGAATAATGTAGTTGATCTTTCCATTCCAGGCCTTCCAGACCTCATCTTGAGCCTAAACAATAACTCAAGATATGAGCGGGATATCCATTATCTTGTTTAATGTGTTTAAAACCCAAATCACCCCCCACGAGTTCATTAATTAGGTCATCACCTATCAAGGAAACTTCCAATGGGTTCTCTTGGTAGCCACTTTGGGCCCCGACCTCCACTTGGAAGCCACTCCCCCTCATGACACAAATATACTCAAATCCATCCATCACCAAATAAATCATCATAAAATAATCTCATGAGTCTCATAAAAAGATCATAAGCACCATACACCAAATAATGAGATCCAACAAAATCTGGAAGTACATCGCATCTCAACCAAATTAGCATCATATACAAAAGCTTCCATCAAAGAGCTCAACATAGATCAATGCCAAAAGGAGAGTAATCTTATAATCCCAAGAGATTGATAAGCCATCACAAACTTCCATAATTAAAGACCAACAAAAATGTGAACAAAATAACACTGACAAAAGAAACTGATTTCAAAGACTAACCTTTGGAGCCCCCAAAAGACATTCGGGCAAACCAACACAAAAAGGCACAAAAACCTAATACAAATTGGTTTAGGTTACTATAACATTTAAGGACAAGGGTTTGGTTTATTAAAACATCAAAAAAAATACCAAGGTTAATAAAATTCACATCATAGGCATGTGGATAGCATTCATATAACAACCATGTGATAACCATTTTAAGTATTAGTAATAATTATTATCCAACTATACATGTGGTTTTCAATTATGAGACCATAAATATATGATAGTGCAATAAAACTAATTTAAAGTCCATTTCATAGGTGTATATTCAAAACAATAAAAATATTAATATTATCAATAATTTTCTTTTAATTAAGAAAGATTAATTATTAATCATCCAAAAAAATCATCAATATAAATTAAAATACCATTTAAAATATTTGACAAAAATAAAATATATAAATTAAAAATACCATTTATTATATTTTATTACTGGCCACATTAATTACTCGTTGGGCATAAAAGAATATACATATACACTGTTGAACATTGACAAATAAATAAGCAGACAAATATCATATTAATTTAATATTAATACGTTGTCAAATTAATTTAGGAATAAATTATCACTGGCAAATTATTTTAAAATTTTTGGACACAATATATTAATCTCAGTGCCAAATAATTTAATAATTAATGATAATTTTATTGCTGGCATATAAACTAAATATTGCAGGGCACATAAAAATATGATTTTTTGTGCATAACAACATTGCAAATTAAATTACAAATTAAAAAAGTGGGCGAAATCAAATTAATTTAATTTAAAACAAAAATCAAAAAAGAAATTCATAATTAATTTTTAAAAACAAAAATCAATACTTTTTTTCAAAAAGAAATTTATAATTAATTTCTAAAGACAAAAAATAAATACCTTTTAAAATGAAATTTATAGTTTTTTTTTTTTTTAAAACAAAAATCAATAATTTTTAAAAAGGAATTCATAAGACTGTAAACACAATTTTACAGATATCAAATTAATATGACAAAATTTACAGGCTCCAACCCATTGAACAAAATTTAATAATTAAAATTGATAAATACAATGTCAAATTAAGAAATATCTCCAGATATACATAGACAAAGAAATGATTATATATACATTTTTTTTTTAAATTGCAAAGACTTAATTGGTCAAACCCCAAATTCACAGGTGATAAATTCAAATAACGTAATCTATTGAAATTACAAATGTCCCCATTCGAATCATACATATAGAAAATCACAAAAAATTTCATAATTAAAATTATTAAATTAAAATTCACAAACGTCACTTTTATAATCACAATTTATAATTAAAATTTTATAAATACATGAATAGATTAAAATCTCCAAACAATAGATCTACACCACAAAATCATAACAAAAATTTATAATACATTACACTCATAATCAAAATTTCCAAATCCAATCTAAGACAAAATAATCAATCTAATTTTCAGAAAACAATTAAGACATATTCAACTAATTTTTTTTACTAAACTTCCAAAGGAAAATCACAATCAAACTGAAATTTAATCCCTACCTCAGTTCGCAATCTGGGAAGAACTCTTATCAGAGAAAACTTTGAATCAGAACTCCAATCCACTGCAAATTCTTCACAAAAACCCTAAAAGAACATGGCGAAAGGAAAAGTTCCCTTCTCTGCAAATTTTTCAGACTGATAGAAGTTTCTTTCAATTTCCCTTGTCCACAAAAGGAAACTTGCTTTTCCTATTATTACTTCAATTAAATAACTTCCAATTTAAATTTCTATTTTTTAATTTTCATTATATTTATATATTAATTTTTTATTATTATATTTTAAATAATAACTTAATCTATTAAATATTCAAGCTTATATTATAATTTATTTATTTAAACATTAATATTAATTTGATGATTAATTAATATGGTAAAAATATCCAACACATAAATGTATTATGTATATATTGTTTAATTTCAAAACACACATACATAAGTAATTCAATCATATTAACACAAATTAGGTAAAACCTTATAATAAAAATGTATTAAAAAACTACTAAAACACAATAACAAATAAAACCAAAATACAACACAAATACATACCCATAAACAACATACCAAGGACATTGGATTTTGCCTACGTGGCACTCTAATCGGGTTGACACAAGACCGAAAACATTGCTCTAATATTGAGAAAAGACTAGGGTTAGAGAAATGAGCCTTATGTTATCTCGACAACTTCCATCAGGATAATGTTGGCAAGTTCAGACTTGTGAAACCAGGTGGAGTCGATGCCTTGCACCTACAACTTGCATAACACCAAACATTTGAAAATACTTATACATATATCCAACATTTACAGGCTGGGTGGAGGAGGGTTTGACATTTCATGTCTCTCTGAAGTGAGTGATGGGAGATCATCCCCTCACACCCCATACAGACTCATACACATACATGAAAATGAAGACATGATATTTCTCATACATAAAGTAAACATGTCAAACCATGGTTAGTATATAAGCATAAAATTTAAGGTCTAAGCATCCATAAAGATATAATGTATAACCAACATTTATTAAATCCAAAACATCATAACATTGTATCATGATTAAAGTCATCACAACATAGAGTATTATCCAACCACATAAACAACATATGAGGTCAACCAGAGTCAAACTAGGTTAAAAAGATTTTGGTCAAGGGAGAGGCATTGCAAATAACACAATGATTAAGGAAACTCCTCATGTGGAGAGACATGAGATGATATTGAAAGAAAAATTAAATTTATTCAAATACTTGCAACATTGGAGAATTCCCAAAATGTATAATAGACACCTTAGGCTATTAGGTTAACTACATATCTATTAATACAGTGCAATCTTTTGTACACATGTAAGTTCATGTTATTATCCTTTATATACAATGACATATGAAAGAAAAAGGAAAGATACGACATTTGACACATATAGGTGTTGGCAATATAACAAGGATATTGAGAAGGTTGTTGATGATTATGGACATAACTGATTAAAGATGTTTTACTGTCTTGATATTATTATTTTGTCATTGATGTCAAGAAATTGATTTTCTAATTCAGTATGATGTTGCCATATCTTAAGAAATATGATATGAAGATTATAAAGAAGTCGGTAAAGACACATGAATGAATATGATGAATAAAGGGATAAGTTATTCAATGGGCAACTCTACCAAGTCAGAGAATGATGAGATCTTGATGTTTTAGATTATTTTAACATCATACATATGTTGTAAAATGTAAAGGTTAATACTACACTATATTATCAACCAAAGAACCTAGTCGGTAAACCCTAAGGAACCTAATCGATAAACCCTAAGGTTATTGCAGTCGGTTAATGAAGACAGAATGTCTACCGAGTAAAGTTTAGTATTCACCGAGTTGTAACCGAGCTATAACAAAATGCATTAAATGTTTACATGTGATATTTAATGAAAGAAGCTGATGAGCTAGAGCGAATCAATGATTGGAAAGCCGTGGAAGAAGTCTATTAACAAATCTAAGGTAATGGAAAGTCGGCAAGAAGATCTACAGCTCAGATTGAACCACATTACCCTAACACAAGTTCCAAGATGATTGTGCAAGTTCTAAGGTAGGGTAAAACATTTTTCAAATCGTAAGGTACAATGAACCTGGACAAGATTGAAGATCTAATGGCTATGATTGATCATGGTAAATGTGATCAAGGAGATTAAGCGGTTAGATGATTGTTTATAAATAAGGAACTATTGATAAACAGTGTATGCGGGCAAGTGTATGCATAGGGATGCTACATAGTGATCACTGAGCACAAAAGCTTGAAGACCTGTTGGAATAACACAGTATTGATGCCCAGCAGATAGACAAGAATAGTTCTATGTCTAGATTGTGTTGAAAAAATTAGAATCTGCTTTAGCATTTTAGATGTAAAGTTGCAGATAGATTGTATTACTGTTAGCTTATGAAAGTAACATGAAATCTCTTAATCGAGTGGACTTAACAGTCTTATAAGTAAATCCTCTAACAAGGTGACATTCTAAATGAGTGTTTGAAATCCTTTGACAAGGTCACTTCTAACAAAGTGAAGATCCTAACAAATATGAGGGAAATCCCTTAACCAGGTCACATCTAGCAATGTGTTTTGTAATCTTTAACTTGATTGGCTTTTAACCGAGCATACTCTAGAAGAGTATATTTCTTAGTGGGTTTGAAATCCCATAGTGGGTTTTCCCTATTTGGGTTTCCACGTTAAATCTGGTGTTATGAGGTTTATATTGTTTATATGCTTTTGAGTTTGCATGTTTGATAGTTTTTATTCTATGACTGATATATGTTACTAAGGTTGAATCTGATGTTTTCATTGATGATTAAGTTTGTATGATTCACCCCCCCCCCCATCTTGTTGGTTATCGGATCTGTACTTATATTAAGTATCAAAACTATCAATTGGTATCAGAGCCTTGGACTCCGAAAGGAAAGTTTAAAGGCACTTGAGTTAAAGATCCAAAGATGTATAAGAGGGATGCACCTAAGCTGAATAAGTCAAGTTTCTCTACATGGCAGAAAAGGATGAAGCTACATCTATCAGGAGTTGGAGAATATGTTATATACTATCTGGAGACTGATTTTGTTACATCGAGCACCTATCCATTGACTATGGAAGAGATAAAGGCAAAGCAAGAACACATTCAAGCAATGATTGAAATAACATTTGCATTGACCGATTCTGAGTTTAATGATCTGGAAGGCTGCAATGATGCGAAGGCTATGTGGACTAAGCTCATATCTGTATATGGAGGAGATGAACATGTTCAAAGAGCAAAAGTTGATAGTCTAAGAGGACAACTTGAATCTATGAGGATGAATGAAGGTGAGAACATAACCTAGTACAGTACAAGACTAAAGGAGATTGTAAATCAAATCAAGGGAGCAGGAGGAACTATTGAAGAAAAGGATGTGACAAGTAAGTTGTTAAGAACCCTTCTACCTGCCTATGCAATCCGAGTCTCTACAATCAATGAATACCTAATATGCCAGTTTCCTTGGATGCTACTATTGGTAAGATACATGCATTTGAGTTAAGCAATTTTGATAACAGTGGGTCATCGGTAAATAAAGTTGAATCTACATTTAGTTCTTTTCATCTGAATGAATCTAATGATTACAATGAAAGAAAGTATAAGTACTTTGAAGGAGATCATAGTGGAGCAAGTGAAAGATTTTAGAAGAACATGGAGGAGGTACACAAACCGTATGAAGAAATCAAAAAGCAAGAAGAGTTTGAAGCACTATTGGCCAAAAGGTTACCAAGAGGCAAAGGTAAGTATAAGAGAAAACTACGCTTGAAATGTTTCAATTGTGATAAGATTGGACATATGGCTTCTAACTGTCCTGACAAAGATTTCATTGAAAAGAGAGATTATCGAGATGACAAACAGAAAGATAATCATTACAGAGGTCACCGAGACTTCAGAAGAAGAGATAGAAAGACCTGCTTAATTGCTGATGAGGAATCTGAAGATGATAAATCAGATGAGACTGATACAGAGGAAGTTGTTTATGTGGCTATCAAGGATGGATCAGATGAAGAAAGGTATGAAGAAAAAGCCCTAATATCTCACATAAACACTAATGATTCTTGGATTATAGATAGTGGATGCTCACATCATATGACAGGAGATAAACACAAGTTTGTTATGTTAGAAGATTATGATGGAGGCTATGTTAGATTTGGTAATGATGCACCATGTTTGGTAAGAGGTAAAGGATCCATAACACTTCTTGATAAAGAAAGATGCAATGATGTTTATTGGGTTGAAGGTTTGAAATATAATTTGTTGAGTGTAGCACAACTAAACAACATAGGTTACCGAATAGAATTTCAAAAAGGAATTGTCAAAGTTCATGACAAAAATAGAAAGTTAGCTGCTACCGGGACACAAACAAAAGCTAATACATTTCACCTTGACTCTACTCACAACAAGTGCTTGCATGCAAAGATTGATAACACCTGGTTATGGCATAAAAGGTTTTGTCATGTTAATTTTGATAATCTGATCAAGATAAGTAACAAGCACAGAGTAAGAGGTCTACCGAGTCTTGAAAAACCTGAGAATGCTATGTGTCAAGGATGCCAAATGGGCAAGATGAAAAGATCCAACTTTACAAGTAAGTCCTACACTTCTAAGGGAATTTTAGATCTTGTACACACTGATCTTTGTGGTCCTATGAAAGTTCAAAGTTATTATGGTGATAAGTATTTCATATTATCTGTGGATGATTATTCAAGGATGATGTCAGTAATGTTTTTAAAAGAAAAATCAGAAGCTTTTCAAATATTTAAGTGGTACAAGGCTAGAGTTGAAAATGAAACAAAAAGACAACTGAAATGTCTTAGATCAGATAGAGGAGAGTTCACATCTGATGAGTTCAACCTATTTTGCAATGATCATGGTATTAAAAGACAAGTCTCTGCACCGAGGACTCCACAACAGAATGGAATAGTTGAAAGAAGAAATAGATCTATTGTGGATTGTGCTAGAACACTGATGATTGAGAAGAAGGTTCCACAAACATTTTGGAGAGAAGCAATAAGCACAGCTATTTACACCTTGAACCGAGTTCAATTGAAGAAAGGTACTTTGAAGACACCTTATGAAATCTGGTATGGCAAGAAACCTAATGTAAGTTATTTTAAGATCTTTGGAAGCAAATGCTATGTTCATAAAGATGATAGAAATGGCAAGTTTGATCAGAAAAGTGAAGAAGGAACATTTCTAGGATATTCTTCTAGAAGCAAAGCATTTAAATGTCTAATCAAATCATCTAACAAAATAGTAAAAAGTGCAAATGTGAAAATTGATGAATTTGCAGAAAGAACTGATGACAAGAATTCCAAAGAAGCAAAAGACTATGATGAATTTGTCTATGTGCAACCGAAAAGTCCTACCGAGATAACTTTTGAAGGAAATGAGGAAGATATCCAGTTACCGAGTGATGAAGAGGATCATACAGAGCCTACTGAGCCTGTATTATCCAAATATGTCAGAAGACATCATGCACCAAGTCAAATTATAGGAGATAAGGATGATCCAGTGATGACAAGAAACAAACTGAGACAGAACACATGTTTGATATCTGAATTTGAACCAAGAATAGTAAAAGAGGCATTCAATAGTGAAGATTAGATAAATGCTATGACTGAAGAGATTGATCAAATCAAGAAGAATGACACATGGACACTAGTCCCAAGACCTAAGGACAAAAATGTAATCGATACAAAGTGGATCTTCAGAAATAAGCTAAATGAGAAAGGAGAGGTCATTTGGAACAAAGAAAGATTGGTTTGCAAAGGTTATGCCCAAGAAGAAGGAATTGATTGTGGTGAGACTTTTTCACCTGTTGCGAGACTTGAAGGAGTTAGAACATTGTTGGCATATGCTGCTCTCAAAAACTTCAAGGTATATCAAATGGATGTCAAATCTGCATTTCTGAATGAAATATTAGAAGAAGAAGTTTTCATTGAACAACCTGAAGGATTTGTTGAAGACAATAATAAAGATCAGATATGTAAATTGAACAAAGCTTTATATGGTCTGAAACAAGCACCTAGAGCATGGTATGAAAGATTGCACTCTTATTTGATTAAGATTGGTTTTATAAGAACAAGTGAGAACAACAACATGTACATGAAGAATTATGAAAATGGAATACTAATCTCAGCCATATTTGTTGATAATATTATATTTTGTGGAAATGACTCTTTATGCAAGAACTTTGGTAATGAAATGAGCAAAGAATTTGAGATGTCTTTAATCGGTGAGATAAAGTATTTTATAGGCTTACAGATACTACAAATGAAAAATGAAATTTTTATTACTCAATCCAAATACATAAAGGAAATCTTGAAGAAATTTGGAATGGAGGATTCAAAGCCAGTAAGTACTCCTATGACTACAAACTGCAAACTATCAAAGAATGATGAATCTACATCTATTGATGAGACACTCTACCGATCCATGATTGGAAAACTACAATATGTTGTTCACAACATACCTGATATAGCACATGCAGTAGGTATTGTTGCAAGATTCTCTACAGATCCTAAGGAAATACACATGACAGCAATCAAAAGAATTTTTAGATACTTGAAAGGCACTGAAGATTATGGCTTAGTATATCAAAAAGGAAATGATTTTGATTTGAAAGTCTATACTGATGCTGATTGGGCAGGCAACATTGATGATAGGAAAAACACAAGTGGAGGAGCTTTCTTCTTAGGAGAAAGACTAGTGAGTTGGCTTAGCAAGAAACAAGGATGTGTTTCTTAGTCAACAGCTGAAGCTGAATATGTTGTTGCAGCACTGAATTGTACCAACATTGCATGGATCAAACAATTGTTGGAAGGTATAAATGAGAAAGTTACCGAGCCAGTAACTATATTCTGTGACAATACTAGTGCCATTAATATTTCAAAGAACCCTGTTATGCACTCTAAGACAAAGCACATATCTATCAAATATCATTATCTTAGAGAAGAAGCTCATGAAAAGAAAGTGGTGTTGGAATATGTTAACACAAAGGAACAAATAGCTGATATCTTCACCAAGCCACTACCAAAGGACACTTTTGAATATCTCAGAATACGTTAGGGGTCCTACCCCTATCTCTTACTCACTGACCGAGTTCGGTGAAAGCATCACTTCGATGAATCTATTGAATATCTTTTAGGGAGCTAATGCTGGAGTGATACACTTTAAGAATGCTTTTTTGAAAGTGTAATGGAACAATATTGGGATAATATAGAAAATGATACAGAGAATAGGAATTGTAAAAAAATGCTCTGACCGAGACTCAGTTGATACACATCAGCAGGAAATAACTTCTTACAGAAACAACTTATGTTTTAGTTCTTTTCTTTTTTGGCATTGTTGTCAAAGGGGGAGAAGATCTACCCAAGGGGGAGAAGACTAAAGGAGGAGAAGACTACCAGGAGGAGAAGATTGAGAGAAAACCAGAAGAGAAGTCTGATGTATGGGGGAGAGCATTTTAGCATTTTAGAATCTCAGCAATCCGAATTCTTAACAGTCAAATCAATTGGTTTTGCCATCAATGCCAAAGCGGGAGATTATTGGCAATATAACAAGGATATTGAGAAGGTTGTTGATGATTATGGACATAACTGATTAAAGATGTTTTACTGTCTTGATATTATTATTTTGTCATTGATGTCAAGAAATTGATTTTCTAATTCAGTATGATGTTGCCATATCTTAAGAAATATGATATGAAGATTATAAAGAAGTCGGTAAAGACATAGGAAAGAATATGATGAATAAAGGGATAAGTTATTCAATGGGCAACTCTACCGAGTCAGACAATGATGAGATCTTAATGTTTTAGATTGTTTTAACATCATACATATGTTGTAAAATGTAAAGGTTAATACTACACTATGTTATCAGCCAAAGAACCTAGTCGGTAAACCCTAAGGTTATCGCAGTCAATTAATGAAGACAGAATGTCTACCGAGTAAAGTTTAGTATTCACCAAGTTGTAACCAAGCTATAATAGAATGCATTAAATGTTTACATGTGATATTTAATGAAAGAAGCTGATGAGCTGGAGCGGATCAATGATTGGCAAGCCGTGGAAGAAGTCTATTAACAAATCTAAGGTAATGGAAAGTCGGCAAGAAGATCTACAGCTCAGATTGAACCGCATTACCCTAACACAAGTTCCAAGATGATTGTGCAAGTTCTGAGGTAGGGTAAAACATTTTTCAGATCGTAAGATACAATGAACCTGGACAAGATTGAAGATCTGATGGCTATGATTGATCATGGGAAATGTGATCAAGGAGATTAAGCAGTTAGATGATTGTTTATAAATAAGGAACTGTTGATAAACAATGTATGCGGGCAAGTGTATGCACAGGGATGCTACATAGTGATCACCGAGCACAGAAGCTTGAAGACCTATTGGAATAACAGAGTATTGATGCCCAGCAGATAGACAAGAATAGTTCTATGTCTAGATTGTGTTGAAAAAATAAGAATCCGCTTTAGCATTTTAGATGTAAAGTTGCAGATAGATTGTATTACTGTTAGCTTGTGAAAGTAACAGGAAATCTCTTAACTGAGTGGACTTAACAATCTTATAAGTAAATCCTCTAACAAGGTGACATTTTAAATGAGTGTTTGAAATCCTTTGACAAGGTCACTTCTAACAAAGTGAAGATCCTAACAGATCTGAGGGAAATCCCTTAACCGGGTCACATCTAGCAATGTGTTTTGTAATCTTTAACTTGATTGGCTTTTAACCGAGCATACTCTAGAAGAGTATATTTCTTAGTGGGTCTGAAATCCCACAGTGGTTTTTCCCTATTTGGGTTTCCACGTTAAATCTGGTGTTATGAGGTTTATATTGTTTATATGCTTTTGAGTTTGCATGTTTGACAGTTTTTATTCTATGACTGATATATGTTACCGAGGTTGAATCTGATGTTTTCATTGATGATTAAGTTTGTATGATTCACCCCCCCCCTCTCATCTTGTTGGCTATCGGATCTGTACTTATATTAAGTATCAGAACTATCAATAGGCAATATACTCAATACATAACTATCATTCTTTACGATACAATAATTACCAAGTAATCACATTCATAATAGTACCATTGTCTTACAACTCTTAAGCATAATCTTCTAACCACTTAATGGTTTCAAAAACTATCATTAAAACTATTAACATATAGTTGCACTACTCCTATCATCATTTAGCCATTCCACTAGAATTTTCAATAAATAACACATCCTTTGCAACTCAAATAAGATAAGGAAAATAGCATCATTTATAAATCTCCCACTAATCAAATGCAATGTTCATGTACTTCTTTCTAACTACACAAGATTTTTACAAAGCTTAAGACTCCTATATTTCAACATAAAACAAAACCACAAAAGAATAACTTCATATCCTCTATACACATTCTACATGCAGTGCACAACTTTATCTTAATCAACACGTATTCTCTATCATGATCTACCCAATGACTAAATCATATGAACTACCTATAGTATATATGCAAAAAGGTATTTTACCTACTTACTCACTTTACATGAAATCCTAAATGCAATACAAACATTTTAGGTCTTTAATGCAGAAATTAATCAAATGTTCCTTAATGAAATTCATACTATATTCATTAATAAGAATCAAGTACTTCTATTTAATGTCAAATACATCATTTAATAGCTCCTCTATGAATTCTTATATCTAGATGGAGAGAAGAGGGAGAAAATTTGATAGATAAATAATTCATACATACGCAAGTAAACCAACAAGATCATACAAAGATGATTAAATTTTCCCCTATGCATATCACCTTTATTGTACTATACTTCATTTCACTACCTACTTAGATGTATGCAAATTGGCCTATCATGACATTTCATTAAATTAGAGGTGCAACTAAAGATCCTAATTTACAAGATGAGAGATCTATATAGACAATATTTTCTTACATAGAAAACCCTCTTGCATAAACACTCACTACTTCTAATTGATACCAATACATCATTAACTATCATCTTTCATTGAATATCAAAATACGAGAAGAAGAGGGGAGAGATAATTATCTATTAACTAATATGTGGATATGTATACACATCAACATGTTATGTCTCTTAGTTTCCTTTTGGTCTTTTATTTTGGCTAGGGTCTTCTATTTTTATCTTTTCCGAACTCTTCATATGTTTTTGTTTTATGGATGAATGTTCTTTTTAGTGTTGTTTATGCACTGTTATAGTATTTTTATGGTGTTGTTTATAGTTCATACTATGTAAAGGGTCGGCGCCCTGGTTCTCACTGCTTTCTTAATAAATAAAAACATGTTCTTCACTTATACATCCTTTTTATACAAAGTCAATTGAAAACGTCAAATGCAAGTATGTTATCGCATTGTTCCTAAGAAAGACATTTATTAGGTTAGTCATACATAGACACATGGTGAAATCCTTAAAGAAAATACATATAATTCCCTCCTAATCTACAACATGACCATTTTGTACACCCAAAGCCTCCTTTAACATACAAGTAAACACTAGAATCTACAAGATGCACACAAGGGTCACTAAAATCACAAACATTCACTCGCAACAAGAAGCCATACACAAACAATAAGTACACATGATGTAAATAGTTTTAATTTTATAGAGAGAAGGAGAAAGAGATAAATACATCCAATACACTACATAAATGCACTCAATATCTACCATGCAAGTTCTCGTGATCTGTACTAAGTCAAGTTATAGGTATAACACAAGCACATCATCATATTTTTTCAAGATTAAGGCAAAGCATTATCCAACGTACTAATTAGTCTTGAGAATACAACATCGGATAGTAAGACATGGACAATTTCCTCAAAATGGAAGCAACCCTATATCTAAAACATCTTAAGGGTTTGAGTAAATACTAGAAATTTCAAATCAACCAAAGACGCATACCATCACACAAGTAATACATCGAGAAGGTAAGAGAAAGAAGTAATTACACATGATATACTCAATTATGATCTTAAAAAAGAATGAACAAACAAGGAAGCATGAAGCATCTAAGATTTTCAAGGTCCTATACATCAATCTCAAGCATAATCTAGAAGAACAAGTGCATGATAGAAAGACTATACATAGCATACCAAACCAAAGGCACAACCTTAACCAGAGATCCTAGTGTTTGCAACACTAGCTCTGATGCCAAGTGTAACGCCCCACGAAGAAACCCTAGAGGAATTGACTAACATTTCCCAAAAAAGAGGTGATTTTTTTTTTTAAACATTAAATGAATACTTTGTACATTAAGAGGATAAGATTAAGTTAACTTACACAAGCAAAAGACTACTGCAACTTCTCCCCTAGGGTTTCTCAACGTGATTACTTAATCTAAACATACATTAATTAAAGAATTAATCTAAATCAAAGATAACATTTAATACATACATGTACTTAAGCAACATAGTGATTCATACAATTACGTTGCATCAAATAAGTATTTCTAAAGATATCTTCATTGACAAAACACAATGAGATGAACATGTACATATTTAATTGCAAGATTAATGTTTCCATTAACTGACATAGAAAACCTATCATCTAAAACTCATTCCACTTACAAAAGATTACATCATCAATACATCAAAATTTTATCATAAGTACATCATAATTACATCATGGTTACATTATTGCCATGAAGGCATGTATATACATAGGTTACATCTAATACACATAAGTACAATTGACAGAAACATAAGGTCACCATCTAAAATACTGATTTGACCAAATCCAAGAGAGCAAGATGGAACAAATATGAAGCCAATCCACACAAGACTGGTACAAAATCCTTGATGGAAGAAGGCAACTACCACCCCAGTGCTAGGAGATAGACATAAGGCCCTCAAGCATACAAACAAGGAAATACAATACATGATTTGAACATAATTCCACTGGGTTATGTCACAAACAAAGAACACAAAGATAAGACTCCAAATGGGATTACTTCAAAGGCTACAACCATAGAGGCAAGATTCTAGTGCTCACAACGGGAGAGTGTCATCACATAGCTTGATATGGGTTATCTTGGCAGGTCTCCATAGGCCCTGACCCCCATCCTGGGTTATCCTGGCAGCCTCTTTCGACCCCCGACCCCCATACAAGTCTCATGTGGAACCAACATACCTTTCATGAGAACAAGGTAGTTGATCTTGCCATTTCAAGCCTTTCACACATCATCTTGAGCCTAAACGAGCACTCAAGCCATGAGCAGGGCATCCATTATCTTGTTTAATGTGTTTAAAACCCAACTCCCCCAATTCATTAATTAAGTTATCACTTATTAAGGAAACTTCCAATGGGTTATCCTACTAGCCACTTTGGGCCTCAGACCCCACTTGGAAGCCACTCCCCCTCATGACACAAACATACTCAAAATCATCCATCACCAAATAAATCATCATAAAATAATATCATGAGTCTCATAAAAAGATTGGATGCACCATAGACCAAATAATGAGATCCAACAAAATCTGGAAGTACATCACTTCTCAACCACATTAGAATCATATACAAAAGCTTCCATCAAAGAGCTCAACATAACTCAATCCCTAAAGAAAAGTAATCATATAATACCGAGAAACTGATAAGCCATCACAAACTTCCATAGCTAAAGCCCAACAAAAATCTAAACATAATAGCACTAACAAAATAAATTAAACTCAAAGACCAACCTCTGGAGCCCCAAAAGACATTCAACCAAAACAACACAAAAAGACGCAAAACACTGACACAAGTTGGTTTAGGTTACTATAACATTCAAGGACAAGGGTTTGGTTTATTAAAACATTGAAATAATACCAATGTTAATAAAATCACATCATAGGCATTTGGATAACATTCAAATAACAACCATGTCAAAACCATTTTAAGTATTAGTAATAATTAATATCCAACTATACATGTGGTTTTCAATTATGAGACCATAAATATATGATAGTGAAATAAAACTAATTTAAAGTCCATTTCGTAGGTGTATATTCAAAACAATAAAAATATTAATAATTTTCTTTTAATTAAGAAAGTTTAATTATTAACCATCCAAATAAATCATAAATATAAATTAAAATACCATTTAAAATATTTTACAAAAATAAAATACATAAATTAAAAATACCATTTATTTAATACACTGCCAAATTAATTTAATAATAAATTATTACTGACAAATAGTTTTAAATTGTTGGGCACAATTTATTAATCATAGTGCAAAATAATTAAAAATAGGTGAAATTAAATTATAATGTTTGGCATAAAAAATTAAATTCACTGTGCATTTCAGAAAAAAAAAAAAACACAAAATTTAATTTAAAACAAAAATCAAAAAAGGAATTCATAATTAATTTTTAAAAACAAAAAACAATACTTAAAAAAAAAAAAAAATTCATAATTAATTTTCTAAAGACAAAAAATCAATACCTTTTAAAATGAAATTCATAATTAATTTTTTTTAAACAAAAATCAATAATTTTTAAAAAGAAATTCATAATTCCCAACCCATTAAACAAAAATTAATAATTAAAATTGATAAATACAATGTCAAATTAAGAAATATCTTCAAATGACAGATATAATTTTTTAATAATTTTTAACAATAGGAAAATACATAAAGACAAAGAAATGATTATATATACATTTTTTTTAAATATTGCAAAGACGTAATCGGTCATACCCCCAAATTCACAGGGTGATAAATCCAAATAACATAATCTATTGAAATTTTAAATATCCCCAATCGAATCAAACATATCAAAAATCACAGAAAAGTCAGAATAGAACTTGTCATGTTGTTTTATGTGCTACAGTGTTTTATAGACACGATCTCTATTCACTGTAAAGTTGTAATTAGTCCCACGTTGATCTTTTCTTCGAACAATAATTATTGGCAATTCTTTAATTGAATGTGGAAGAATTTTAGATATTCCATCAACATTTTGCGGTAAACTTATCGCGTCACCTATAAAATTGGACTTACACGTGCAATTAACATTTCTTCCACTTGAGTTAGATTAGCGAGTTCTTCAGGTTGTGGTCCTGGATCCATAGTATTTGATGAAGAGAATATGTTATTTCCTCTTTCTTTCCGACACCTATTACAAATAGGACCTTGTGATGTGCATAATACTTTTATTCCTAGGTAATATTCTTGACATACATAGCACATCGTTGGGCATACAATGTTATCTAATTGACGTCGAAACATCAATTGAAGATTTTTATAATCATTTTCAAGCATTCCATTAGAATTATGTAAATTGTGTACATTATTTACCCTTATTTCATTTTCTTCAAGTTGACTTGCATCTTCACTATTTTGAGGTACATGCTCAGTGGATGTTGGATCTTGATTTTGAACATGCTCTTCATTATTTGCATTAGACACAAATTGTTGCCTTCTGATTGATTGGGAATGAAGTTGTTGGGTATTTTGTGTTTCATAATGTGAAGATTCTTCTGATTGTCATTGATGATTACTTCTACTTACATTCCCTTCTCCCCAATTTTCATTTTCTAATTCTCGTACTATATTTTGTGCTCTTCTTGTAGCTTATCTTTCTCTGCCTGTCTCATTATGGTTAATATGTTTCTCTTCCCTTTCAACATCAGTAGTTTGTTCTCATTCTCTTTTTTGATATTCTCTTTGATATGCGCTCCTATATTCCCTTTGATATTGTCTTCTTTCTTCTTCAGATTGAAAATTTAAGCTTCAATGTGGCATAGCTGCAAAATGAACCTTCTTTAAATAATTTTAGTAATGTATAATGTATTTGTATAAGTTCGAAATTTATTATGTTGACAAGTTATTGAATATGACATGCATACATTGTTATCATTACTATCTAAATTTAATATACTTTCATATACAATATTTTTACAATTTAAATGCTAGTACCAGAAAAAAAACATCAAAATTGTTTCAAAACATGACATATAGAATTCAAACTTAAATAAATATATTTTAATATTAAAAAAATTACAATACCTCCAAGTATTACATTGATAATGTATTTTGTTTTCAGTATGACTAAACCTATTTTGTTTAATACACTTTATAGCCGATGCCAAGGCCATCATATATGATAACTAAATCTTGCTTTAGCATCTACAACTGATTCCTTTAGTTTACACTTGATATGTTCTATACAGTTAGCCAATGTGTCTGTGTTTGATAGTAAAAGTTTCAATACTTGTTTTCTTCCACTGTTATGAGTGGTAAGTTGGTCAACTTTGTTTTAATGGCACATTTTCTTGTCCCATATTGTATCATCCATCATAAATTAGTTCTTGGCGAATCTTTTTTCGTGGAGTTGTTCGAATATTCCACATCTTTATATGTAAACAACGCTATCACAATTTTAACAACAAATATCTTGCCTTACTTAAATTACTACTAATTTAAGTGTTGTTTTGAACATGTAAATAAAATCCATCCTTTACTCCAAACGTAAATGAACATTGTAACCAAATTAAATAGTAACTATAATTTCATTTTATTTTTTTACTTTGACTTAGACATGCAATTAAGTTTACAAACCATTCAGGTTGAGTTACATTCATTTCATTTAAGTAATTAAATTAAAATTAATTTCATTTAATTAAAATTATGAAAATTTATTATTTAATTAATTAAATTTTATTATAAATAACTGATTAAAGTAATTTTTTGAGTATAGTTTTTAAATTATTATATAAATATATTGTAAACTTTTTGAGACACAAGGCCTGCGAGCACATTGCACTTTATTATTTACAACCCACACAATGGCCCAGAGGCTTCACCAATAAAGTGTTTTAACCAAGACACTACATGTTCGAAGACATTATTTTATCTTAATTTATTAAACTGTAGCCTTTTATTATTATTTTTCTCAATGACTAAATGAAACTTGAAATTATATCAATAATTTGTCAAAAACATTTAAAATATTTAAATTTATAGATATAAAATAATAAGTAAAAAAGTATTGAATATATAAACAAAGAGTGAAATTAGTTATTATATTTTTTACCCCCTACAATTATGACTATTTTATACTATTGATAGTCATTGTTTGTATGACACCATTTTTGTTCTAATTGGGATCCTATATCATGAAAACTATTACCAACAAACAAAAAAATACATCCCACATCATATAGAAATTTAAATTTCCTGAAAATTGTTGTGTTTCTAAGTAAAGTAAGTAAAGTGAAACCGTTATTACATTGTGTTGTTAGTTCATTTATTACATTTATTTAATTAGATGTTTTACTGTAATCTTTTGCATTTCGTAGGTTATTTTTCAAGAGTGTTCTTTCAATGAAACCGTTTGTAGCTCAAAATGGTAAGTTTTTGCAATACAAGAGTTACTTTATGATAAATGTTCATTTCCTTAAAATAATTTATTCAATGTATCAGATTTTCTTTTCACAATCCATTATAATAATAATGTATGTGGTTCAAATCAGAGCTAAAGTGGCTTGGTTATTGGTTTGCTACAGCACATTGTAGCCTAAAAGAACATGCCAAAAGGAAAAGTTCCCTTCTCTACAAATTTTCAAGATAAAAGTTTCTTCCAATTTCCGAACTCCATAAAAGGAAATTTGCTTTTCCTATTATTACTTCAATTAAATAACAACTTAATCTATTAAATATTCAATCGTATATTATAATTTATTTCTTTAAACATTAATATTAATTTGATGATTAATTAATATGGTAAAAATATCCAACACATAAATTAAATATATATAGTTTAATTTTAAAACACATATACATAAGTAATTAAATTAAATTAATACAAATTAAGTAAAACCTTATAAGAAAAACTTATGATTAAAAACTACTACAACAATAACAAATAAAATCAAAATACAACAGAAAGACATACCCATACACAACATTCCAAGGACATCGGATTTTTCCTATGTGGCACTCTGATTAGGTTGACACAAGACCGAAAACATTGCTCTTATGTCGAGCAAAGGCCAGTGTTAGAGAAACAAACCTTATGTTATCTCCACAACTTCCATCGGGATAATGTAGGCATGCTTAGACCTATGAAACCAGGTGGTGTCGATGCCTTGTACCTACAACCTGCATAACACTAAACGTTTGCAAATACATATACATATATCCAACATTTACAGTGACATTGGTGGAGGAGAGTCGTGACATTTTGTGTCTCTCCAAAGTGAGAGACAAAAGATCATCCCCTCACACCCCATACAGACTCATACACATACATGAAAATGAAAACATGATATATCTCATATATAAAGTAAATATGTCAGTCCATGGTCAGTATATAAGCATAAAATCTAACGTCTAAGCATCCATAAAGATATAATGCATAACCAACATTTATTAAATCCAAAACATCATAACATAGTATCATGATTAAATTCATCACAGCATAGAGTATCATCCAACCACATAAACAATAAATGAGGTCAAACTAGGTTAAATAGAGTCTGGTCAAGGGAGGGGCATTACATATAACACAATGATTAAGGACACTCCTATTGTGGAGGGACATGAGATGATATTGAAAGAAAAATAAATTCGTTCAAAGACTTGCAACATTAGAGAATTCCCCAAAATTTAAGAAAAAGATAACCAAGTTAAGGCCCTAGATGATTAGAAAAGGGATTTTGAAGAAGCAGTGCAGTAAGCAGTGAATCAACTTGTGTGGGTAAATCAACCCAAAAAGAACATTTATTATTTATTCATTGACAAAATTTTGGAGGCTGATTCATTTTATCAAAATTTTGTTGCTGAAGTTAGAAATGCAATGGACAACAAAACCAAGGAGGCGCTAAATAAATTGCAAGAACTAAAAGCCTTCAATTATCCCACCATTGCACAAATTGAAGGCTAGCACAAGGAGTATTGCACGCTTGAAGAGGAGTGGCTAGAGGAGGAGTAACTCTCAGTGTTAGATTTTGTTTGCCTTATTCCTTTTCATATGTTCCTTTTTGTAGGTATGCACTTTTTTGCCTCACAATCAACACGTACTTCCTAAAGACAATGCCAACTTGAACCTCAAATTTTGAATTTTGGAAAGGGACAAATGCTAGAAAGTGAAGACACTTCAACACCGCCACGCACTAGCCTACAACTCCAATCCCAAGAAGCAATTATCCCAGGCGTGTCTTCCTCTCCCTAAAGGATGATTTTGTAGTGTACATGTAAAGATGCCTTAGGTTATATTCCAATAAAATGAAAATAAAAAATTGGCATCTGCACTATCAGCCTAAAGCTTGCTTTACTCCCTTATGTTATAAAAGGGAAATCAGGGCCAATAAAAAAGAATTTTGGAATTTTGATAAGTAGATTGTATTAGGTGTGAGTCCATAAGTAATAGAAGAGAATTTTTGTAGATATAATGTGAACTGTAATTAAAATGTGTATAATTTTTCAAAGTTAATAAAAAGGAAGCAGTTCAGATTGTCTCTATTTTTGTGTATGCATTGTATGAGTCTTTATGTTAATGATATATAGACTTGTCTTCTCTAATGGAGAATGTATAATTTGATAATGGGTCTCTTTCAACAAAGGAGTTAAATTCTTTTTCATAAATAGTACAATGTGTATACACTTGAATGTGATTTTAAGAATGGTTTTTGTTTCCTTTCAACAACATGGCATGTAAGGCATGAAATGTTGGGTTGAGAATCATTATATGGATATGAACTGTCATTTGTTCTAGTTTGTCTACAATTTGACTATTTTCCCAATTAGATAAGAATTGGTCATACTTTCAGTCATTCTAGGATCATTCAAAAATCAAAATATCATTTCCTTTTTTGATGTAGGAGTAGTTTTAGTACAAGAATCAGACCCAATGGCTAAGTGTTAAGAAACCAAGATTGCAGCCAAATTTGAAGTTTATAAACTTTTATTTGTATATTTTCATTGGGAATATCTGTTATAGTTTGCAATGTCCAAGCGTCAAGTGAAGAAGGCTATCTAGACATTGTTTAGGGAGACCCACCTTGGTTTTACAGAGCCAAAAGTGTAGTAGATTTCAATATTGTGATTAAATCTAATTCATTGGCCAAATCCAACCCTGAGCCTAAAAATAAGAAAGTGGCTAATCTTTTAGGGTTTGGAGAATCTATTTATTTGGATATCAACAATCTCCATGCAATAATTTTAGAGGAACAAATAATTTTCTTGGGTGGGAACTTCACATTTGTTAGAATGCATGGTTTTTCCAAAGAACCTTTTCAACTCCCAACTTGCTTGATTGATAGGACCCTCACATTAGAAATGTTTAGACAAATTTCAATCATTGATAAAAATGCATGGAGCTAGAAGGAAAAAAACTAGTGTTTACAAGTACCCACTCACACAGGGTCCAGACACATTGCAAAAGAGGTTCGTTGAAGTTTTATTGGCCGCCTTAGCCCATTTGGGCCTTGCTGTCATTTGTGATAAATGAAACTATGATCCTGGTGACTTTGTGTCTGCCTTGTGTTAGAAACCAAGAACATTGAGAGGGGGGGTGAATCAGTGTTCTATCAAAATGATCAATTTTAACCTTATTAAAACATGCATTCACCAACCGATATACTAGTACATATAGAATTGAAAGCAGTAAAGAAACCAATAATCTAGTCATACAAATGAATACCATACAATAGAGAATTATACGTTGAAAACCTCAAAGAGGAAAAACCATGGTTGGATTTGTGACCCACAATATCAATCCACTAGCCATATGAAAAGATATTACAAAATATAGGGGTCTGCACTTGCAGGAAGGCTTATAGCCTAGAGCGCACTGATCAATCACAAAAGGAGTCTCATTGACTACATATAAATCTAGACTACAATCCGAAGAAATGATTTAACTACAAAGATAGCATCTCCTATGCCTAAATACAGTTTTGGTTAAGCTCTGTCTGTTTTGGTTTGAAACCCTAAACCCTTACCGGAATAACCTCTTACATAAATATCCTCACATACATGATCTATCTCATATATTTCGCATCTCCACTACATTCCATAACCTTACATATCCATTACATACAAAATGATCTAATAAACTGACCTATATACCCCTTTACAATCCATCATGCCTTATGTCGCCTTACAAAGATAATTACAATATGAATATGCATGTCGGCTCAATAACATAAACACATATATATCAAAATTAATTGTTGAGGTTGGATCTTCCAAATGATGTCGGCCTCCAATACTGATAACCTGAATGTGAACCATGTCGGTCTGCAATACCGGTAACCAAAGAATTTATTCCAACTATTAAAGATACCTATCGGTATCGGCGAAGTGTCTATCGGTACACTAGTAAACCAAAATATGAAGCCGACACATGTTTCCATCAATGACAACATATTAAAACCAATCAATTGAGTGTCAATTGCCAACAATCTCCCCTTTTGGCATTGATGGCAACACTCATGTGAAAAATGATTATGGTTTCCATCTGTCGGTTTGATCCTAAGCCTGCTCCCCCTAAGCTGAATATCCATATGAACAAAATAATCCATACCTCCAAATCTCCTGAATGTTTTTCACCTATACCTCCCCCTTTGATATCAATGCTGAAAATACCAAAAAATACCAAAAATCGGGACGAAGAATGAAATACTGTACAATGAATATCCCAAAATACCTTACCGGAGCTGAATATGTTTGAAAATTTCCAAATAGGCCTTCTCCAAAAGCTCTAGATAAGTACCCCAACCTGGTTTTAAAGTGTCAGAAATAGATACAAGTCCATTTAGCATATGGGCATATGACTCTTTCTCATTTACCATTGTCAGTATGGGCTTACCAACCATATCTATACACACCTTCTTATGTACACTTAATGAATCCAACTAGGGACTCACCAATCCTCTAAGACCTCTGGCTCTCCTTATGATTTTATCTTTTTCCCTCTCAAGAGCTAAAACTTGGGCTTCCAAAACCAAAATCTGACCATCAATAGATGTAGTCAATGAATGTGAACCATCAAAAGAATTGACTATACCTACAATCTTCTCCTGAATATCCTTGATCCCTTTATTTGTCTCTATTGTAAGTAAACCTGTGTTACAACATACTCTATAAATATTAGTACACTACCTCAAAGAATTATCAATCAACTTCAACTTATCATTAATCTCCTTCCTCTCTGATTCAATCATCTAATCAAATGTTGCTCTCTTTGCCTGTGTAAACCTCTCCAATGCTCTGTGATTATTTTAAGTTTGTCGGTTGGGCTTGCTTCTTTGTCAAATTTGCACTTCGAGACAAGTCTATGCAAAACTGCGATATACTGATCAATAACTCCTTTATCCATAGATCCTTCCTTTATCATTTTCTATGCATCCATCATCATGAGCTCAGTAGAACTCATCTCCATTATTCTTTTCTTTTCAACCTATGAGGTGTCAATTGACAACAACGATGGGCTCACTATCAATTCCCTGTCGGATTCCTCTTTCTTCTCCTCTGATGGTTTAACTTTTATAGTTTCCTCGCTTGCATCGATGGCTTCGCCACTTGGTGCAGTATTAGTAACTACCGGTTCCTCCTTACGAACTATGTCCTCATCCTATGCATTCTAATCTAGAGGACTATTATCCTCAACATTAGTAACATGTACACTTGTAACCTTTACACTCTTTGATTCTGTCAGTATCTCAATATTTGCCTGTACATTAGTTTCTACCGGGGGCTCAATATCCAATATCTTAATATTTTTCAAAATTGAGGGTGTGGTGCCCATTATACCTTTACCTTTCCCTTCAATCAGGATATCTGTAGTATCTATTTTAGTCTTCAGTGAAGTATAAAAACTAGGGTTGGCTGCAAAGAATTGAACCCATGCCTTGTGGGTCTCCTTGACTATCTCATTAAACCTACCTAACATAAGACTTACTATTATATGTTTGCTATGAAAAATCTTCATGTCTGCAATCTCAAGAGTCCTATCCATCTCCTCTGGAGTAATAGAAGCACAAATAGTTAACAACTCCTGAATCTTTATGTGCTTGTCCTCCTCCATTGCTGATAATCTTCTAGCATCTAATTTGTCATATAATTGTGCTGGTATTTGATTTTCAATTTATAATAAGACTTTCTTATAAATATCCAAATACAGTAAAACTTCATCATCATCCAAATGCTCATAATAAAATTGCATATTCTTCAACATACCATCCTTAGTTATTTAATCAACCAATTCTGCACAAGTCTTGGGTGGAATAATAGTTACATTACTAGATACAAGTGCAAGGTCGATGTCATCCTTCTTCTTTCTTCTTCCAGTACCAGATGGGGCAAAAGATGTTTCTTTAGGAGCTCTCTTCTGTGTCGGTACCCTGATTGTAACTTTCCTAATTGGTTGCTTCTTAGCTTCCACTTTAGTCTCTTTGGTTTTCTTCCTTAATACCCTCTTGAATGCCAAGGGTGTGTCATCATCAGATCCAAATTTTGATGGAATAGATTCAATAAATATTTGTGGTTCTTTTCTCTTCCTCCCTTTTTCTAGAACAACATCAATTAATGCCTTGATGTCCTATGAAACCTGTTCCACAAATTTGCTTGTCTTGCCCTACTGCTTCTCCCTCTTCTTCTAGTTAAACTCAGTTTCAACCTCTTGCTTTTTCTGCTTAGCAGTACCAAATGATTTTTATGCCTCATCAATAGGTGCATCAATTAGCAACTGTGCATAAGCATCTATAATCTAAGCATCAACTTCATAACCCATCTCTTCAATCCAAATCTTTCGGGGCTTGACAACTTCCATCAAAGTTTCATCTTTCTTAACCATGAAGCATATCTCAATTGAGTATTTCTCAACAATTTTCTTTGAAACCCTTTCCCTAGATTTCATAGCCTTCTGGAATGATTTAAAGTAACCCATACTTTGTCATCTCGTTGACTACCCAATGTTGCAATACATTGTTTCAGTTGTCTTCCTACCAAGATATCAAATGCCCATTCTCTTCCCAAAATCGAGAGTTTCATTGGTGAAAAACATCATTAAACAGACAATTATATTTCCATATCGGAATGTTCCCTTCTTCTCTCCTTTGATCTTCCTAGATTAATCAACAATTCATCCAACATCCAACCATAGAGATCTAACTTCTCATTTTGCCTCATCATCTTATGAGCTGCATAAATGCAGGAGCTAGAAACAGGATTTGGATGGTTTGATTTTGTTACCTTGTAACTGATAATCATGCTTCCAAATCTGATATCTTTGTCGGTGATAGTGCTAATCCTCATTGATCGCTTGTCTGGTGTTGCACTAATGATCTTGTTGACCTAATCATTAGAAACATTCTTCTCTAGACATTGTCCAACCTGCAGTAAACTGATGATTGCCTTAATGGCCTCCTTTGAGATCTTATATGGTATGTCCAACTAGATGAATTCTCCATGCACTTTGCTCAAAACATATCTAAAAATATCATCTTCAAATTCTGGAATATCCAGAATGTCGATAAACCCTAGATCCTCAATGTGTTTGTACTTGGGCTTAATCTTTCCAAAATCTCCCATTAACTCGTTCATATACGTTCTCTTAATATCACTAGTTCCCAAATCCTCAATATGACAGTGAATGTAAGCTCTGACATCTTCAACATATACAACTCCTTCTGGGACATGGGAAAAAGCGCCAACTGAATCGTCCAAGGTAGCAATATGTGAATATTGCTTAAAAATTGGCCTAGGATGGTCCTTGACCTCAACAACAGTAGGATTTGCAATAAAAGTAGGTACAGATGATGATCTCACTTCCATGATGAAAGATAAATACCTGAAAGATAGTTGTCAGCGAAAAACCCTAAAGAACTCTTCCGATCACTGGTGAAATCGCTCAAGATGATATCGATCACACTGAATCTCTTTAGACTTCCTCTGAATCACTCTGAATGCAAAGTGATCAGAAATGAAGTGAATTCAGCCTCTTAACCTCTAAGAAACCCTAATTTGTCATTGTTATGAATGACTTTCGGTGAAAGATACTGGATCTCAATCAAACATCTTCATGCCAGATAAGCATCTCCAATGTCTGGAACATCTTCCAGAACCTCTTCCCGGGGCATGTGCAGTATCATCATGAATTTTTCCTACCCCTAAGGCATCTGCCTTAGTTACCGGATGAGCTTCTTGTCGGTGTAGGAGCAACCTCCTTTTCCAGTTGAGTAACCAGTACATTTCCATCTGTCGATTGATCTTCTGCCTTCCTAACCCATTTCTTCATATGATCTTGTCGGATTTCATTTACCTTCTCTTTCCCTTTCTCATTTGATCCATCATTACCAACCGGTGGATTTCTACTTCTACAGAACTTAGCAATATGTCCAACCTCATTGCATGCATAGCATGTAACATTGTTCTTTTGGATCTCTTTGGTAAAACTGGTATAATTGCTTGACCTGCACTAATTAGCCATATTATCAAATTTTCCACATGCATAACATTTAACATTCATTCTACAAACTTCTATCTTATGACTATACTTATTGCATTTAGAACATTGACTGGGAGCAGAATTAGGGTTCTGATTTTCTCTATATCTACATTGCCTAGTCATGTGACCAAATTTATTACAAAGCATATACCATTAAATTTGTAAGCATTAAACTTCCTTACCAGTGCCTTCGGGTTTTCATCTTCATTTGCAGTACCAGAACACTAACCTTGTTCAAATTAACGTCCACTGGAATCTCCATTTTGTCTCCAACTCATCAATAACTCATCAAGTTGTGCTGAACTAACCTTGAATTTTTCTTTATACTCACTTGCAATAGCTAGATCATCTCTCAGAATTATCATTTGTCTCTCAAGTTCTTGTTCGTTACTTTGGGATTGTACTAAATCAGTTCTCAACATATCATTTTCATGAGCCAACCTACCACATTCTTCAAATTTGTTTTTCAAAGATACAACAAGATTTTCTTCCTTTTTCTTTCGGTCTTCAATCTCTTTAGACATCCTCGTAGTTAAAGCTTGCATTTCATTCCTCATAACCATGTTCTCCTAACTCATCTTTTGACATCTCTCATTAAGTACATCTTTCTCTTCATTATCCTTATTCTGCAAAAGTTCCTTCCTCCTAGCTTGAACAGATGATAGTCTCTCATGTAGAACAAGAATGAATTCCTGAGAAGAATTCAATTCATCTTGTAACTTCAAGTTCTTCAACCTTTTAGCATCATAATCTTCAAGTGCTACCTCAAGTTGCTTCTCCAAACTCATATCCATGGATTCCATATTTAGGATCTTCCTCAAGCTGTTAAACTTCCTCTAAGGTACAAATCTCTAATACCAATTGTTGGAATCTAAGAACACTAAGAGGGGGGGTTGAATAAGTGTTCTACCAGAATGATCAATTTTAACCTTATTAAAACATGCATTCACCAACCGGTATACCGATACATATAGAATTGAAAGAAGTAAAGAAACCAATAAGCCAATCACACAAATGAATACCATAACACAGAGAATTATACATGGAAAACCTCAAAGAGGAAAAACCAGGGTGGGACTTGTGACCCACAATATCAATCCACTGGCCATATGAAAAGATATTACAAAATATAGGGGCCTGCACTTGCAGGAAGCCTTACAGCCTAGAGCACACTACTCAATCATAAAAGGAGTCTCACTGACTACATATAAATCTAGGCTAAAATATGGAGAAATGATTGAACTAAAAAGATAGAATCTCATATGCCTAAATACACCTTGAATATTTCCATGACTCATTCTTTTCGACCCTCTTGGGAATCTCGTCAAAATCCAATAGAAGAAGATCCAAGTATATATGTGGACTTAGGTTTTTATCCCCTTTGCTAAAAGACCACCATGCCTATCCTTTTATGTGCTTGTACCATGCACTGACCCATCTTGTAAAATTCATGGATCCCTAAGAAGAAAGCTACTTGGGTGGGGTTGGAGTGAAGAAAAAGTTGTTATTTTTTGGACATATTGGTAGGAGGTGTGTGATTGAAATTATAATTTCTAAGGTCATCCCTTGAATGACAAATTTGATGATATATGAAATGGAAATAATGCAGATACCTTGGATGAAAAGGAAGAGTCCTAGAAACAAAAAAGAAAAGGTAAGAAACCAAAGATAAGGCCTTCAACAAGACCATTAACGCCTCAAGTAGCAGCAGCCTACACATAAGTCTGATAGTTGCAAACTCAAAATTTGAGGAGGAGGCCTTAATCTATACAACAACCTCAAGGGTCATTAGATGTTAGTAGCATGTTGCCAGGGAAGAGACAAAAGACAAGTAGTGTTCAGAAAGAACCTACAAGGTAAATACCTATTGCTCTCCAAGCCTTGATGGCTCCAGCCCATTGTCGAGGAAGAGACAAAAGACAAGTAATGTTTAGAAAGAAGCTATGGGGTAAATGCCTACTTCTCTCCAAGCCCTGATGGTTCCTGCAACACATGTATGTTTCTCTCCCCCTTTACTCTCTTCTTAGTCTTTGGTTCATTCAATTGCACCTTTTCCCCCTTTCTTTTCACCTAGCATCAATGTCTTTTTTTCCACTTCTATGACCACAATCAAGCATGTTCAATTCTCCTTGCCTACCCTTATGACTGGCCTATCCTCCCTGCCTCCTCAAGTGTCTCTACCACTTGTCCCTTCATCCATTGTGCATTCTATTGTAGTATTAATAATGTTTGTTGAAGTGTCATCATCCCTTACATTGCAATTCACAACACCTCTCTTTATCCCACCAATCTCCTCATTTAATTGGAGCACCCCACTCACACTTGTATCTGCAAGAACTTTGTAGAGTATCCCTCATTTCTCCCCTTCAGTGCTTAGTTTTCCCAAGCAGACACAATCTAAGTCTTCCATGATTTTGATTCCCTTAGGTCTTCCTATTGGGGCTCCTTTCATTGGTCAGCATATCCAGTCTTCATCCAAGTTTTGGAATGACATTAATGCTACAAATCTTGCATAGGCAAAAAGAGCACAAAAAATAAAAGAAAAAGATATTGCTAGGCCTGTTGAACCAATCATGGAGACTATTTTTGATGAAACACACTAGTCAATAACGTTCACATCAAATATCCCTAACACCATAAATCTTAAAGAATAGATGTGGCCAGAAGATTATAGAACCCTTGTTGTAGGGATGAATTTGAGCTAGGCTCAACCCCAAGATAAAGTGGAGCTTATGGAGGAAACCCAAAAGATGGTAACTACTAATTTCCTAAAGTTGAGTTGATGAGTAGAGAAAAGATAAAAATAATTGAAGAACGTAAAAGATACAATTGATCATCTGAAGGCAAAAGAGAAAGAAAAGTATATGGATATTGCCCGCTTGGCGAAGGAGCTACATGACAAGACCCTCACTATCTCAAAGAAAAGATAAGAAGAAAGAGCTATACTCCAAAAGGAGTTGAACAAATCTATAGCTCAATCTCAAAAAGATCAACAGGAGAAGGAGGAGTTAGCTTAAAAACTCCAAGTGAAGGATCAAGAGCTAATGCACATAGAGTCGAGTCTCTCGGAAGCAACCAAAGCTCAATTAGAACTACAAAATATAACGACAAAAAAGAATATCATACAATAAGAGCTAAAGAAAATACAAGTCCAACTAGTTGAATAGAAACAAGCAAAAGAATTGGCAAGCAGGCAATTACATGCGAAGCTTGGTGAACTCTCTCAACTTCATCAAGAACTTGTTGCAGTAGGAGTTTCAAAACAAATAGATGCAATTTGACAAAGACTGTTGGGAAAAATGGTGTCTCAACCTTGCATTTATGTGAGGTTACTATTTATAGTAAGTTTTCATTTGAGCACGAAATAGTGCGAAACTCTCCCTGAAGCTTCTGGTTGGCTAGATAAGCATTCCGGTAAAGTTTCGTCGCAAGGTCACAGCTAGTTTTGAAGATATTAAAGTTTTCATCTTGGAGGGGTGCAATAAAATGTTTAAACTTAATTTTGGGGACTTTAGAGGCTCCGAAACAACCTGAAAAGTTGTCGTAATTGGTGAAGCAGGTTACGAGGTGATAGAGCACTTCGCGAGCTTTCCGGCGCTTCAAACGGTTCGTCAATCGGACACCCGGTTCTCAAGTTATGGCCTCCGGAAGTTTGTACTCCTGAAATAGGAAAAATAATTTGTATCGGATACATAAATGAGCTGTAAAAGGGAGCGACACGTGTTGATATGTGCTTTAACATGTCATAGGGCATCTAGAAGGGAGATAAGGTCGGCTACACCTTATTGGGTGGTTTTAGCCCATGGTTTTGTAATACCGTTTGATGGTTTCATGTATTGTATCTCCTATTTATGAGGTGTGTGAGATAGAGGTTGTGTGTAAGAGTCCTATGGCTATTGAGTTGCCTCTGAATCTCTGATTAGTGGTACTCCTGCGAAGAGCTTGCTCTGCAAGTATTTTGTAATCTATTTTTGATTGCTGAATAAAATATTGAGCTGCTTTTGGAGGGTGGGGTTTTTCTCCCGAAAGGGTTTTCCCCACGTAAATCATTGTGTTGTGGTATGAATGCTATTATATCTATTTCTATTTTCTGTAACTGTTGTAATGATCTAAAAAAAAATTGCATTACCCTCCTCTCAAGGTTAGTGTAGGAAGTTGTTTCCGCTACTTAACTTCCTTACAAGTGGTATCAGAGCCTGATCACCTTTCGTTTCAATTGTGGGCAGTTGGGTTTTTTGAACTAATCCAGATTTGAGTGGGAGCTTGTGCAGAAGACACTTTTTGATCTTGTTGCAGGAATATTCAGATGGCGAGTTCGTCAGGGAGAATAGAGGTGGAGAAATTTAATGGAAGTAATTTTGAGATGTGGAAGCTGAAGATGGAAGATCTGCTAATAGATCGAGATCTTTGGGATGTTGTTGATGCGAATGTCCAAAGACCCTCAGATCCTACTGCAGCAGCTCAGTATGATGTTATGGACCGAAAAGCCAAGGGTCTAATCAGACTGTGCCTGGCAGACTCTGTTCTAATCAATGTCCATGAAGAGAACTCTGCAAAGAAGCTATGGACTAAGCTTGGTGAGATGTATCAAGTGAAATCTTTATTAAATCAAATTTTCTTAAGAAAGAAATTGTATTCCTTGAAGATGGAAGAGGGTGGACGAATTGCAGACCACCTAGAAGCATTCAATATGATTGTGGCTCAATTAGTATCCGTCGGTGTTAAGATGGACGAGGAGGAGAAATGTCAGATCTTGCTTTGTTCTTTGCCTGATTCGGGGGATTCTCTTGTTATGGCTATCGGTAGTACTTCTGTTGTTTTGAAATCTGAAGACGTGGTGGGTGCCCTACTCGGTGAAGAGATGCGAAGGAAGGTATCCATCAGTTCAAAGGAAGCCCTAACCGTTCATGGAAGACCTAAGGAGAAAGGCAAGAAGAATGAGAAGTGCGGCAAGTCCAAATCCAAAGGGAGATCGAAATCTCCTGGAAAGTCCAAAGTCATTTGCTGGAATTGCGGTAAACCGGGTCACATCCGTAAGGACTGCAAAGAAGAAAAGAAGAAGAAAAAGAAAAAGTTTGATTCTGATTCTGAGTCCGACAAGGAAGATGGCGATGCATTTATTGCAGCTTTGGCGACTCATGCAAGTAATGATGCCTGGCTAATTGACTCAGGTGCATCTTTTCATATGACTTCCAATAAAGATTGGTTTTCTGAATATGAAGGATTTAATGGAGGTAAGGTGTACTTGGGTGATGATTCACATCTAGACATTGTTGGTCGAGGTAAAGTTAGAATCAGGTTTTCTGATGGTAGAATAAAAAGGATTAATGGTGTGCTGCATATCCCTGGATTAAAACGAAACCTGTTATCTGTGAGCAAACTAATAGATGCAGGTGTGCAGGTAGTCTTTTCTGAAACAGGATGTAAGATGATTAAGGGTGCTATGGTAGTTGCTAGAGGTGTCAGGTTTGGCACTTTGTATAAGCTTGAAGCATACACTATTGAGTGTAATAGCACTTCTGTAAAAAGTAAATCTGCGGATACTTCACTGGAAGATTTGAAGGTTTCACCTTCAACAGATGGAAATGCTTTTTGGGTACCTAAGGGTGCACTTTCGTCTGAAGCAAAGTTACCTGCAGAGAAGACTATGTTATGGCACCAGAGACTTGGCCACATTGGAGAAAAGGGTCTAAGGACCTTGAAAAATAAAAATCTTGTTGAAGGTTTGAATGATTGTAATCTTGACTTTGATTTCTGTGAGCATTGCATTTATGGAAAACAAAACCGCGTTCAGTTTTACTCGAGTTCTCATAAAACTTGTGGTGTTTTGGACCTTATCCATTCTGATGTGTTTGGTCCAGTAGATGTCTCTTCGATTGGAAAATCCACATATTATGTTTCATTTATTGATGATTTTAGCAGAAGGACATGGGTATATTTTCTAAAGAGTAAATCTGAAGTTTTTAGTCGTTTTAAAGAATTTAAAGCAATGGTTGAGTTGCAGACTGGAAAGAAAATAAAATGTTTGAGAACTGATAATGGCGGTGAGTTTTGCTCTAATGATTTTGATAGATTCTGTAAAGACTGTGGAATTAACAGGCAGAAGACAACTCCGTATTCTCCACAGCAGAATGGAGTTGCAGAAAGAATGAACAGGACACTGATGGAGAAGGCTAGGAGTATGTTGAGTGGTGCTGGTCTTGAACAAAAGTTTTGGGCTGAAGCTGTTGCCACTGCTTGCTACCTGATTAATAGGTCTCCTACATCAGCTCTTGTTGACAAAACGCCTATGGAAGCATGGTCAGGTCACAAGCCTTCATTGAGACATCTTAGAGTTTTTGGTTGCGAGGCATATGCACATGTGCCAAAGGAGAAGTGAACAAAGTTGGAGAACAAGGCTGTGAAATGTATCTTCATCGGGTATAGTTATGGTGTGAAAGGATACAAGCTTTGGGATCCTGTTGCACAAAAGGTAATTCATAATAGAAGTGTTATTTTTAGAGAAATTAAGTCTCCTTCTATTACATTGCAGCCAAAACAGACTAAAAAAGAAGATGTGATTCAACTTCCTTCTACACCTGAAAGAGTTGAATCGAGACCCCTAGATATGCAAGAATTTGAGGAGAGCTCGTCTAGCTCTGAATCTTTAGAAGAGGAGGAAGAACCTCCAACTCAGCTTGTTCGAAGGTCTACAAGACATAGACAACCACCTGAAAGGTATTCACCTGATGATTGGAGATGTATTTTTGCTCTGAATACTAGTGTGGATGAACCAAAATCTATAGAAGAGGCATTAGGTATGAATGATGCAGAATCCTAGAAGATTGCTATGGAGGAAGAAATGGCAGCTTTGAAAAAGAATGATACATGGGATCTTGTACCATTGCCTGAAGGACGAAAACCTATTGGTTGTAAATGGGTGTTCAAGAAAAAGATTGGTTCAGATGGAAGCATTGAGAAGTATAAAGCAAGGTTGGTTGCAAAAGGCTACTCTCAGGTTGAGGGTGTTGATTACAGTGAGATATTTTCTCCTGTTGCAAAAATGATGTCCATTAGATTTTTGCTTTCTATTGCTACTGCTTATGATTTAGAGGTTGAGCAAATGGATGTGAAAACTGCTTTCCTTCATGGTGATTTGGAGGAAAATATTTATATGACACAGCCGGAGCACTATGTGGTGAAAGGCAAAAGTAATTTGGTCTGTAAATTGAAGAAATCTTTGTATGGCCTCAAACAAAGTCCTAGGATGTGGTACCAGAAATTTGATACATATGTGTTGAGTTTTGGATTTGAACGTTCTAAATCAGATCACTGTGTTTATTATAAATCTTATGGTGATCATTTCTTATTCATTGCATTGTATGTTGATGATATGTTATTCATTGGTAAAGGGAAAGGTATGATTTCAGAACTGAAGTCTCAGCTCGCTGCTAAATTTGAAATGAAAGATCTTGGTGCAGCAAAGCACATTCTTGGGATGGAAATTAGAAGAGATAGGGTGAACAGAAAGCTATGGCTAGGCCAGAGTAAGTATGTGAATTCAGTGTTACAGAGGTTCAACATGCAGAATTGTAGACCATTGAGTGTTCCTTTTACAGTTGGAACGAAACTATCTGTTTCAGATTGTCCTTCATCCCCATTGGAGATGGAAGACATGAGAAGAGTGCCTTACCAGAGTGCGGTTGGAAGCTTGATGTATGCTATGGTCTGTACTAGACCAGACATTGCCCAAGCAGTGGGAGTACTTTCTAGATATATGTCTAATCCTGGTAGAGTTCATTGGGATGCAGTCAAAAGAGTCTTCAGATATTTGAAGGGTACTTCAGAGTATTCTTTGTGTTATCATGGTAATTCAGTTGGAGACATGACTTCCCTTGATATCCATGGTTATGTGGATTCAGATTGGGCAGGTGATATTGATAGCAGAAGATCCACCAGTGCTTATGTGTTTACTTTGTTTGGTGGTGCAATTAGTTGGATGAGTAAGCGACAGGCTGTGGTTGCTTTATCCACTACTGAAGCAGAGTATATGGCAGCTACTCATGCTTGTAAAGAGGCCATTTGGCTTAAGAGACTGTGTTCGGATATTGGAATAAAACAAGGTACAGTGACAGTTTACTGTGACAGTCAGAGTGCAATTAGCCTAGCTAAGAACCCGACATTTCATGCCTGGACCAAACATATTGATGTTCAGTATCATTTTGTTAGAGATATGGTCGAAGATGGTAGGGTGAAGCTGGTTAAGGTGGACACTTTGATGAATGTTGCAGATGCTTTAACTAAGGCTGTGAGCACAGAGAAGTTCAGATGGTGTTCAGAGTCTATGGGCCTTATGGCCCCTAGCAATTGATTCATTGTGTTGACATTCCCTTCCGCTCATGCAAGGTGTTCGACAAGTGGGAGATTTGTTGGGAAAAATGGTGTCTCAACCTTGCATTTATGTGAGGTTACTATTTATAGTAAGTTTTCATTTGAGCACGAAATAGTGCGAAACTCTCCCTGAAGCTTCTGGTTGGCTAGATAAGCATTCCGGTAAAGTTTCGTCGCAAGGTCATAGCTAGTTTTGAAGATATTAAATTTTTCATCTTGGAGGGGTGCAATAAAATGTTTAAACTTAATTTTGGGGACTTTAGAGGCTCCGAAAAACCCTGAAAAGTTGTCGTAACCAGTGAAGCGGGTTACGAGGTGATAGAGCACTTCGTGAGCTTTCCGGCGCTTCAAACGGTTCGTCAATCGGACACCCGGTTCTCAAGTTATGGCCTCCGGAAGTTTGTACTCCTGAAATAGGAAAAATAATTTGTATCGGATACATAAATGAGCTGTAAAAGGGAGCGACACGTGTTGATATGTGCTTTAACATGTCATAGGGCATCTAGAAGGGAGATAAGGTCGGCTACACCTTATTGGGTGGCTTTAGCCCATGGTTTTGTAATACCATTTGATGGTTTCATGTATTGTATCTCCTATTTATGAGGTGTGTGAGATAGAGGTTGTGTGTAAGAGTCCTATGGCTATTGAGTTGCCTCTGAATCTCTGATTAGTGGTACTCCTGCGAAGAGCTTGCTCTGCAAGTATTTTGTAATCTGTTTTTGATTGCTGAATAAAATATTGAGCTGCTTTTGGAGGGTGGGGTTTTTCTCCCGAAAGGGTTTTCCCCACGTAAATCATTGTGTTGTGGTATGAATGCTATTATATCTATTTCTATTTTCTGTAACTGTTGTAATGATCTGAAAAAGTTTTGCATTACCCTCCTCTCAAGGTTAGTGTAGGAAGTTGTTTCCGCTACTTAACTTCCTTACAAAGACCTCCATGAGACAGGAGTCTGATTAAGCATGAGGCAAAAATTGAAGCAAAAATAATTCTACAAGAAAGGAGCTAAGAATTTGAGGTACTACGCCAACAATTTTCTAATTCTGATAAAAATACTGATGAATTGATGGAAGAAACAAGGGAAAAATAAGTATATATTCATCTATTTCAAGAGCCTTCCATAGTTCCCTCTCCCCAAGATAATTTCATCCCTATGTTACAACAGTTTTATATGTCATACTGGGAGAAGATCAAAATGGCCATAGACTTGTTGAATATTTTGGACAATTGAGAGGGGGGATGAATCAATTGTATATTAAAAAATATATTACTTTTCCCACAGAAATAGATTTAGTACAAATTAAAACTCAAATTAATTAACTATAAGTAGAGATGAACATGAAAGAACACACAAATGAAACACCAAAAAATTCTCACTATAGGTGGGCTCATTACCCAACTAAAAGTGCCAAAAAAGGAGGGCTCATTGCCTAGAGGAAGAAATAACATAGCCAAAACAATTTTTTGGAGTATGCCAACATGTTATCCAAATGTCACAATCATCGGACCAAAAGTTGGAGTATTTGGGGTCAACCAGACCAAGAGATAACATAGCCAAAACAAATTTTTGGAGCACATCAACATGTGTTGAAACATAACAACAAAGATACACACATGACTAGCATACATCCAAAAACGTAACAAGAAAACTAAAAAATGCAGAGAAATGTGAAGCCTTGCAAACTCTGTTGTTGGTCCTCACAAATAGAATGGCAACTAGGTAATAAAACACAATTCAGAGATTGGATATCCTTGAATAGATAGCTTTCATGTAGAAAAGGCTCATTTACTTATCGACTAGGGACGTAAACTTAAAATGGGCCAGCACTGTATGTGCACCAAGTTCATATTGCAACCATTCTATATTACTGCAAGAAAGGAAATTCTTTGAAGTAAACATGCAAAATCTCAATGAAGTAATACTTAATTCGAATTCACAACTAGAAATCACTCAAGCAACTACTACTAAATGATAATGTTCTGGCAAGCGAATAGGAACTACTCTGTCCTTGTGGCTGCAGAAACAGACACAAGAACTGTTTCCAGTGGCTGCAAGAATAGACAATTGCCGAAACAACAACTATTGAAAAATGGAAACTAATTGGAAAATAGGAAGGATTACTCACCAAGTGGGCCCCCTTGAGTGAGCATATCTAAAACTTTCAGATTACAATTGTTAAGCTTTAAAATCACATTGATGTCTTTATTCCAATTTGACTGTGAAAATACATAAGTACCAGAAGACTAAGTATTACAAATATTATGGTTGTTCTCTTCTATCCCGGAGAGGAGAGAGAGGCCCCTTTATTTATATGGAAACGTATAACAGATTCCTAACTGATCAACCACATTACTATGAAATAGGTGAGCAAGATTCATTAAAGAAAAGAAGAAGACGTCAACGCAAGAAAATAGAACAACATATGTCCTACAACTGAGAAAATTTAGCATGAATTGCTTCCTGGATCTAAGCTCCACTATGAATAGTTATAAATATCCCATAAATCATTCTGCTGAAGAACCGGTCAAGTGGCTTTGATCTCCCTTAATATTGCTTTTCTTTGACTGGGTTTGCATTGTGGCTACATACTTGGTGCTTCTTTAAACCGCTACTTACTCTTTCCTTCTCCTTTGTCGACCCTGTATCATGATTTTAACGTGCACAACAAATATGTGTATATACTAATGTCAACATGATATAATTTAAACCATACTTAAGATTGATTTTAGATATTTTCATAGATAAATCATTTTAAAACCATTATATGACAACCTTAATTAAGTATCAGTCAAATAAGTTCTAGAAACACTTAAAAGGTGTCAACTAGGAGAGTATCATGATCCAAATATCATCTAATCACAAGACCTAGGCAAGAATATTATAACAAAAATCTATCAAAATAGAGCCATTATTTAGGCTCATCATCTACCAGAAAATCATCATCATCATCATTGCAACAATCTACCCCTTTGTCATTGATGGCAATATTCATCGATGACAAACAATCTCCAAAAAAATCTCTAAAAGAACATTCCAAAAATTCTCCCCCTTTGGCATCAAAGATAAAGGTGAACAACAATTCCACTCAAAACTCCCCTTAAGAGGAAGCCCCAAACATTATCCTAGACTAAAATATGCATGAGATATCCTGAACTAATGCACGACCAAATTCACTTAGTTCAAACTAGGAAGGGGTATGACCCCCAACATCTATTGGAGATACTCAAAAGTATCTTTGCACAATTATTCGTAAAGATATCTACAACTTGCTCTTTGGTAGGAACATATTCAAGTCTTACTTCACTGTCCAATACCTTTTTTCTTAAGAAATTATATCGAATGGGAATATGCTTTGTTCTAGAATGCAATAATAGGTTCTTAGAAATATTGATTGCACTTGTATTATCACACATGATTGAGATTGGTTCCTCAAACAACATGCTAATATCCTTCAATGTTTGTTTCATCCAAAGTACCCGAGTGCAGCATGAAGTAGTTGCAATGTACTCAGTTTCTATGAGCCAAGGAAAAATGCGCCACCACTTGTACTCTTCTTGTCATCAATACTTCCTACCCAATCCGTATCAATATAAGTTCTTAGATTAAAGTATGATCCTTTGGGATACCATAGTCTAAAATCTTGTGTTCCTTTCAAGAATCTATATATCCTCTTTACTGCAACAACATGTGACTTTCGATTCTTGTTGAAATATGGATACAAGATAGATAGCACACATGATATTCAATCTTATAGAAGTGAAATATAATAGTCCTCCAATCATTGATATGTACTTTCTTGCATCAGTCTTAGAAGATTTATCATCATAAGTCAACTTGCATCTGATAGTCATAGGAATACATATAGGTTCGTAATTCTCCAACCCAAACTTCTTCAACAACTCTCTAACATATTTTAACTGAGAAATAAAAATGTCTTTGCTATTTTGATTCACTTGCACAATACAAGAAATAAATTTATCTCACCAATTATCAAAATTTCAAATTCCTTTTACATTTCACTAGAAAACTTCTTGCACATGTCATCATTGCCTCCAAAAAATGATTTCATCATCTTACTTGATTCAACTTTTAAGTAAAGAATGTTGTCAGTAGACCCTTTTTGAAAAGCCCGATTTAGTAGATACTTATTTAACCTTCCTTTACCAAGCTCTAGGAACTTGCTTAAATCCATACAACACCTTTATTCCACAGAAAGCATTTGGATCATCTAATAACTTAAATCCTTTTGGTTGTTCAATGTAGACTTCTTCTTTCAACTCTCCATTTCAAAATGTTGACTCCACATCCATTTGATAGACTTTAAAATCCTTATATGTTGTAAAAGCCAAAAACATCCTAATAGCCTCCATTCTAGCAATATTAGCGTAAGTTTCTTCAAAATCAATTCCTTCAACCTATGTGTAACCTTTGCATACCGATCTTTCTTTATTTCTTACAACCTAACCATCTTCATCCAACTTATTTTGGAACACCCACTTTGTTCCAATAACATTCTTATATGCCAATCTAGATACCAATTCCCAAGTCTGATTTTTCTCAACTTGATTTAATTCTTCCTTCATTTATTTTATGCAATTTTGATCTTTGCAGGCTTCTTCAATTGTCTTAGGTTTGGAATCAAAGAGTAAATATAGAAGAACTTGTTCTTCAGTAGCTTTGCTTCTTGTAAGGACTCCTCTATTTTTTTCCTATAATTTGATTCTTAGAATGATTTTTTTATACATTTTCACTTTCAAATATTTTATTCAACCACTTGTTATAGCATCTGTAAGCCTTTCTCTTTGTAGAATAACCAAGAAATATACCTTCATCTTCTCTGCATTTAAACTTTCCAAGATTTCCTTAATCTCTCCGGATATAGCATTTACTTCCAAAAACTTTGAAATACTTCACAGATGGGATCCTTCCATACCATAACTCATATGACATGTCTTCCCAAACATATTCTTGAATATAACTCTATTAAGGGTATACACAGCAGTGTATATAGTAATATATTTCCAGTAGATTTGCTTCTTTGATCATAGTGCTTGCTACATCTTGAATATTCACGTTTATTCCTTTAACTACACCATTCTGCTAAGGTGTCCTAGGAGCTGACGAATGTCTTCTAATTCTATATTTCTCATAGAAAGTATCAAATTCATCAAAAATAAATTCTCCTTTTCTATCAAATCTTAGACACTTAGTCCTTCTATTAACTTCATTCTCAACTCTAGCTTTAAATATCTTGAATTTTTCTAATGCGTCTGACTTCTCTCTTAGAAATCCAACCCAAGTCATTCTAGAATGATCATCAATTAAGAGAATGAAATACCTCTCACCTTGCAAACTCCTTCTTCAAGTCAAATTGCATAGATCTATGTGTATCAGATCCAATAATCTGGTAAAAGATTATTTCTTTCCTCTAAGTGTTCCTTTTGTCTTCTTTCCCACTTGGCATTCTTTGCAAATACAGTTATAAAGTTTAATCAATCTTTGTAAATATCTCGTATATTCTATCATACTAATATTCATCAAATTATAAAAATTGATATGGAAATCCTCTAATACCATAAGGGTATGTGCAGGATCATGGTGTGCCAAAACGGGCCCTTAAGTGGCAATGAAATTTCAGAAAAATCAGAGTTATGCAACTTGACATGAAAATTTGAATAAGTTGTGAACATTATTTTTAAAATATGTAAGAAGAGAATATATAGAAAATTGAATGTAGTTTCTAAGCTACTAGTTATTTTTTGGAAAAAAAAAAATCCTATTTGATGAAAATTTCAAATTTCAATGCAGTGGTACTAAAATTTCAGGAAAAAAATAAGAAGTAGACGTATGTCTGACCACCCTAATAAAAATCAAATCTTAATATTTTTTTTTATAATATTTATAATATAAGTATTAGACTCATGTCCGAATGTGACACATTTTTTTTTAAATTTTTTATGAATTAAATAATTATTTATGATTTTTTTACTACAGCTTTTCAGAAATTCAGAAACTCCTACGTCTGACCACCTTAACTTGGTCAAAACCTTATGAAATTTAATTTTTTTAATTTTTCCCTATAGTAGACGAAGCATAGGATGTGACGCATGTTTCGGTTTCAAAAAATGTTATACCATTTGAAAGTTATGAGTGTTTTTCAATCAGTATATCAATCAGGACTATTGTCAGAATTCAATTAGAAAATAAATAATAATTAGTTACTAAAGTCGAAATAAGACAAGCCTTATATTGTTGAAAGCTGGGAACGTCCTTAAAAAACCCTTTCGTTTTATCAATTTTGGCTGCAAAAAAAGTCGTCAGCCACCAGTGTAAAGTCTGGAAAACTAGGGAATACTGAAAAACACATTTTTTCAGTTGACTTTCCAAGCTTGTAACTTCCAAGCCTAATACCAAAGCATTCCGAGCCGAAATTTGAAATTTGAAAATTTGAGTAAAAAAATCAGATATCGGATAAAATCGGATATCGGATTTTATCCAATATCCGATTTTTGTACAAAAATTTGCGGTCCCCGATGAATTTCCCTTTGCCGCCATTTATGAAGTAAACTGCCACAT